>NW_017731441.1:1761193-1762829 GCF_001890085.2 Hipposideros armiger | reverse complement strand
TATATATATATATAAAATTGTGATGGTTAATTTTGTGTCAACTTGGCTAGACCATGGTGCCCAGATGTCCAGTCAAAAGTCAGTCAGTCTGGAAGTATCTATAAAGGTATTTTTTAGATATGATTAATATTACAATCAGCAGACTATGAGTAAAGCAGATCACCTTCCCTAGTCTGGGTGGACCTCATTTAATCGGTTGAAAGTCTTAAAAGAAAAAGACTGAGGACTTCCAAAGAAGAGGGAATCCTGCCTCCAGATGGATTTTGGAGTTGAACTACAGCATCAGCTCTTCCCTGAGTCTACAGTCTGCCAGCCTGACTTGCAAATTTCATAATTGTCAGTCTCCACAATCAATCAATTTCACTCTTTCTCTCAAATGTGTGTGTGTATACATATATATTTAACAATAAACAAATACAGAGATACACACACACATTTTAATAAAAATAGGATCTTATTGTTTCTATTGAAGTAAAACTTACTCTATTCATTTGAGAGTAATGTAGATATATTTGCTCATCATGAAAGGTTCTCCCCACCTCGCTCATTTTCAACACTGCATAGAATTCACTTGTATGTATATGCCAGAGCTATTTAACCAAGGGTTTGCTGATTTTGCAGATATATCTTCTTTCCTACTTTTGTCCAATGTTTCTTACAATCTCCCTTTCAAAGGTGACAAGGAAAGCCATCCGGGGCCCTGGGTGTGAATTAGCTACAAGGCTCCTCCGTGCCTAATGTTGAGGGGCTAAAGAGTTCATGGCTACCTTGCCTTTCATTGGCTTTGGAGGTGCAGGAGAGGGGGTAGTTTGAGGAGACCAGGCCCTTCTGTTGGGACCCAAGCTCCCCTTCCTGAAGCACCTCAGGCCTGCTGCTTAACGGGCTTCCCAGGTAAGTGGGTGTGCACCCCAGCGACAGTCTACATCTGGGCTGTGCCTTCACTGATAATGTAATTATCAGAAGAGTCATATTGCTGCACACACAGCATTTTCAACCATTTATCACAATGTTGATCTTTATTTTAAATATAAATCAGGCAATCATTTACGTCTTTTATGTTCTTTGTATTTATTCAAGAATATTTAACTGTAGACAAAAGGTGACTTATTCATTATTCATCCTGAACAAGGCAAGTATGGCAATTTGAAAAGGCTGACATTTGAGCTTTTTGCCAACACTAGCAAAATTATATCCTTCCCATTGTAAATCAATGAAGTAGAATCATTGTGCACAAAGGAATTAAATTGCCTTGTCACTTTAATAAGGCCACCTTATATACAACCTTCAACCAATGCCATTGTGCAGAGAAAGGGTGCATCCTCATCCTCAGCGGCCTCAGATCTCAGCTGGCTTTCCAATTACATGGGCATCCTCTGGTCCTTCTCTTCGCTGAGAGGCTGTGGCAGCATGTCATGGGTACAACTTGCTATCAGTGACATGCACACATTGGAGCAAATTAGCATCCCAGCCACAGCTTTGCTTTTTGCTTTTGGCATTTTGTAAACTTGTTCATCAGGTCTTTCTCTACTTGGACCCCCCGCCCCTAGCATTCTGTCTCTGTCTACCACTTCTTCCACCCACGTACCTCTCTCTCTCTCTCTCTCTCTCTCTCTCTCTCTCTCTCTCTCTCTCTCTC
>NW_017731441.1:1743503-1761188 GCF_001890085.2 Hipposideros armiger | reverse complement strand
CACACACACACACACACACACACACACACACAAGCACACATCTTGAAAAATAATAGTATTAACTCATTTTTGCTTTCATTGACAAAGGTCCAATTTTTCCAGACAGGAAGCATTTTTGTAACAACAAATGACAATCTTTCAAATTTAAACATATTAGGTAGAGAGACTAAAAAAGGAGGGAGGGGAGGGTTGAGGAGCAACGAAAAAATATAAAATAAAGAAAACTTGTCAGCAATGCAGAAAGAAGCTTGCAGTTGAACACAACAGCAGAAACATCCTTTGTCTCGACTTTGACATTAAATTCATCACAGCAGAAAAGATGTGCACTTCAAGGACAAACAGAATGGAAAAGGTATTGAAAGCAGACACGTGGCATCAATGCATTTTTGGATGACGAAAATCAGATAGACAACAGCCACTGACATAGAAAAATAAATAGTGGTGTAATCTGAGTGCCTAACAGGGTAGAAAAGGCAACAATAGCTAGCTGAGTCACCCCATAGGACCACCAAAAGGCTCAGGAATTGGAGACAACTGTCTCCAATTGGAGACAAATTAGAGATGTGAGAAGGTGTTGAGAACAGAGATTTGTTGAAATCCTGATGAGACACATTTAGACCCCCAGATTCCTTTCCCTGGCTTCCACAGCCAGGAAACAGACCCCTATTCATTCTAGCAGAGGGCAAGAAGTTCAGCCTCTGAGGAAGCTGAATCCATAAACTCTAGGATGAAGGGCAGGAGAAAAAGCTGAGTGTGAAGTTGAGATGTCATCCTGCTAACCGAGACTGAGTACTGGTCTGTGTGCCATACAGCGAGCTGCCAGCGTCCCTCCCAATCAGTTCTCAGAATACCAGCAGCCAGGATTTATATGTTTAGGGGCCTCCCTAACAGTTGAGCAGGGTCCCCACGTGATCACTTACCAGCCAGGAAGCCTCATCCATGAAAACAGAGCATCCGGACATATGTCCAGGGTCAAGAAACTCCAGGCACCTGATGAAAGTCCCCGGCATAAAACCCAGGGGCAGAAAGATAGGGAAAAAGAAAAATAGAATTAACTCAGAGGAAATAGAAAGAATAAAGGGAACAGAGGAAACTTTTGTTAAAAATTATAATTAACATCAACGAGATAAGAGATGTTAATTTTATGAAACAAGAAGAGGATGCGATAAAAGATATTGTTTAGAAAATAAAAGAGAAAATATGAGACTCTTTTCAAGTCAATTGGAGCAATAAAAATAGAAAAAAAAATCATTCAGATAATGAAAAACAAAGAGAGACATGGGAATTCAGAGAGAATAACTTGAAGGATCAGCCTAGGAATGTTAATATGTATTTTTAATTAGAATTAAAAGAAATAGAAAAAGCAGAGAAAGGGGTAGTGAGATTGTCCCCTGTCCCAGAGCCTGGGGCCTGAATCGCTCCTGGGATGAGAGTCTCAGGAAATTGCATCCTGGCCTGTGGCTTTCTGTACCCCAGGCCAGAGCAAGGCTGTGCCGGGAGCCATTTCTGCCACCCTGTGGACTCCCTATATGGTGGCCCTGGGCATCCAAACTCCCCTCCTGGGCCTCCACATCTAACAAATAAGCAGCAATGTGTCTAGGAAAGGAAAGACACCCCTGGGAGGGCTGGAGGACGCAGGATTGTTTCCTCTGAGAGGAAGAATTTCACTTTGGAACCAGGCTAGGTGGGGGGATAGTGGGTTGAGTCACACCTGCTTGGTGAGTGAGCTTACTCAGGGACACAAAATGACCTGCTCTCGTCACCCAGCAGGTCAGATAGATAGGAATCAGAAGATATTATTTAAAGCTAATTAAAAAAAAATAGAGGACACAAAAATAAGAGGAAAAAGACTGAAGGTATTATAAAAGATATTAGTATAGAGGTAACAGCATAAAGAAACAAGCCTTCTAATTACCAAAAGAAAATTTAAAAGACAACAAAATTTAAAAAAAGAAATAGAATTAATTATACCATAATGCACAGAGCAAATGCAACATTTAATAATATAACACAATTGAGATTAAATATAACATTGAAAACTCAAGATTTTCAAATTGGTTCACAAAGTAAAACCCAAGTATACAAGAGACAAAGTGCTTTCCTATTGCTAATTCAGCAAAGAGTTACCAGAACATGCAACTAATAGATAAGCAGGAATATAAACAGTCAGTGTAAGAGTCAAGCACAAAAAAAGCATTAAAATAGAAAAAACATGGCACGATGCTTAAAGCAACAATTCATAATGAAGACATCTCTGTTATAAGTACCCATGTAACAAATAACACAGTGACCATCTTCATCCTGCACAAATTTCAAGAGATGCAATGAAAAGGAAAATCCCATCAAACTACAGGAGATGACATCTGCTCTATAGGAGATAACATCTACTCTAGGTCAAAGGGACAAACACAAGAAAAGAAGTGGAATAACCAATAAGGTAAATGTTATGATGACATATTAAACTTTACCTCTAATAGAGAATATAGTCTTTCCTAAAAAGTCATGGACTATTCACAAAAATTTACTACATTTTAGTCACAAATAAATTTTAATAAAATATAAACAAATAAAAATATAAAAACGTTAGAAATTAATTCAGAATCAAAATACCAAAAGGCTTTTTCTCTTGAATATTAAGTAAAACCAACTCTGTATTAATCAGCAATTGGTCAAGGACAAAAGTACAAATAAAAATTGTAGAATTACTAGAAGTGAGTGTGATATTGGGTTGTCAGAAAAGTCATGGCGTATGTTTGTGACAGATGGCACTAGTTTATTTTTGGAAGTACTACAGTCATTCACATCTATGTCATTGTATGTCATTTGACAGATGACGGTTCTAGCTTCATTCTAAAAAAAATTGAACGATTTAGTTGAGTTGTGGAGATTTTACAAGTTAAAGATGGAAGACCAAACTGTGCATTTTTGCCATATTTTACTCTTTTACTTCCATAAAGAGAAGAACGTGCATCAAGCTTGTGAAAAGTTGCATAAAGTTTATGGTGACAATGCTCTACAAGAACGTCAGTGCCAACAATGGTTCACAAAATTCCGTGCTGGTGATTTTGATCTCAATGACGCTCCTCGGTCAGGGAGGCCCACCAAGGTTGATGACAACAAAATAAACGCATTGATCGAGTCAAACTCATGTCACATGACATGAAAGATTACGGAAACATTGACATCCATCATTCAAGCATTCACGACCACCTGAAGAAGCTGGGATATGTAAGCAAGCTCGATATTGCATGAACTCAAAGAAATTCTGCAAGAACTCAAAGAAGTTCATTTGACAGCACGTATAAACATCTGCAATATGCTCATTAAATGTGAGGAAAACGATCCTTTTTTGAAGCGACTGATAACTGGTGATGAGAAGTGGATGGTTTACAGCAATGTGGTGTGCAAACGATCTTGGTCCCAATGTGATGATTCCCCTCAAACAACATTGAAAGCAGACATTCATCAGAGGAAGGTTATGCTCTCAGTGTGGTGGGATTTTAAAGGTGTCATATTTTTCGAGCTCCTACCAAGGAACCGAACAATCAATTCGAATGTGTACTGTTGGAAATTGGACAGTTTGAACGAATCCATCATCCAGAAATGTCCAGAGCGTGTTAATTGTAAAAAAGTTGTGTTCCATTGTGACAATGCGAGACCACACACAAGTTTGATCACCCATCAAAAATTATTGGAGGCTTGGATGAGATGAGTTGCCACACCTAACATACTCACCTGACCTTGCACCGTCAGACTTCCATTTGTTTTGCTCTGTTCAAAACTCCTTGGATGGTATAACGTTCAATTCAGATGAGGCTGTAAATCAGCACCTTGTTCAGTGTTTCGCAAATAAAGACAGGTCTTTCTATGAACAAGGAATTATGAGCTCACTGAAAGATGGCAAAAGGTTATCAAACAAAACAGGCAATATACCATTGATTGATCTTTGTTCTTTATATAAATAAATGACCTTTGAAAAACATACACAAAATACGTCATAACTTTTCTGACAACCCAATAAAAATACCACATATCAGAATCTATAAACTACAATAAAAACATTGATCAGGTGTAATTTTATAACTTTAAGTAACTGTACTAATATGATAAAAGAATAAAAATAAAGCTCCTAACTCAAAAGTTGGAAAAATAACTATAACATAAACCAAGAAAAAGTAGAAGGAAGAAAATAATAAGGCTAAAAGCAAATGTAACACAAAATAGAAACTAAATTAATATTTATTAAGTAATATTAAATAGAACTATTAATAGAACATAATAGAATATTAACTAGAACTATTAAATAAATCAAAATGTTTCTTTTCAAAGAAATGAACACTTTTATAATTTGCCTGATCAAGAAACTAATGAAAAAAAGAAATGACAAGGGAGAAATAACAATGACAAAGATGAAGAACTATTTTGTACAACTCTATGAAAACATATTTGAAAAGCTAGATGAAATGAATAAGATCCTAGGAAAATACAATTTGCTAAAATTGACCCAAATAAAGATAGAAAGCTTAAACAGACCTACTTCCCCAGAGAGAATACAGAAAATTATGAAAGAATTGTCTTATAAAAAATTACTTAGGTGGTTTCACAAGGAATCTACTAAGCAAACACAAGGTGATCTTAACATTATACAAATTTTTCCAGAGTATACAAAGAAGGCAACTTTCAAATTCTTTCTTGAAGCAAGTATAACATGGATATCTAAACCAATAAAGATAGCTCCTAAAAAGAAACTACAGACTCACATTTCTTATAAATATCAATGCAAAAAATCCTGAATAAAATATTAGCCCACAGAATCCAAAAACACATTAAAAAATAGTATATCAAGTCCAAGTAGAACTTAGTCTAAGAGTGTGAGACTGAATCAATATTAGAAAATTCATTATATAATTTTCCATACTAATAAAAGCTATAATGAAAAGACTATAATTTTCTCCAGAATACAAAAAAAAGCCTTCAAAAAAATTCAACAATAATTCCTGATAAAAAATACTTAGTCAAAATTCATGGAAGGCCGGCCGAGTGGCTCCTTGGTTAAGAGTTGGCTTGGGAGTGTGAGCTCTGAGCAACAGGGCCACCGGTTCGGATCCTGCATCGGCCAGTGACACTGTCTTCTACAGCTGGAATGGTGAGCGGCAACTTGACCTGGAGCTGGGCTGTCGTGAGCCGCCGACAATGGCATGGCATCCCATGGTGGAGCTGCGGTGAGTGGCTGGTGGCGTGAGCTGCCATGAGCCTCCATGGGTGGCCATCTATTGGCCAGCAACCCATCTGCCTCAGCTGGGAAGAGCACAATGATCACAATACCAACATGGGCCAGTGAAGCAACGTCCTCCACAACTAGACTGAAGAACAAAAGGACAGCAACTTGTCTGTTCCCCTTCCCTGATTCCTTAATGCTGTTCCCTCCCCCAATTCCCCAATAAAATCTTAAAAAAAAAAAAAAAAGATTCATGGCTACTTCTCTAAATACATACACACATACATATATCTATCTATATCTATACATACATGTATATACATGTGGATACATGTGTGTATATGTAAAATCAGCCTTTAATTTATCATCTTTCGTAATAGAAAAACAATAAAGGTATTTCTCACTAAGGTCACAAACAAGGCAAAAAACCCACTATTTGTACTACTATTTAACACTATACTGAAAATATAATGAACACATTTAGATAAGGAAAAGCAATTATAAAATTAGAAATTTGAAAGAGGTAAAACTTTATTTGCAGATGATGTAATAATATACCAAAAGACTCAATAACTAAAACAATAACCGAATTTTAAAAAGTAGAAGAATGTAAAATAAATCCACAAAAATCAAATGAAAAATTAAGCATACAATTACAGCAAGAAAAACTCTAAAACAGCAATGAGAAAGGATAGTCCTATCTGACATTAAAACATACTAAAGAGCCAATTAAAACTATGGCATTGGCAAATGAATAGACAGCAGAAAAGTACAGGCATAGGCCCAAATCTATATGGAAATATAGTACATGATAAAGATGACATCTCAAATCACTTGGAAAAGAGACTTTTTGATAATAAAAAATGTTGTGATCTTTGGATGGCCATTTGAAAAAAAGGGTAGAAATGGGCCCATACCTCACACCATATATCAGAATAAAGACCAAACGAATCAGTGATCTAAATGGAAAAACTTCTATTATTTTAAATTGGTTCCAGATATACAAACCAATGTAATAATTCTACATTTCACCCCTCACAGAGTGATAACCCCTCTCCCCCAATCTATTGCCCCTCTGATATTGTATATATCTATTACAATTCCATTGACTGTATTCCCTATACTATACTCCATATCCCATGACTATAAAAAGAAAAACAAAAGAAAGAAAAACTTCTAGAAGAAAACACATGTGAATTATTTTACAATCTGGATATGAAGGATATGAAGTTGTTTAAACCACAACTTGTAATGAATATGCAATAAAAGAAATCATTGATTAATCTGACTATAAAAATTTTTTAACTTTTACAAAACACCATAAACCAAGTCAAATACCAAGAGACAAACTGGTAGAAAGTCTGTGCAATAACTCACACAGATAAAGTGCTAATCTCCCTAATACATAAAATGATCTCAAAGACAGAGCAAAAGATCAAAAATCCAATAGAAAATGGACAAAAAAGCGTAAAGGGTTCACAGAAAACATTATACAAAATGTCATTAATGTATGAAAAGATTCTCAACTTCACTCATAAATACAAATTAAAACCACCTGGGATACCATCTCATTATGTTGGAAAAAACTCAAAAGCGTGACCACGCACCGTGTTAGCGAGACTGGGGGAAGCAGGCACCCGTATACATTGCTGGTGGGAATGCAGAGTGGTACCGTATCTATGGAGGGGAGTTTGTCAACAGCTAAGGAAAATATACATTTACCCTTGGATTGAGAAATCCCACTTCCACGAACTAGCCCTGAAAAATACATCTTCACAAATTCATGCCCAAAGTTATTCACTGAAGCATTATTTGCGATTGCAATATATAACCACTTAAGTGCCCATCTATAAGCAGCAAGTTGTATAAACTATAGTAGAGCTGCAAAATGTATTGTGCAGCTATAATCAGGAAAGTACTATAAACTAACATAGAGTGATTTGTAAGATATATTTAAGTCAAAAAAGCAAAATACAAAACAGTAGATATAGTATACTACCTTTTGTGTCCAAAGGTTAAATAAGAAATATACATATATACACACATACATATGCACATTTATATACACACACACACATGTACACAGGTAGATAAACCTGAAGCTAATGAAAAACTATTACCCTAGAGGCTGGTGGATGGAAAATAAATGAGAGAAATGTGGATGAGAATAAGAATTCTCTAGCTATACTTTTTCATATGGTTTTGTCTTTTGAGCATGTAAAAGCTTAATATTCAAAAAATAAGTCACATATGATGATAAATGGCATACTCTAAAACTGGAAAACCATAGAAACAAATGAACTTAATGACATTAAATTAATAACCACACAAAAAGGATTAATACAAGTAAATTTTTAACTCAGTTCTCTG
Organism: Hipposideros armiger; assembly: GCF_001890085.2. Taxonomy (NCBI): domain Eukaryota; kingdom Metazoa; phylum Chordata; class Mammalia; order Chiroptera; family Hipposideridae; genus Hipposideros; species Hipposideros armiger. Next base: position 1,753,600 of record NW_017731441.1, on the reverse strand, counting down.
ACTATTCATACTTTGTGCTATATAGTCTAGGGACAAAAATTATTGCAAAGAAACCCTGAGTTTTTCTTTACAAGTTTGTTGTTAGCAGTGGTGTTGGTATAGCCACCGAAATGAGTTTGTGCATGCTACTGCATTGAGCAAACAGGTAAAATATATGAAGGGTGCCCAAAAAAATGTATACACATGACTTGTACTCATCTTTTGTTATCAGTATATATTGAGTGTTACAATTTTAATCCAGTTTTCCTTTCTTAAAATGTGTATACAATTTTTTGGCACCCTCTATAGTAAGCATCAGGAAACCCAGAGTCTTACAGCAAGAGAAATACAAATATGAAATAAGGGACAACCCTGTAGTGTTGGACTTAAATTGCAGTATCAGTATGAATATATAACTTCTAGCTCTGTCCACCCAAAGGGCCAGAAGCAATGACACCCCAGTTGCAATTAGCACACCTAGTGCCTAGGTCTCTGTTTATAAAACCACTCCCCACAAAAAGTAACCTAGGCTCCTTAGAAAATTAGCTCCTTCCAGGTCTTTGGCAGAGAATGTGCAGACTGAATTTGGACCATCTTTTGTGTCAGAAAGCAGAGAAGAATTTAAAGATAAATGGTTAGTGTCAAAAAGATACAAGAACTTGATTGAAGAGTCTCCTACTGGCCAAACTTGGAACAGTTTGATCAAAAAGAATAATGATAGTAAGAGATTATAATACATTGAATTAAAAAGAATAATTGAGTTTATAGTGAATTACTTTAAAAAGACCAAAGAGATAAAGTTATTCTTTACAAGAGAAACCCAGTTAATAAGTGTGGGAGGAAAGAAAGAACTAGAATATCACTATTCTACAACCATAATTGATATAAGCAAAAAAAAAAAAAACACTGGGTAAAAAGTTACTGGGGAACAGAATATTCATAGAGCTTCAATTTATCATCCCACAGATTTCTTACCAATTACAAAAAGGAAAAGGTTCTTACACTAGATAAATCTGGTAGTCATCTGAAACAAATGATTAAATTTAACAAGCTGTTATACACTCCTCATGCAACGAAACAGAAAGCACACAGTGTCACCAATGTAGCAGTCTTGCCACGCAATGTTTGACCTGAATCAAATCATGAGGATGCAAGCAGATAATCTGTATTTTAATATTATAACCAAGACAACTTGCCTGGACTCCACAGTTTTGACAACTTGAAAGGGGAAGGGAAAAAAAGGCACAGGCACTATTCTAGATGAAAGGAAATTAGGCAGACATTATGTAATGTCTCTCTGTAATGTGTGATCTTTAGTTACACCTAGATTGAAAATACATGTAAAAGACATTTGGGGCACAACTGGGTAAATGGGAATATGGAGTGGCTATGATTTGGGGGGGACGGGGATGAGTACTGTAAGGATGGAAAATATTGTTTTTAGGAGACAGAGGCTGAAGCACTTTCAAATGATTCAGAGATCACATGTGTGAGTGTGCACCAGAGTGTGACAGAGAGAGACAGAGACAGAGAGAGTATGCACGAAAATGCACCAATTAATGTTCTAGATAGGAAAAATGCATTGAAGGACAATAGGAGAATGGAGGGTATGAGAGTAAATCTTGACCTCCCATGATAGTAAGTCAATACATCATATACAAAACTGATAAATCAAGAACACTGGCACCAGAATGTCAGGGTTCAAATCCCACCTCCTCCACCTTGTACTTACACTGTGTGTACATTCCACCTATTTAACTTACCTGCGCCTCAATTTTTTCATGAGACTAATGATAGCTCCTACCTAATTGGGTTGTTGAGAGAATTAATAGTTGGAATAGTAAAGCACTTCGAAGAGTGCCTGGAACAAAGTAAGCACTGGTGAAACAGCTTCTTAAGTAGATCTAAGTAGCTTTTCAAGGAGATTGTTTAGAAATATGGAGACAAGTACCAGAAGTCACCACAGAAACAATTAGCAGTGGCTGCCTCTGGGGAACACTATCTGGGGTGGGAAGGAATAGGGCAGAGGACTGCCATTTCTCATTATAAACTACACAGGACTATTTACCTGTTAAACTATGCTCATGTATAAATATGATGGAGGGTAATTCTTAAGAAAGCAGCAGCACAGGAGTACAGGGGCAGCTTCCAATACCATCTAGACAGAAATTAGCTCTGAGGCTTAGACACCTCTGTGCTTCTGTTTCTTCCCCTGGAAAATAAAAGGGTGAAAGATCTGAGCCACCAGAACACAGCTTAAATGGGTTTTGTTCTGAGAAATAAAACCCCACAGCCAATAAAAATTATATAAAAACCTTGAGGTTCAGTGGAAAACAGCAGCAACAAAAATATGTTCTATTGGCTTACCCACCACAGGCTCTATTATAACTCCCAGAGTTGCTGGTCTGCCCACCCCTCACCTGTCGGCACTGCTCTGTGGAAGTTGGCACATCTGGAACCCACTGTGCTCTCAGGGTCATCTTTCCCATTAGCTCCAGGTACCCTCCAGGTCTGACAAGAGCAGGTGCCTCTCTCAAGCTCAACCCATACTGGGATCAAGGAAACTGCAAAATGTCATCATCAAAAGCCAATAAAGCTTGCCCTGCAGCCACAGAACCAAAATAAATACATTTTTTTCAAATTTACAAACACACGTACACATACGTTGTAGCATTAGAACTGTTTCTACTCTCAATACTTAGTCCTGTTTTGAGAGCTTCCTGAAATTACATGACTAACACAGAAGAACCATGTGTGGTGACAATGTTCTTAACACTCTTCACATTGCTAGTTTCAGTTGGAAAATGTTAATACCAAATTACCTTTTTCTGCAGGGTATTTTAAGGAGGCAAAGCAATTTTCTGTAATATGGTTACCATAGTGATTGGTCCTCTAAAAAGACTTGGGGCAGAAATGATGTACATCTGTAATCAATAGCTGCTGCAATAACAAATGGTTTGATAAAACAACATTTGGGGATTAATTTGAAGCAGACTAGATAAGCGGGTTTTTTAAAAGTCGACCAAAAACAGAACTCTACAGTGCTGCAAAAGCAGGGCTTTGGTAACGAGCATAGAACTCTGCTCAGGAAAAAAGGGTAACTGCTCATGGACCCAGGAAAAGGCTCACTGGGGCATAAAGGCCGAGCAGGTTCCCAGAAGTGACACTGCAGTAGCCTCCTCCCTGAGGACCGAGGAAAGAGCCTCCTGCCCCCTCTCCAGCTGACTTTGACTGGAGCTGGCACCTCAAATTTCAGAACAAAGAAGACACCACTAAAAGGAACCAGGGCTCCTTGGAGAAATGGCTGATTCCAGGGCTCGGGCAGGAAAGGTACCAAAAGAGCCTGAAATGTTGTGTGTATCAGAAAGCAGAAAAATTCTCAAAGAATGATGCCAAAGAGACACAGGAGCCAGTTTGCAGGCATTTCCCCTGGCCAAACGTGAGAGAATTTAAGCATCAAAATAAATAATGATGGTAACAGATTATAGTCCATTAAACTATTGTGCCATGAGTCATTACAGATATGCATTAATTAATTAATTAATTTATTTATATATTTATTTATTTTCCACGATAGTCCAGGGAAGTCTGAGGAATGTTACAGACTGAAGAAGGCTAAAGGAACATGATAAATAAATTGAATGATCTATTGAACAGATCCTTTTAATATAAAGGGTATTATTGGGAGAAATGACAACATTTAAATGGAGCTCAAGGATTAGATGGTAGTAAATATTAATGTTAATTTCCTGATATCAATGGCTGGATTGTGGTTATATAAGAGAATATTTTTTTATTGTGAATACACATTAGAATATTTGGGAGAAAGGCATTATGTAGGCAATTTATTTTGAAATGGTCCAGTGGAGAAAAATAACCTGTACTATAATTTTCAAATTTTCTGGAAGTTGGAGAATGTTTCATAAAATAAATTTTAGAAGGAAGGCAAATTACTAATATCAAAAATAAAAGTTGGGACATCACTACAGATCCCAAGGACACTAAAAGGGTAATAAAGGAACACTATGAATAACTTTATGCCCACAAATTTGATAACCTAGGTGAAATGGACCAATTTCTTGAAAACATACAATTTGCCAAAACTCACGCAAGAAGTAGACAATCTGAATAACCTACATCTATTAAAAACTTAAATCAACAATTAATAACCTTCCAAAACAGAAAACACTGAACCCAGATAGGGTGACTGGTGAATTCTACCAAAACTTTGAGAAAGAAATTATACCAATTTTCTACAATCTCTTTCAGAGGATGGAAGTAGAGAGAATACTTCCTAACTCATTTGATGAGGCCAGGATTACCCTAATGCCAAAACCAGGCAAAGACATTACCAGAAGAGAAAACTATAGACTAATATCTCTCATGAATATAGATGCAAAAATCCTCAATAAAATAGTACCAAATTAAATCCAAAAACAGTTTAAGAAGAATTAAACACAATAACCAAGTGGGATTTATCCACAGTACACAAGGCTGAGTGTTTTAACATTTGAAAATCAATCAATGCAATAATCCATCACATCAACAAGCTAAAACAAAAAAACAAACAAAAAATTCACATGATCTTATCAATAGACGCAGAAAAAGCTTTTGAGGAAACCCAAACCCATTCATGATAAAAACTCTCAGTAAACTAGGAATAGAGGGGAACTTCCACAACTTGATATCAAGAATATCTACAAAAAGCCTTCACTAACATCATACTTAATGGTAAGAAACTCAAAGCTTTCCCACTAAGATCAGGAACAAGGCAAGAATGTCCACTCTCACCACTTCTTATCAATGTCATACTGAAAGTTTTAGCTAATGCAATAAAACAAGAAAAGGAAATAAAATATACAGATTGAGAAAGAAGAAACAAAGCTGTCTTTGGTTGCAGGTGACATGGTAGTCTATATAGAAAATCTAAAAGAATTGACAAAGCTGCTCCTGGAACAAATAGGCAATTAATTATAACAAGGTTGCAGGATACAGTTAATACTCATATATAAAATTCAATCACTTTCCTATATATCAGCAATGAACAAATGGAATTTGAAATTAAAAAACAATACGATTTACATGAGTATCCCCCAAAATGAAACACTTAGGTATAAATCCAACAAAATATGTATAAATCTACATGAGGAAAACTAAAAAACTCTGATGGAACAAAATCTAAATAAATGAAGAGCTATTCCATGTCCATGGATAGGAAGACTCAATATTGTCAAGATGTCAGTTCTTCCCAACTTGACCTATATAGATTCAGCGCAATCCCAATCAAATCCCAGCAAGTATTGGGTCTTTGGAAAAGTCATGACGCATGCTTGCAACAGATGGCACTAGTTCACTTTTGGAAGTACTAGAGTCATTCACATCTATGTTACTGCTATGTCATTTGAAAGCTGACAGTTCTAGCTTCATTTAAAAAAAAATTGAGCGATTTGGTTGAGTTGTGGAGATTTTACAAGTTAAAGATAGAAGATCAAACTGTGCATTTTTGCCGTATTTTACTGTTTTACTTCCATAAAGGAAAGAACGTGCGTCAAGCTTGTGAAAAGTTACATAAAGTTTATGGTGACAATGCTCTACAAGAACGTCAGTGCCAACGATGGTTCACGAAATACCGTGCTGGTGATTTTGATCTCAACAACCCTCCTCAGTCAGGGAGGCCCACCAAGGTAGATGATGACAAAATAAAGGCATTGATCGAGTCAAACCCACGTTACATGACACGAGAGATTGCAGGAACATTGAACATCCATCACTGAAGCATTCACGACCACCTGAAAAAGCTGGGATATGTAAGCAAGCTTGAAATTTGGGTTTCGCATGAACTCAAAGAAGTTCATTTGACAGCACAATCACCTGCAATATGCTCATTAAACATGAGGAAAACGATCCTTTTTTGAAGCGACTTATAAGTGGTGATGAGAAGTGGATTGTTTACAGCAAGGTGGTGCGCAAATGGCCTTGGTCCCAATGTGGTGATTCGCCTCAAACGACATCAAAAGCAGACATTCATCAGAGGAAGGTTACGCTCTCAGTGTGGTGGAATTTTAAAGCTGTCGTGTTTTTCAAGCTCCTACCAAGGAACCAAACAATCAATTCGAATGCGGACTGTCGACAATTGGACAGTTTGAACAAATCCATCATCCAGAAATGTCCAGAGCTTGTTAATTGTAAAGGAGTTGTGTTCCATTGCGACAACGCAAAACCCCACACAAGTTTGATCACCCGTCAAAAATTATTGGAGCTTGGATGGGATGTGTTGCCACACCCACCATACTCACCTGACCTTGTGCCATCAGACTTCCACTTGTCTTACTCTCTTCAAAATTCCTTGTGTGGTATAACTTTCAATTCAGATGAGGCTATAAATCAGCACCTTGTTCAGTTTTTTGCAAATAAAGACAGGTCCTATGAACGAGGAATTATGAAGCTCACTGAAAGATGGCAAAAGGTTATAAACAAAATGGGCAATATATCATTGATTGATCTTTGTTCTTTATATAAATAAATGACCTTTGAAAAACATAGACAAAACACGTCATGACTTTTCCGAAGACCCAATAATTTTGTGGATATTGACAAACTGATTGTAAAGTTTACATAGAGAGGCAAAAGACCCAAAATAGCCAACACAATATTGAAGGTGAAGAGCCAAGTTGGATGACTAACACTACCTAAATTCAAGACTTATTATAAAACTACAGTAATCAAGACAGTGTGGTATTGCTAAAAGAATAGACAAGATCAGTGGAACAGAATAGAGAGCCTAAAAATAGACACACATAAATATAGTCAACTGATCTTTGCCAAAGGATCAAAGGCAACGCAGTGGAGCACAATAACCTTTTCAATAAATGATGCTGGAACAACTGGCATCCATATGTAGAAAATGAATCTAGACACAGACCTTATACTTCTCACAAAAATCAGCTCAAAATGGATCACAGACCTAAATATAAAATACAGAACTATACAATTATTATTTTCCAGGTTCCTTGTATTAGAACTTCCTTTTGTACACCCTTAACCCTCCAACTCCTGCCCATCATCATACTTGATTGGCTAAACTACAACCCTGCCTAATCCAGTTCTCCATCGTGCCCACAACCTGCACCCACAGGGCTGAATGAGCTGATGAAACCTGCAACTGAGCTGACGAGTCTCACCTTAAATTCACAACCACTTAGCTCATGGGAGCTCAGAGCTACTAGTAGGTCTGACCTGTCTCTATCTACTCAGTCCTTACTTTCCTAGGTCCAAACAGGCAGTTGCTGGAGACACTTGTAAATGCACATTCTTCCCTAGTCTGTCCAGTGCAGGCACCAGGGTCCTGCATTTCTCACAAGCTCCCAGATGATGCCGATGCAGTTGGGCCCAGGAGCACACTTGGTCCCCAAGTCCAAGGTGGAGACTTCATAGTGGCCTCTCTCTCCTCAAACCTCCAACACCACAGTCATAGTTCTCTATCGTTTCCTTAACACATTACCACAACTTAGTGGCACAATATGTTATCTTACTATCCGGCAGGTTAGAAGTGAAACGCAGTCTTACTGGGCCAAAGTCAAGGTGTCAGCAGGGTGGCGTTCCTGCCAGAGATTCTGGAGAGCATCTGCCTCTAGCTTTCCTCCAGTTTCTAAAGGTGCCCACATGCCTTGGCACCTGGCCCCTCCTCTATCTTCAAAGCCTGCAACATAGTCATCCCTGTGCCTTCCTCCCCTGGTCATATCTCCCTCTGAGCCACCACCAGGAGAGTCCTCCACTTGTCAGGACTCATGTGATGAGTTGGATCCCACCCAAATAATCTCCCCACCTCGAGGTCCCTCACCATCATCACATCTGTGAAGTGATTTACATATCCATGGGTTCTGGGAATTAGGATGCGGACATCTGTGGGCAGTTATTCTGCCTGTTTCCTGCCCTCTCTTCCAGCTGAGCATGGTGCTTCCTCCTCAGGATCTAGGCAGTTTCACTCTCACCCTTGCATACCTGGGTGTGCGCTGTTTCACATGGATCTCACCGAGAACTTGGCAGATACAGACGCTTCATTAGAGTCGGCTCCCTTATTTATCTAAAAGGGTTGATTATGTGCTGTTCTCAAACAAAGACCTCTGCCCCCCATACCTGCCCCCCAGGCCTTGTTCATGCCCTCCTATGATGCCACAAACATCCCAGACCAGGAGGTTCCACACAGAGCATCCCCACGACCCACGCTCATCCCATGCCTTGACCATTTGCTTAGGTGTCTCTTTCTATTTAAAGATATCTCCATAGACATGAAGATACAATTGTGCTCATCCTGCTTTCCAGCCACTCTCCAGAAAGAGAAAAGCCTCCACGTGGACAGAAGACAAACCCTTCTCAGCAGAGGGACTTCTGGTGACCTTTATTCTAAGCACCCACATTTAATTTTTATACCCTATGAAGTCAAGACGTTGAGAATCCTATTTTAAAATCTATTCGCTTGCAACCTAGAAACAAGCAAAAAGGAAGACTCTAGAAACTGTCATGAGAGGAAAGGAAGAGTTTTGAGCCAAAGAGAATGCTCTGACTTTATTTTTCTTCTTTGTGAAGAATCAGTAGCAGCTTCTGTGTGGATTAGACCCGAAAGTGTGGCGTCCCCATGGGGTGACATGTCAATACACATGTACACACAGAGAATGGGGGAACTTGCTGAACTGCCTCAGGCAGTTAAATGTACTGGATCCAAATTAGGACTTATCAGCAAATACATTATCTAAAAATAAATCAGCTTTTCTTTGCTTCATCAAAAGATCAGATTATAGCATACACAGCCTTACTTTCAGAATAAAATGTTTTTATTCTGAGACAAGTGAGGACAATGAAAATTATTACATAATCTATCAGGTACTGTAGCAGCCAATCGTGAAAAGGTGTTATTGTTCCTCCACAGTGAGAGTTATCTGGTAGTTTCCCCCATTGTAAAGATACAACAGACGCCAACAGTTAAGGACAGAAACAATCCCAAAATTCAGTATGTAAAACTTAAAACATCAATTGCCAGCATCTCAGATGGGATGCGCTCAGCTAGGACTGCAGGTTTCCTTCCCCTATAGAATGGCTCTGGCACCCCGAGGTCAGAACATTGGTCCTCTCCCGCTTTCTGCATGACCTTGGTAAGCCTCTTCTTTCTTGTGTGCATTTATAAACCTGAGATGACTCTACTGGGGCCTGTCCCCTCACAGTATGATGAGAGTAAAAAACAAGGTGGGTCTATTCTCCTGCAGTGCGAGCACCACAGCAGATCTTTGCATAAGCGTGTAAGTCTGTCTCCAGCTCCAGCCCTTGGGTGAGGTCAGGCTGTAAAATTGCTGTAGTAAGTGGGGGAGCAAGCGAGTTTAGCCAAACTGCACCATCTGAGGGGCCAGGTTCCATAAGACTGCTCTCACTTCAGGTGCCAACCTCAAGTTAGGGGGTCCCCAGACCACCCACACTTCAGACCAGCTGGCTGCAAATTCAGAGGTCTTCACAATCACCCTCATCTTCCATAATCTGCTGGGACAACTCACAGAACTCAGGGAAGTGCTATAACTATGATTACAGTTTTATATAACAATGGGTGCAGATTGGAACAAGCCAAAGGAATAAATACATAAGGTGAGGGGAAGCGTCCATGTCCTCAAGACATATCCCCTTCTTGGCACATGGATGTAGGTCACCAACCAGGGCTGCTCAACCCAGCCTCAGTGTCCAGAGTGTTTATTGAGGCTTCATTCTAGAGACATGATTGAGTGAATCACTGCCCAGGTGGTTGAACTCAATCTCCAACCCTCTTCCTTCCCAGAGGTGGGGCTGATATGACATGGTTGGTCTCTCTGGTGTGACCAGCCCCTACCTTGAGTCAGCTCATTAGCATAAACTATCAAGGAGCCCACTATGAGTCACAGAGACACTCCTATCACATGGGAAACTCCAAGGGCTTAGAGGTTATCTTTCAGGATTGGGGGACAAAGGCCATACCTCTCTTTGGGCTGAGGACAACTTCTTTTTTTTTTTTTTTTTTTAAAGATTTTTATTGGGGAATTGGGGGGATGGGAACAGTGTTGGGGAATTGGGGAAAGGGGAACAGACAAGTTGCTGTCCTT
>NW_017731441.1:1691451-1742533 GCF_001890085.2 Hipposideros armiger | reverse complement strand
GTCTTTTACTATAAATTTTTATTTTTTATTTATTTATTTATTTATTTTTTTAGCTGAGCCATCCTGCTACCTGTTGGCAGCTCAGCAGCTGCTCAGCTTGGGCTGGACTCGAACCACTGTTGCTCAGAGCTCAAACTCTTGAGCGAGTTCTTAACCAACTGAGCCACTCGGCCGGCCCACAATTTATTTTTATTTTCCAGACTTTTCATATTCTTCTTGAGGGCATTAAGCAAAATTAAATAAGTTAGACAAAAAAAGATAAATACTGCATGATTTCACTTGTATGTGGATTCTAACACAAACAAACAAAGAGCTCACGAATATAGAGAACAGATTGGTGGTTGCCTGAGACACAAGATGAGAAGGGGGTGGGTGAAATGGGTAAAGGGAGTCAAAAGGTATAAATTTCCAGTTACAAAGTGGGAATGTAAAAAGTATTCTTCTGTCCTCTTCCCTAGGTTTTAAGTTCAAAAAGGGCAAGAACTTTGTCTTAACGTTATCCTCTATTTATGGTATTTTCCATTTGCTTCATCCCACATCCTACTGACAATTTGAATGAAAACGTATTCAAATTTATGTAGCCTTAATAATAATTTAAACTTAATTTAAAAATTAAATTTGCCTTTTAAATTATGGAAAGTGTTCCAAATCAAAAACATTGCTTCCTTCCTATACCAGAAACATCTTTCCCGCTGAGCGTACTGTAATCATTCTTTCCAGCTTGTGTTTTGTGCTATATTGCTTTATCGATGAGTTTTTTAAGGCCAACAATGGAATCCAATGTTGACACCTCTCAGATCTCTGGTGTTCATGTTATGGAAAGAGCATATTAAGGTTCCTGAAGGTGGTCTGTGAGAGCTCACATCACATTCTGGAATTAAATCGACCTTGTTCTTTTCATCAGAGAAAGACAAGAAGAGTAAGCTATTGTTTTCCAAAAGACTCACCTTCTTCAACAAGCCACTTCATTCTTCATGTAGCAGATGTCTCTGTTGAATGTATTTGAGTGCACTCCAAGCAGAGCAATCTGGCAATAAAACACTGCAAGATATTTTCAACCTTCGAGAGGAACCACTGCAGTTCCCAATCCTAGAGATCTGAAGCAACCCTTGGAGCTACTGCCAACATTCAATACTCCAGAATCAAGTGTGAGCATGGCCCCAGTCAATTGGAGACCTATGAGGTCAGCTTCACAGCCATGTCGCTGTCAAGAAAACATTATCCAGCCAATTTCCTCCTTCTATTCTAGAGATTTGCAAAACGCTCAGAGGCTCACTCCCCAAACACCCGGAAACTCTGTTATGCACAGTATTTCTTCACAGTAGCCTCCTTCTCCAATCATCGGATCTAGCTCTTAAGCATGATCAAGTTCCAACTATTTGTAAGTCCTTAGAAAGTGTCTTCCACTCTAACAGGTTTTCTCGGATAATAAGTCTGCAGGCTGTTGTACTCTCGACCCTTCTTCTTCTCCTGTTACCCACAAGGAAAGGTGTACATTTCCTTGTTAATAATTCTTTGATCATTATTGCATAAATTTCCACATTGCAAGCGTCTATATCAGTGTGTTCACCTAATCAAATGTCATTGCAAAATCTCTTGCCTCCATATTTATTAATATTTTCTTCTGATACAATGCCAATTTACAGACTACCTTTTTGGATAAGCAAATATGTTTTGCCATCACTTTGCAGCTCTTAGTTTGCAAGGTTAAACTATACAAAGTACTTTCTTCACAAAGATCTGACTGTGAAAGTCCATTTATGCTGAAGTATTAGGGAATAATTTTTGGAAACTGGGAAATACAAATCACCTGTGTTGGGATTAGAGTGACTGTGTCTCTAGACATATTGGAGAGAGAGGATCAACTCTATAGAGTAACTTCCGTGTTATGAATTCATAGTTCACAGCCCAAGAAAGAAGAAACAAGTAACGTTCAGTGCACCAGGCCAAGTTTGATATTTTAATCAGAAATTGAGTGAAAACAGAGTCAAGGTAAGGACACAGAGGTATATTATTACACAGGTGACACAGAAAAAAATAAAGACAATTTGGGGGGAAAAGGATATGCAAGATTTTTCTGTTGGTTAATTAGCATGTGAAACAGAAACGCTATAAGACCAAAGGACTTTCACACAGCGGTTCTGATATCTTTTATAGAATAGTCTTTTAAAATTTTCCCTTTTTTATCAGCTTCATCCATATAAAAAGATAGCTCAAGTATAATTAGTACAATAGTCATAAATGTGCAAAGACTTTTTACTTTTTCTTTTTTTTTTGCAAAATTAGATCATACTGAAAAGAAAACACAGAAAAAAAGGCTAATTAAGGAACCATGAACTATTGTAGGAAGCTCAGTGTCTTATTAAAGATTCATTCTTGAATTTTTTAAAATAAAAGATTGTGGGGTGGCCTGTTAGCTCAGGTGGTTAGAGCACAGGCTCATAACACCAGGGTTGCCGGTTCAATTCCCACATGGGCCAGTGAGCTGTACCCTCCACAACTAGATTGAAGACAACCACTTGACTTGGAGCTGATGGGTCTTGGAAAAACACACTGTTCCCCAATAAAATTTCTTTAAAAAAAAATAATAATAAATAAATAAATAAATAAAAGATTGTGTGGGTAGGGTGAAAAATTGGAACTCTGTTCCAGGAAACACAAAAGGCATATCAAAAGTTTCACAACATTTTTAAAGGCACAATGGTCATTATTATTAAAAAATATTATTTATTAACCAGAATTATTACATTGAAGACAAAGTTTAAGACTGAAAATTTGAAGAGCCCCTGGCTTCCTTTGCTCCTACTGAATTCTCCAGAGATTTTATAACTAGCCTTGGCTGTCTCTGTGCTTATAGAGAACGCCTCAATCTATACCTATTGGAAATGCTCATAAGAAAAATTATAACAAAGAAAGTGTAGCCTAGAAACATGAATTTTATTTTCATGCATCAGCTTGAGGCAAAAGTCCTGTATAGCTCTGACTAAAGAGCTGACTGAATCCCCAAATCACAACTTTCTAGAAAGGTTTCCTATAGTTATCTCATTCTGACCAAAACCTTGTGAAGATACTAACAAAAATATTTAAAAAGTTAAAAAATATAATAAAAAAAGATTCTCTCAGACCAAGGGGCTTCCCTGGCTGGTTTGTATCAGCCATGGTTAACACTCAGTCACTCTGGAACCTACATGAGTTCTGCCCTGGAAGAGGTACTTTGAGGGAAGCTGCCATGGATGGTTCCGGGCCTCTCAGAAACTGATGCTGCTTCTCTCATTAACACAGCTTACTGCTGGGCAAGTCCTGAATTTCCTGCAACTTTGAGTAACAGTCCCACCCTGTGAAGATGCAGCCAGAAATGGAGGCCTCGGTGACGTCGCCTGTGTCAATGCTGTAAGCTACTTTGATTCCAGTATCAGCAACAAACATTGAAAAAATCAAAGCTTCTAGCTCATGTTCTCACCCTCCAAAGACTTTCTCTCTTCTAAGATTAAAAAAATACAGCATTGAATACATGAAAATATAAACTGGTAACCACAATATGGCCTCAGGGAAAGAAAAGACAGTCTGGGGAATATAGTCAATAATGTAAATATTTTTTAGGGGGCCAGATGGACTTATGTCTTGTTAGGGAGACCACTTCATAGACAGTGTAGAGGCTTGACCACTGCACTGTTCATATGAAGCTGATGTTGAATAATATTGTATGTCAACTACAATTTTATATACATGTAGTCATGGGATGTGGAGTAGAGTGTAGGAATGGAGTCAATGGAATTGTAATAGATAAGTATGATATCGGGGGTGGGAGGGCAGTGGGTGGGGGGAGGGGTATTGTCATTTTGTGAGCGGTGAAAAGGATAACTATTGCATTGTTTTGTATACCTGAAACTAATAATAAAAAATAAAAATAAATAAAAATAAAAAAAAGAAACAAGAAGCATTTAAAATACCTTTATTTTTCTCATTGGGAGGTCATTCTATCACACATTTTAACAGTGGTTCACTAGGTGTAACATTTCACTTGGCTATTTTCTGCTAATCTTCACATTTTCTTCATCATAGATTTTAATCCTCAGTTTCTTCATCATCCATTATTGTCACTGTTGCTGAATTTAAAACAAAAATAAGTGGGGTTTTTTTAAATGGACTACTCAGCAATGTCAAGAAAATTTCATCAAGGTCTGTGAACCTATCTACATGGCATACAATTGGCCATGAGTTACTCAAAAACAAGTTTGGTGTGTGCTGCCCTGTCTCTCCACTCATTCCTGGGAGAGACACAGCTTACGGAGAGGAGAAGGGTCTCCACCTCTCATGGCCTTAGCCTTACTCTTCAGAAAGCACCCTGAGAACATGCCATCGTTCCCCGTGGGAAGTGTCATTACACAGACACAGCATCGGTTATGGGGGAGCATCGAGAGACATTGGGGCCAGCTGCTTCTCCCTGCCTCCTCCTTTTCCCAGTTGCTCCAGGAAAACCAAGTCTTGGTAACCAATGGATAGTAAGAGACCTAGACAATGTTCCCATACAAACACCACCTAAGACTGAGCTGATCATTTGGGAAGTTTCCTTCTCTACATGGCAAATTGCTGACTTGTAAAAAGCATCAAGCAACTGCTAAGTCTTCCTAAGAGAGTTAATAACATACAAGCAACTTTGCTTCCTGGAAACCAGTGGCATTGGAAGATTTAGCTATTGTTCATATCACTTCAACCACGACCACCAGGCTATCAGGGAGCCACAATAGGAAGTGGTGTTATTAGCACTACTGCCAGGAAGCGCCTTGATTAAATCTGCAAGTGTCACAGTTACACCCCAGCACTACCACCCCTCCTAACACTTACACCCACTGCCCCACAACACAGCTGGCCCAGCTAGAAAGGGTGAGATGACAGAGAGGCAAAGACAGGGGGAGGAAAAGGTGGAAGATGATATTTATGGAAGGAAATGAGCTTTTTGAGCAGGAAACCCATGCTGAGGGCAGAAACCACCTTAAAACCAGACTCTCCTACTTGGAAAATATAGAGTATTGTCCAACTAAAAAACAAGTGTAATTTTTGTGGAAGGAACAATATAGCTGCTTGAGTGTCTTTCATGGATAAGGTCTCTCAAGGGACTAAAGCTGTGCCTGCCCTAAAGCCGGGTCAATGCCCTCGCCTTACCATCCTTCCCTTCAGTTTCCCCACTCCTCTCCAATGTTTTGGTAGTTGAAACTTTCGATGTTGTCTTCCCACTGGAGGGAGCTGCCTCAATTTTATCACTGGCCTTGGATGATGAAGGCATTTCTGTAGAGACTCCCTTTTCTCTCCTGCTCTCTTGAACAACCCTGAGGGGAAGACAGTTTTTATCACAATCAGGGAAATTAAAGATGGAAAACTCGATGGGCCATCCAGTCTTCCACCAGAACTTTCCCCCTTTAAAACATAGGGTTCATGATCATGAATGTATAAAATTTGTCGAAGGCTTTGGCTCAATAGTTCCCATTTTAGTTTCTTACACATGCTATGAACAGACGATCCATATATGGCATCCAGACGCCCAAGGACAGAAACAGGGAAGGAATATACTGTGCGCAGGTTACAGCCAGTCAGTCACTCAAGATGCCACCTAGCAACACTCAGAGTAGGAAAATGGTTTTTCGTGTTGCTGGACCAAGTGATTCAGCTAATCTCAGGGGCTTTTATTCATGTCACAGGGAGAGGCTTGTGGTAGAAGCCTCCCGAGTAAGAACGCTGAGTTCCAGTCCTGCCCTTGGGTAGCGGCCAGCTGCCGTGGCCTCGCTGGGGGTGCATGACCTCACCATTGAAACAAGAAAGGGAGACACTGTCTGAGAACATGTCCACACCATGACGCTATCACAGGGTGGAGGGACATGACCAGCCTGGATTGGGAACGTCAGCCAAGGCTCTGGAGACACAGCTGGGTGGCAGCCTCCACGTGCTGGTTGTGGGAGGGCTGTGGGGTGAGATGGGACGAGCACAGCACTGACAATGTTAGGTCCGCATTACATGCTGGCTGGTGGTGGTATGGAGCTCTGGAAAATACGCTGGGTCCTTTGGGCCAGCTGGCTCACATCCATGGCAGGCGCTCTTTGTTGCCCCAACAACACTGAGCCAAGAAGGGGAGTCCCCCCGACTCCCATTCCTCTCCCATAAAAGCTCTGAATGTGAGTTTAAAAGAACAAACTGACTGACCTGTAAATAATGGTGATGATAAAGGCCCCGGCGATGATCACGATCAAGGCAGAAAACACCTGCACATAAGCTGAAAAACAATTTTCATTTACCATCATTTGGACCCAAGTTAATTACAAAAGGGCAGTCCTTCTCCCCTGAGTCAGGCACGGCCCTCCACCCTGCCCCCGCTGCCCTCATCAGACCCAGCTCACCCCTGAGCACCAGCCCCTCCACCATCACTTCCCTCCTGGAGGCACTTACTTCCATGGGATTAAAGTCACCCATAGAAGGATGAAGGCTCCACACGAAAGGTATTCAGGGTGGTGGCCGTGGCTACCCACACAACACCTGAGGGCTGGCCACTGAGGGGACCAGTGCAGAGATGGCTCCTTCCTCGGTTCTCCGGGAAACAGCAGCACCGGGCCTCCTGCTCTCTGGGTAGCTTGCCCTGCCCCCAACTTCCTGAAAATGGTCCCTCAATACTCAGGTCAGTTATTCCCAAAATGAGTATAAGGTAAATGCTTTTTCGATGATAGATAAACTCCACTGGTCTGATCTCAAATTTTATTGACTGAGTTTTCCTTTATTAACAAAGGGATTCCACTGTCCTCAGTTGCTCACATTTTCCCTAAATCATCCCAACTGAGAAGCCATAGTCTTCAAGGTGACTCTTAGGGGGGTGGCCTCTATTCCCATGTTCCCCTGAGTAGCAGCGCCTGTTGGTATAAATGCTCGGCCCCTCTCCATTCCGGGGGCAGGAGTGGGGAGGAGGAGCCGGGTGTAGCCCCGCCCCCAGGTCTTCTCCTACCTAGGGCATGCAGCATAGGGCTTGAGAAAGTCCACTTTAAATGATGTTGAATGAATGGAATTGAAATGAACAAATAAAGTTTGTTTTATTTGAAAGAGTGAATCAGGAGCTTTTAAGGGACAAGAAGATGAACCTCGAATTCTCAAATTCCAGGGAATGTACGTTCCTTAGATGATCGAGTGTCTTGGTTCGTGAAATTAATTCAGAATTTATATGTGAGTGAAGTCCTGTTAGAGAAAGACACATACTTTGACAATGTTTTAGTATCAATTGTCAGCATATTTTCTCTCACTTGATATGTGCAAGTATTTTGGGTCCATGATGTGAAGCTCCTGGAGGCAGAAACTGAACCTCTGTGATTCTCTCTGTAGAGTATCTGGCTCGCACACTACCGTGTTTCCCAGAAAATAAGACATATCCAGAGAAGAAGCTCTAACGTGATTCCTCCAGGATATGGAGGGCACACACCCCTCACATGAGGGTTTTATGGCCTATTTCAGGGAGAAGGATGCCTTTTCTACAAACTCCTTCAGCTTAAAATATTCAGTATGCCAAGGTGCCATATTTTGGCACCTAAAATCTTGCTACGGCTTATTTTCTGGCTAGGTCTTATTTTCAGGGAAACAGGGTATTTGTTATAAATAATATGTCAGGTTTATCTGAAGAAAGCATTATTTTCTTTAAGGACTATCTTGGGAAAATTCTCCCCCAAGTGTAGTTAAACAAAAGTTTGGAAATCATCTCAGCAAGCACCGTGAAGAAACTGAAGTCAAACACTTAGAAGAAATGACTTGTTACGTAATGTACCCTAAGTCAAGACTGAAGAATGAAGGCAAGTCATTCTCTTTGAATTCCCAATTCTTTCTCAAAGATCTAATGCTAATTCCCCAAGTTCATATTCTTAATAATACAGATTATGCCATAACACAATGTGCACTTCAAACCAGCCAATTTAAGTAGTTGGTGAAAGGTTTTCATAACATGGAATTATGTGCACAAAGAACTCATAATACCCTGTCACTGAATACTACAACTTACACAGCACAAAGGTTCATTCGCTGTCTTGAATGAGAAAGATGTCAAAGAAATGAAAAATAATTGGAGGGCACAGTGAGAACCCACACGTAGGGCTCACTGCCCAGACTCTTCCCGCAGATGGCCCGACCTCTCAAGCTTGAAAGAAGTCAGAAGTTAAGAAAAAGCCTAGCCCACACAATTCATTTATTAAAATTGGCAGGATAGAAAGAAGATTAATATTTGCCGCTATACAAAAATGACACCCACTTATAAAACAGTGGGCCCTCTTCAAGTACAAAAAAATTCTTGAGAGTTTGTGGGGGCTTTAGTGGGGAGAAGGGGTCCTTAAAAACACTAAAGTTAAGTTGTTATACAGAGTAAGACTCATTTTCCAAATGAATGACAGGCATAAAATAATTATATTAATTTAAACAATCTTTGTTATACACACTAACATTTACAAAATGGCCAACTCCCTTCTGATGAGAAGGTGCTCAGGGAATGAGACAGGTGATGAAAAAAAAAGCAGTTAGGATTTGCATTCCCTTACTAACTGCAATCTTCCTTGAATGATCTATTTCACCATGTCATGCTGTTAAATCTCCACTTCATTGAGATATGGGGAAATTGGGATAATTAATTGCCAAGACTATGATCAGTTCTGTGACTTACTTGGGAAATGAATGACCTCTACATCTTTATATGTAGAACACTGAAAGAACAAACTCAATACCTTTGGATTTGAATGGTTTGGGCTTTTAGGGGCCCAAAATTGTAAAAAAAAGTCTCAGAAAAACTCAGTTGCCTAAGTGCCTAGGACACTGGAGTCCTCTAAGAAGCAAAATCCTGCAATAGAGATGAAATAAGCTAGATTGTAACCATCTGCTGCTCTCCAAATAGTGAGATGTGTGTGTCAAACCACCAATACCACAAAACACCAACAAAAAGATGACAAGTAGAAAAAGCAGCAAATTATGTCCAAATTACCACCACGTGCCATGAACTCAGCTCAGAACTACCTGTCATAGATCCCAGAGAATGAGCTGCTGGGATGCAGCAATGTGATAGGCCATTTAACAGTGGAAGACCTGGGACTCAAACAGATATCTCAAGTAAGATTCTGGCTAAGGTTGTGGGTTTTATGATGAGATTAGTGAAGGATAAAGAACTCCTTTAAGGAAAAAGGACTGTGTCTTATTCCAACGCTCACTACCCTTTGGAACAACTGAACTAGAGGTTCGTTAAAACCCAGAATTAACTTTCAGGGTAACATCAGCAAAAATACTAAAGGGAGTCCTTCAGGATAAAAGCAAAAAGCACTAGACAATCAATAACAAACCCACATGAGTAATAATGCGATAAAAATCAAACATACTTTCATGATAAAAACACTCAAGAAACTAGGAAGAAAAGGGAACTTTCTCAACCTGATAAACGATACCTAGTAAAACCCATAGCTGCCATTATACTTAATGGTGAAACATTTAAAAATTCCCCCTAAGATCAGGAATAAGATGAGGATATCTAGTCACATTGCTTCTATTCATCACTGTAGTTGTGGTTCTAGCCAGGGAAACTAGGCAAGAAAATGAAATAAAACCATCTAGATTGGTAAGGAAGAAGGAAAACCATCTCTAGATGCAAATGATTTGACTTTGTTTGTATAAAATGCTAAATAACTAAAAAAATGAGTAAAACTAATACGAGTCCAAAAAGGTTGCAGGATACAATATCAATATACAAAAATCAATTGTATTTCTATATAGTAGCAAACTTTCAATTCTCTTGGATATACCTAGGATTCTATATACAATCTGAAAATAAAATTAGGATGACAATTCCATTTATAATAACATCAGAAAGAATAAAATACTTAGGAATAAATTTAATAAAATAAACACAAGATTGGTACACTAAAAACTACAAAATGTTGTTGAAAGAAATTAAAGAAGACCTAAATAAATAGAAAGACATCCCCTGTTCATAGATCAGAATACTCAATATTATTAAGATGGCAATACTCCTCAAATTATCTACAGATTCAATACAATCCCTGTTAAAAACACAAGATAGCTCTTTGCAGAAATTAAAAAACTGATCCTAAAATTCATATGGAAATACAAAGGACCTGTAATAACCAAAACAATCATGAAGAAGAACAAAATTAAAGAACTCTCACTTCTCGATTTCAACATTTATTACAAAGATACAGCAATCAAAATAGTGTGCGAGTTTAGAAATAAACCCTCACATTTATGGGCAATTGATTTTCAACAAGGGTGCCAAGACAATTCAACAAAAAAAGAATAGTCTTTTCAATAAATGATGCTCAGCTACCTGGATAAAAGAATGAAATTGGGAACCTGCCTCACACCATATATAAAAATCAACTCAAAATGGATGAAAAACCTAAACATACGAGCTAAACTATAAAACTCTAAAAAGATATCATAGATGTAAATCTTTGGATTTAGCAATGTTTTTCTTAGATATAACCAACAGCACAAGTAACCAAAGAACAAATAGGTAAGCTGGATGCCATCAAAACTATAAACTTTTGTGCTTCCAAGGACAGTGTCAGGAAAGTGAAAAAGTGAAAAGACAGCCAAAAGATAGGGAGAAAGTAGTTGCAAATCATATATCTGAAAAGGGTCTACTATCCAGAATACAGAGTTCTTAAAACTACACAATAAAGACAACTAACCCAATTAAAAACCAGGCAAGGGATTTTAATAGACTTTTCTCCAGAGAACATACACAAATAGCCAACAAGCACATGCAAAGACGCTCAACTTCATTCCTCATTAGGGAAATGCAATTCAAAACCGAGATACAACCTCATACCCATTACAAAGGATATAATAAAAAATAGACAATGACTAGTGTTGGTGAGGATGTGGAGAAACTGGAACCCTCATACACTGCTGGTCAGACTGCAAAATGGTCCAATCACTTTGGAAAATAGTTTGGCAGTTCCTTCAAAATTTTAAAATGGAGTTACTATACAATCCAGCAATTCCACTCCTAGGTAAATAGCCAAGAGAATTGAAAACATATGTTCATAAAAATGTGTACACATATGTTCATAGTAGCATTATTCATAATAGCCAAAAAGTAGAAATAATACAAATTTCTACTAACTTACTAAGGATAAATAAAAGGCGGTGTATCCATACAACAGAGTATTATTCAGCCACGGAAAGGGATGAAGCACTGATACATGCTCCAACAGGATGAGCCGTGAAAACGTTACGTAGTGAAAGAAGCCAGGCACAAGAGGCCACATAGTGTATAATTCCATTTATATGAAATGTCCAGAATAGGTAAACCCACAGAGACAGAGCCATGGTTGCCAGGGGCTGGAAGGAGAAGGGAATGGAGCAACGTAATGGGATAGCAAATCTATCCCAACTGGGAGTGGAATTTCTCTGGTGGCCGAAGTCCCGGCCACAGCCCCTCAAAGCCCTCTGCTCCCACTACTGCAGAGATGTGACTGGGGAATAAGAGAAAAGGCACGTCCAGCCATGGAAACACAGGGGAGGAAAGCAGGCCATTCCCAGGCCGCCATGGCTTCGTTTGTACAGGGCAGGCCTGGCCCAGATACTTACAGGGAACTGCTTTTTCATAGCAGACACCTTTATAAAAGCAGCACCCGAGTTCCTTGCACCGATCTCTGGTGACATTGTAGTCACATATGTCGTACAGAGGAATGTCGCACACTGCAAAGCACAGACACACACAGAACTGTTATTACTGAGAACACAGCCACCCGCTGGAAATTCTACAGAATGGGGGATGTAGAGGGGAAACTTCTGGGTCTGTGTTGTGGGTTTTGTTATTTTTTAATTATGCATCACACAAATCTCACTTTGAAACTAAGATCTGCAATGAATTAGGCTTCTGAACCAAATAATGTCAAGTTAATTACACAGAATAATGCAGGGTCCTCTAATGATGAAGGAGATAATACATCTCAGCGGAGCCCTCGCCAGGCTCGGCACTCTACAAAGAAAATGGGAAACAAAGATCTAATACAATGGATACTTGGGAGTTCGGGTTATAATGTGTAATTAATTCACATTTAAGCAGACAGTGAATTATAATTATCAACATGGGCTGAGGATTATTTCAGAATTTAAAAATTGAATCAAAAGGACATAAAGTTTAATGCCAATTTTGACCCCCCAAAAAAGGAAAGATAATGAATGTGCAATACACTAGAGGTGGCAAGTGACCGTTTTCAGCACAGTCAGCTACTTAACACCTCATACACTTTCAGCTCTGACGTATGATTCTCCTAATTGGCAACAAGCATTAACTGTCCCTAACCCTGCTCGGTGGGGTCTCCTACCACAAGGAGCCTGCCCCACCCACCTTCCTGGCCTTCCAGGGAACGCCAGTCATTTTCTTAGGATTGATTTAATCTTTCAGACTAAGGGATTTCAGAGAAACCACTGTCCCTCATGCCCGGCCCTCCCTTTCCCAAGACGCTCCCACTCCATGTGCTAAATACTGTTGCCATGGCCTCCCCTGCCAGGCGATGGAACTATGACGGCCCTCTGCTGTTGGGATGCCACTGCAGCCACAGGGCAGAGTCCGGGGATGAAAGAAATCCGGCTGTGAACCTCCTGCACCACCATCCTCTCCTACAGCTGGGTCCTAGAAGCCAGAGCCCGACTTACCCACCAGGAGGGGCAGAGGGAGTTGGGCAGCCAGAGGGGGCCTGTCCTTGGCACAGCTGAACTAGCGTGGCTCAGAGACTGGTCCCAGGTGGCCTGTGGTCACTGAGCTCTCAGTCGCTCTGCACAGTGGCCATCAGTTGAAGGCAATGGGAACTGTGCTGGATTTTGCTTTCAGTGTGGTCTGGGCTTCAGGCAGCACCACCTACGGCCCCATCAGGGCAGCATTGAGGTCTCAGGGACACAGAACGACAAGTGCTACCGCGCTTGCCTGCCGCTCCCACAGAACTTAGAGTGGGGCCACTGGTGACAGTAACAAGGACTGCTAACACTGTTCCTGTGTGCTCAGGCCGCCCTACCTCCCCCAGAAAGATCCAAGAGACCAAAGACCACACAGCTGGCAGGCAGAGCTGGAATCTCCCTCACACCTGCTGTTCCCACTCTTGTCCCAGGAGTGCAGCTCAACAGTGTCCTTCACAGAGCTGAGGGGACGGGGTTCCCGGGCTTGCTCCAGGCGATGGCAAACAGGATGCGCAGGAAATAATTCACTGAGTGAAGCACACGTTTTGCTCATACCGATTGCTCTCTTTAACGTCACGACACAGGTGAGAAAACTTTGGTACGTGTTTCCTATTTTGGCTGCCTTAATGGAATATTTTGGAATAGCAGCTGGTCCCCTGTGCCCGCTTCTGTGTAGGCTCCGTGTCCCCATCACAGCTGAGACCACTGTGGGCCTCCGTTGCCTTCTTCCTCCTCCTATCCAGTGCTGTTTTATTTGCCTGGACCTCCCATGATGTCTCAATGCATTGCAAGTTGCCACACAGAAGTCTCCCACATTTCCAAACCTGGCCAGTCCAGGAACCCCTCTAGTCAGTCTCTGTTCCAAGCCAAACAAAAAAATAATAATTTTTTTTTCTTTTCCTTCTATTTTTCTTGTCTTTCATTTGTTACTAAAGTCATGCATGACTAAAAGTTCAGTTGAGAAAAAAATTCAAGTAACACAAATATGCAGTGGAGGTGACACTTCCCCCTTCTCACCCAATCCCCGATGGTCTCACACATCTAGAATTTTTGTCTGAGTGGTTTTAAGTGATGGCAATCACACTGTATATACACACTAGCCATGTGACTTGGAGAAAGTCACATTTGCATAGATTTTCCTTGAACACCCAGGTACAAGCATCCAACTTCATATCCCAGGCACCCAGGACAGAAGTGGGGAAAGGTGACTTTTACTGTTGAGAAACACTTTTTTAAACAACAAAAAAGAGAAATCACTCGTGCAATAAAAATTATGAAGTAGCTGAAGTGTATGTTTAGCACCTCATATGAAAACATTTTTAACCCTAAAGCCCCTTGGGAAATAGTTAAATATATTTCAATGCTGAAAAACTCAGGGGTTTGCAATGAAATTTTAAGAAAATGAAGACTTCACAGTATTTTCCTACATTATTTTAAAACAAACAAACTTCTTTGCCTTCTCTTCTAAACTTGGTGGCTAATCGTTAAAGCCTTGGGTTGAAATAGGCCCTTACAGTAGTTTTTTCTCATTACCTGCAAATTTCTTCAGGATATGCGAGGGGGACTTTTTGAATTCTGGAACATATCTCATTGTAGCGGTCGAAAGATGAAAGACAGACGAGGGGTCAAGGGAACCTGGGAGAGAGAGCAGTTAGCACAGTAGGACCTCAAGGGTAGCCTGCAGCTTCAGTTAGTGCCAGGAAGGCAGGTGGCCAGGCTGACAGCCGAACTGGGTCTCACCTGTCAATCATGTCCCCAGCTGAGTCCCCCAGCCTCACCTCTCCCACTTACACTCCAAGTGAACAACTTTTGAATCAAACAAGAAAACTGGCCACCTCCTCCCTCCAGCTGCTCCTGGTCAGTGGAGTGTGGAGCCAGTGGCAGGCCCGCCCTGCCTGCTGTGATGTCACACAGCCCTGTGATGTCACACAGAGGGCAGGGCTCCAACTGTAGGGCAGACAGGACGCTCACAAGGCTGAGGAGGTTGGGAGACACTTAAGAGCAGGCATGACATCAAAAACCCTGCCCTCCAGACCTTGCACCCCGGCCCCATTCCTGTGGGACACCCACCCCTGTTGCCCAGCCAGGCCCAGCTTCAGAGCTAGATGTTTGAGTCCTGCCACTGGCGTCCTCACTCCTCGGTTCTTGGAGAGCCCACTTCTGCTGGCACTGCTGGGACACAACAGTGAGCACAACAGACAAAAGTCCCCACCATCAGGGACATATTATTCTTGTGATAGGAGACAGAACATATATGTCAGATCAGACACAGGCCATGCAGAAAAGGAAAGCAGAGCATACTGATTAAGGAGCGGCTGGAGCAAGGAGTGGCTTTCTGTTTTACAAGGCGTGAGCAGGTAGCCTCTGAATTAGATGGCATCTGAGCAGATCCGCAAGGAAGTGAGGGAGGGAGCTATGTGGCCATCCAGGCAACGTGCTGAAGGAGCTGAAGGAGCAGCAAGTGCAAAGGCCCTGGGGTGAGGCAGGGTTGGCAAATCTGAGAACCCAGGAGACCAGTGTGGCTCGAGTGAAGACAGAGACATCACAGAGGCTCAATCATGAGCAAGCGTGTAGGTTACTTTGGACTTTGACCTTCCCGCTAAATGAAATAGGGCACTAAGACAGGATTTTGTGCAGGGGCGAAACTAAATTATATTTTAACAGCATCATCTGACTTTTGGAAACAGGCGTTAAGGAGACAAGAGTAAATTTAGGGAATAACATAATGATCCAGGAGGAAAATAAGGGTGTGATCAGGGTGGTAACTGGTTGAATGTTCTTTGTATGGCGTTTTAGAGTCAATAAGATTGGCTGACAGGTTTGTGAGAGGAACAAATTAGTGATGCACCTGAGGACTTTGCCTGAGAGGATGGAAAGGTGGAGCTGCCACATTGAAGACGGACACTCAAGTCCGAGTGGACAGGCCAAGCAGACGTATCATTTGTGCATCTGGCTGGGGCTGAGGTCCTGGCGGGGCATGCACAGCAGGCAGCTGGAATAATGAGCCATCAGCTTGTGAGAGAGCACCCAGGGAGCCTGCATTGGAGGGGGAGCCCTGGGCTGCTGGGGACAGAGGGCCTGCAAACAGGGAGGGGCAGGTGGAGACCGGGTGGTGGGAAGCACAGTGTGGTGTGGTGGGAAGCACAGTGTGGTGTGGTGTTCCAGGAAACAAGAGAAGGAAGCATTAGTCTTTGGGAAGAGGACCTATGCACCTGGACCAGGTCAGGATGAGGAAGCAAGCAGTGATTGGTGAGGCAGCAAGGCAGCGGAATATCATCAGGAGGGGCCAGTGGAGGAGACCACTGCCCAGGGGAGCAGGCATGGCCACGGGCTGAGGTGTCCGTTGTTGCACTTGTCAGAACTCTGGGATGAGGAGCAGAGACACTGGAATTTATCAGGGCTGAGGTTTCTGCAGGAGGCGAGGTGGTTGCACTGGCAGGACTTAAGCTGGGAAGGATACGTGAGGGCAGAACGGGAGAGGAAGGATGAATTCGTGGGAGGGGCTGCAGAGAGAGGAGAGGAACTACCCAGCCCCAATGGGGTGGACGGACTCATACTGATGGCGAGAGGGGTGAGCCCAGGGCAGGAAGCTGTGGTCCGATGGGAGGTTCGGAGTGGAAGTTGTGGCAGGAATTCGGTTTTGGTGTGACTGAAAGAGCAGGTGGCTGAGGCCAGGAAAGTCAAGGTCACCCCAAGGGAAAGGTCAAGGACCTGAGCTGCACAGAAACCCTGCACCCATTATCAGTGACTCCCCATTCCCTCCCATTGTCCCTCCCTAAGCAACCACTAATCTGCCTCCTGTCTCCATGGATTTGCCTCTCTGGGCATTTCATATCAAGAAAATCACGTAACATGTGTTCTTACATATCTGGCTACTTTCACTTCCATTTTTTGAAGCTTCATCCACATAATAGCACATGTCACAACTTCATTCCTTTCATGGCTGAATAATAGTCCATTGCATGGGTGGACCACTTTTTGTTTATCCATTTATCGGTTGATGGACATTTGGGTTGTTTCTACTCTTTGGCTATTATGAGTAATGCTGCTATGGACTTTCACAAGTTTTTGTGTGGATGTATTTTCACTTCTCTTGGGTACACACCTAGGAGAGGAATTGCTGGGTCACATGGTAACTCAAGGTTAACCTTTTGAGGAACAGCCACATTATTATCCAAAGTGGCTGCACCACGTTATGTTCCCAAATAAAGGCATTCAGGTTCTCTCTCCTGGGAATTTTAACCTACAGCAGGCACAAACCTGGTAGAACTAGGTTGTCTCATTTCTCAGCAAGCTTCCAGAGAATTCATAGAGACAGTGAGTAAAGTATGGGCATTTGAAGGCTGGGGTTCACATGAGGAGGCTGAGAAAGCCCTTGAGGGGGAGGAGGGTGTTCACGACAGGCTTCCAGAGAGAGGCAAAAGAGGACCTGAGATTCCAAAAGATTTATTCAAGTGGAGAGGCATGATATGGCAGCTAAGAGGAGAGTGAGCATGTCAGGATGATGGCCGGTACTGCTGGGCCACCCCCGTGGGCCCCCTTAAGCCACTGGGGCAGGGAGATCAGGCTGTCTCTCAGGAGAGACCGTTACAGTGGTGGTGGTAGGACCAATAGAAGAAAAAGAGATAGATGACTCCCCCTCCATCAACAGAATCCACCTGGAGGCCACAGGAGGATGCCACTTCACCCCCACCTAGGCAGCCAGAACCCGTAGAGTGCCGCTGTTTGGCGAGACCCTCCCAGGCATGTCAGAGTGATGGCCGGTACTGCTAGGCCACCCCCGTGGACACCCTGAAGCCACTGCCCACTTTGCTTACCCCCAGGCCAGGCCTGTGACAATGGAGGCTTTCCGGCCCACAGGAGGGGGAGCCAGTGTGGCCGGTGGTAATCCCCTCCATTATTAGCCCTATGTCCTGTTCCCATCCGATAACCGGCGACTGCACTTACTGACTTAATTATAGCAAACAGCAAGACATTTGCTGTAGTGGGCTGTGCAGCCTTCCCATGGGAAAATGTAAGTGGTGGTGTGGGTTTTCTGAAATAGGAAAACTACCATTGGGATCCGTTACAACCTCTGAGGACTCCTTCAACGACTCTTTAGTAACACTATAATGGGATTTAGCTAACAACCTATAGCAACACGCAGGCCCAGCTTCTGGAAGGGCAGGTACCCAGGTCAAAGTCAGGGGAGCAGACCAATTTATAAAGAGGCGAGTCCACTTCCCCTATTGTTAGGAGTTGAATTGTGACCACCGCGCCCCACCCCCCGAAAAAAAATAAAGATATGTTGAAGTCTTGACCCACGGTACCTGTGAATATGACCTAATTTGGAAATAGGATCTTTGCAGATATCATCAGGTTATGATGAGGTCACACTCAGTCAGGGGGGCTAATCCATTATGACTGGTGTCCTACTAAGAAAACAGAAACACGCAGAGGAGAGGCCACGTGAAGACACATGTGTGAAGACAGCCATGTGCCGAAGGAGGCAGAGACTGGAGCCACAAGGCCACAAGCAAGGAATGCCAGAGACGGATGCAACCACCAGGAGCCGGCAAAGGCAGTCAGATCACGCCCTGGGGCCTCCAGCGGGAGTGCCGATGGCTTGGTTTCTGACTGCTGGCCTCAAAACTGTGAGAGAAGCAAGTTCTGCAGTTACGGCCCACCAGTTTTGTTCCGGCAGCTCAGAAAAGTAACCCGTGTTAATTTTGCTGGGACAATAACCAGAGAAGAAAGTCTTCAAAATCCTAAGAAACACCTGTCTGATATGGCGATTAGAAAAGGCAACCCCAAGCAAGAGGATTAAAGGTGGGCCTGGGTCAGACCAGGATGTTTGGGTCCTGATCCCTTTGGGCGCTGTGGGCCCCATCTGAGACTGGCACCCGCAGGCTGCGTGGTCTTAGGCCTGACCCGCCTCGCTCCCTTCCCTGTGCTCCTGCCAGCCACGTCACACGACAGCCCCTTACACTTGCACCCAACTCATCAGCCGTTCATGTCAAGTGACAGCTGACCACCAGCTATGTCGACAGACCCCACGCACCGCTGTCACAGAGCGGGATTCCCTGAGTAATTAATTCCCTCATGCAGCTGCCACCTTTTAATTTTGCAGCATCGCCATATTCCGAAGAGTTGCCACTTGCGTACCTCCTTTCAGCTATTAAATGACAACCCCTTTTGTTTACAAATAATATCAAGTTAATTAAATATTGCATCTAAGGAAGGAATTAAAACGGCACCCATTTCAGCCCAGGCAGAGCCCAGATGATTAGCATCCCGCAACGTGTTGTGGAAAAGGCGTCCTTGCATAATCTGTACAGAAGGTAACGTTTTAGAAGGGCAACACTTCACGTGGCCCTGTGCTGCCATCAGAGCAGTTTAAGAGCCTGTGCAGCGTCTCGCTCCTTGGCCAGCTGTGTAGCTGACAAGCTGACTAGGGAGCTTGGTTTCGGAGCTTGGGTCCCATGGGCTTGCTAACACGCCTCGCCAGGGCAGGCAGGCACCCTGAAGTCCAGGCAGGCTGCCCTCCTTCCGCCCGCCCGAGCCGCCACCCTTGTGGTGATAGGGTAGGTAGGTAGATAGAAAAGAGCAGAAGGAGAAACTTAGCCCCAGTTAGAAAGCCCCTTGCTGCAGCTCCAACCTGGGTCAAGACCCCTGGCAACTGCCCAGCAAGACTCCAGGCTTACACATACCTCTAAATCAAAGAGATATGTCATTAAAAGTCAGAGAAGGGGGAAACCCATCCTGTTTGTCAGGACCATCAATACCTTACTAGCCCAACAGGATTCCAGGCTTACACATACACTTAAAGGATGTGTCTATACATCCCCCAAATCAAGGGGATGTGTTTACACATGCCCCTAAATTGAAGGCGTGCATTAGAAGGAAGGTATCCTGCTTATCAGAGAACCCACCCTATTTGTCACCAGTACCTCACTAGCACAACAGGATTCCAGGTTTTCACACACCCCGAAGGGACATGTTTACACATCCACCAAAACCAAGGGGATATGTTTACACACACCCCTAAATCAAAGAAATGCATTGCTAAATACCAGAGGACTAGGTGCCTCAGGTGAAAAGAGAGGGGACACCGGGAGGCAATTCTACCCATAGAAATAAAAGCCTTCATGCAATGTTAAGGCAAGGCTGCTTCCCTCCCTGGGGTCAGCCTGCTCCACATTTCAGAGTATTCTCACATTTTCTAATAAACTTGCTGTTCTAAGCTACTTTCCTGTCTTGGGTCAGCCCGTTCTATGTCTTGGTGTCTTGGAGTGTACTTTCTTTTACTAATAAACTTCTCCTGTTCTTGCTGCATACATTTCTGTCTCGTGATTGAAGTCTTTCCTTCAAGAAGACAAGAACGAGGTTTCAACGTCATTTTCCCGGTTAACAACGGGAAGAACAATAGCACCACTTAACACACTGCAGCATCACGTGAGCAGAGCACACAGAGATAATTGTAAATATAAAAGAGCTCAAAAGGGGAGACAAACTGAACCCCTTGGCAACAGAGTACACACACATCATTTGCAGGTATGTACCGATGCTCCTGAATACCTACCACCAGCTCACTCAGTCCTTCACCAGGCAATTAGCAACCAAGGAGGCATGGCAAGTAGGGGCTGGGCCTCCCATGGGGAGAAGAGCAGGTACCACCCAGACCTCAGGTGGGAAGATGGGCATCCATGAAACCATCGCAGGCATGTGTGTGTGTGACCACTGAGGAGGAGGTTGTGGTGCTGGGAGGGAGGGAGGGGCACACAAGTGCGCATGGATATAAAGGCATCGAGCCAGCCAGGTATAGGGGACTTCCAGATGGACCCCAAGGGCAGGACAGGGTAAGGCAGGCTCAGAGAACACAGAAACGAGCGCAGCTGGGTGGCAGAGTGCACCAGGAACCGAGGGAGCAGGAATGGCTGCACACACACAGATCTGTGTTGTTTGTGAGCACGAGCAAAGTCACCTGATGAGCAGCAGAAGAGCAGCGTCTCTTCTGGGGCAGGTGACGGGGCAGAAGCCAGAAAGCGTATGCAACTCTTTTGAGAGGTCTATCTGTTGAGGGGAAAGCATTAAATGAAAGCGGCTATGTATAAGCATGTTTAAATGCCACTGGATACAATTTGCTGTGTTTACAAAATGGAAACCACAGCTTCCCTGGCACCGGAGGGACTGGAAGCTGGGCCCACTAGTCTCTCCTCCCAGCAGGCCTGCGGTCATGGTGACAGTGCTGCAATATTAATCAGTTCTAGAACAGAGCAGGAGCCTGCAGGGCAATGACCATTCATCCACTTTTTTATATGCTTGGCATTTTACATAGTAAAAAAAAAATTTTTAAATGCAGGGGCCAAGAAGGACCTTGTTGAGTGGTTTTGTTCAGGGAAGAGGAAGAAAGGGAAGCGTGTGGTTCCTGGGAAAGTGAGGTGTCGTGATGGGCACTGAAGCGGAGGCTCACTCTTCTACTGAAATGGACAGGGTTCTGGGTGGCAGGCAGAGGCAGCGCCACACCAGCAGCCTCTTTTTTGTAAAAGCAGTCCAAACTCTGTGGAGGGAGGGGTCACACTTGAGAGAGTGAGAGATTTTACGTAACCACTGAGAACTG
Organism: Hipposideros armiger; assembly: GCF_001890085.2. Classification (NCBI taxonomy): domain Eukaryota; kingdom Metazoa; phylum Chordata; class Mammalia; order Chiroptera; family Hipposideridae; genus Hipposideros; species Hipposideros armiger. Next base: position 1,721,232 of record NW_017731441.1, on the reverse strand, counting down.
GAGACAGAACGACCCCAAAAAAGCTCTATTTCATCCCATCTTCCTGTTCCCCCTGCTTTTTAAACCATTTTAATACCTTGCAGACTTGGACACATCTAGGAACTTATAACCCTCTATAGTTGCAATGGGTAGCAGCTGTTCTTGGTGGTACAGCATGAGCTGAGGACACACAGGTCAGCTGTGAAGTCCTCTTCCACGTGCCTATCTGGATACTAAACCCCCGTTCACATACACAAATGTGGAAGACATGAGCAGATCAGCCTGATGCCTGCGTCATCCCTCCAGGCACCCCGGGTTATTACTCTGGGCTCTCACAGAGCACTAGGTGGGTCCCGGATTACACCCTCAGCAATGGTTCCCTCCGCCTGGTGCTGGGCACTGGCATTTTCCATCAGCACCCAGGAGCTGGGGAGGAAGGCAACCCACCCATCCCTCCACGTGCTGAAAACCTGTCTGAAGAGAAAACCAGAGGAGAGGATCAAAGCTAGAGATGAGGTCATGGTGGTAGAGGGCTAGTTGTATTTGCCGTATAATTATTGCAGCATAAAAGATAAATCTGATGAGACTGGGGACAAAAACATATATATTAGACAGATGGGTGTATGTTACCACAACCTCCTCTTCCGATGGCACATTCATTACAGTCAACAGCATCGATGTGAAGATTTCAGGAATGAAGTTTCAGACGGCATTTATGCCTTGATGCCTCCTTTGAAAAATTATGAGTGTGAAATTATCAGTGATGTTTCTAAAACTTCCAGGAATTTGGAAAATACTATCAAAGTCTAAAAAGCACAGACCATTCCTAGGAGTTACACTCGCACAGTCACAGAGTTGTATATATGAGGTGTGATAAAAAAATACAGTGAATGTTTAAATTTAAAAAAAAACTATTAGAGACACGTTGCCATTAATCCCCCTCAAAATACACCCCCTCCCTTCAAACACACTTATCCCATCGTTCTTGGCACTTTCTGAAGCAGTTCTGGAAGTCCTCTTTCGTGTCTTCAGTTGCACTGTTGTGGCTGCCTCCATGTCCCAAATCATTTTGACTTTGGGGAAGAGCCAGAAGTCGCACAGTGCCAGATGCAGTGAATAAGGTGGATGAGGACACACCGTAATGTTTTGACAGAAATTGTCCTACCAGAAGCAATGTGTGACACGGAGCCTTTCTGTTTTGATAAAAAAAAACTATGGTGAGCGCTGCTGCCGAGTGCCATCCAATGGAAAGGCAGGGATATTCAATATGGGAAGTGGTGCAGTGGTGCGTCAAACATTAGTAGCAGTGTGTGACAAATTTCCATTTGTTCAGTGCAGTCAGTCAGGTGTGAGCTACGGTTGAAAAGGTGTGTTTTAAAGTGTGCCATAAACCATCCTCCATCATGACAATACTCCGTGTTACACATTGATTCTGGTATACGGCAATTTCTGTCAAATAAAAACATTACAGTGTCCCCTCATCCACCTTATTCACCACCATCGGACACTGTGTGACTTCTGGCTCTTCCCCAAAGTCAAAATGATTCAGGACATTCAGGCAGCCACGACAGCGCAACTAAAGATACAAAAAAGGACTTCCAAAACTGCTTCAGAAAGTGGCAAGAATGCTGGGATAAGTGTGTTCAAAGTGAGGAGAAGAATTTTGAGGAGGATTAATGGCAACATGTCTTTTACTGTAATAATTTTTTTTAATTTAAATATTTACCATATTGTTTGATCATACCTCGTACTAGGATATTCAGTGGAGCATTTCTGCAATAGCAATAGCCTCTGTCAAATATCTATTAAGAAGTGACCAAAATTAAACTGTGACCAATTCAATCAATGAAATATTTATGTAGCTGTCAAAACAATAGTCAACCTACATATGCTTATAGGGAGAGGTATCTGTGTTAAAACCAAAAGGCAATACTAGCAAAAAGTCATAAAAATTCTGTATGTCTAAAATTTTCAAGTTTTGTTTTTCATATGTAGGTCTTTAATATACCTGGAATTAATTTTTGTTTTTGATATATTATAGGGATCTATTATTTTTCCTGCATGAATTTTTTAAAAAGGCAAATTAGAGAAGTGTGATTTCATTTGTAGGGAAATCTCTCTCTCTCTCTCTCTCTCTCATACACACACTCACACACACACACATCCCACATATTTGTAATTCCCCAAAAGAATGAACAAAAGAATACGTAAGGCACATCACATCGGTTACTTTTGTGGAGAGGGTATTAAGAGGGACATTCCTGGTTTTTACTTTATATCCTTGTGTAGTTTGTATATTCCTTATGAGCAAGTATTTTAAAATTAAAGACTAGCAAGAAAAATATAAATGCCTAAACTGCTCCCTGTAAGATGAGCCGAATTAGAGGTGTCCAATGTACCATGCATTCTATTCACAATGCAATTCAACAGAAGTGATTTTTTGAGTGCTTACTCGTTTTGGCCCGAAATAATGGAAATCTGCTAAACTTTGGATACCAGCTGCATTTGGGTTCTGGGTGGTTGGGCGCCCTGTGCTGCAGTCACTCCACCCAGGGTGGCTGTGAGCTGAGCCAGGCTCATTGACGCATCGGGCAGAGGCTACTTCATCCTATCCTCACGGCCCATCACCCCACATCCGGCGGGGACGCCAGGCTTCCAGCTTCGGGCTCCCTTGTCCTAGTGGGCACTCTCGATCGGGAAGCACTAGCGTTCACAGCTTGGGGGGGGGGGTCCTCGATATCTGTCCTCACCATCTCACAGGCCTGTCTTCTGGAGGGTAAATGGGGAGTATTAAAGGACTATGAAAAATGTGAAACACCACACAGATGCAAGTTACACCAGCATCAGGAGAGATGGGTTTTTCTGCAAGGTATACATACCATCATATCTCCCCTACAATTTGGTAGCAAGATGACAAAATAGCGGTTACTAAGTTTTCTAACAGAAAATCATAGTGACTAAGATCAGCGCAATTCCTTAGGTTTAAAGGTCAAAATTCTGAAAGGGAAGGAGACAAGCCCCGGGAACTGTCTGAACTCCCAGCTTGGCAGTCCAACTCGGGGCTTGTTTTCTTCCCTATCCACTGCTTTGCAGCCGTCTTCACTGGCCCGGGAGGTGCCACCTGGAGGGAGGGTCAGGGAAGGGCAAGGCCGGCACAGACAAGCAGCTTTCTGCTGTCGCCATTCCAGGAAGGACCCCCCAGTGCTCCTGAAAATTACTTTCACTTATTCCGCCCACAACATGTTTTACTGCGCACCTTCCAGGATGACAGTCATCCTCTACAACGGCGGACAGAGGCCATACTTAACAGTGTCAGCTTTCCCTTTGGTTTCCTTCCCTAAAGCTTCCCATTTTCTAATCTTATGTATCTTCAAATATTCCCGAACCTTAGATTTTTAAAGGCAAACGTGATTATTTTCCAGTGTCAAAAATTCACCCAGCATTTAATATAAAACCATCAAAATAAAGTGTGAAGGTAACACACACACACACACACACACACACACACACACACACACACACATCATGGAAAATATTGGCATATTTGTAACGTAAGAAAAATAATCAGTTTAATAATTACAACAACATAGCGTGAGTAGTCAATGCCAGGATAGTTTGTGGCATTCATGTGAAGGCCCCCACTGCAATGAACAGGGAAATGAAGAAGTGAGGGACGTCAGGTAGTCCACATGAAGCCAGGAGGCTTTCAACATTCTGGACGCGCTGGCACACGTGGACAGGCAGGCACCGAAAAGCACAATGGACAGAGCCTCCGATGCCACATCGTGTGGCACTGAAAGTGCTTCACATCTCAGGACAGGAATGGCTTCGTCTCCTCGTCCATGAAGGGGAGAATAGAGCAGTAACCCTTAGGGCAAACAGTGCCCTTCTACCAACTGTTCCTATCAGTTCCCAACCCCCTGGAAGGTTACATGGAGAAACATAGTCTATTTACAAAATAGGGCAGTTCTGTAGAAAGAATTGCTCGCAGACACATTTTCTCTGCTCCCTAAAAAACAGTAAAATTGGATCCACGGGAAGAAAAGGTAATGCATGACACAAGCATCTCAACCGTCACGCCATCAGAAGGGACAGTAAAAACACAAGTGTTCTCACTTGACGTGTCCATCAACAGTTTAAGGCAGGTTCTGTACAAGACCCGTCCTGTCCCAGGGTGCTGACGGCAACACTGCCTGTCACTAAGTGGTGGAGATCAGGTGATGAATGTTGTTCCTGAGTTAAAATTTGCTGAATACAGCAAACTTCAGTACACTCAAATTTGTTTTTCACTGCAATGTCCTATGCATCACCAAAAACATACGACTGTAAAAATAGGGCTTACAAAAAAAAAAAATATTTTCTCATCCTAGTACTACTAATGAACAAAATGCTAAATACAGGAAGTTGGCAATTCTAGTTGAAAGGTCAAGTGTAGGCAGGTCAACGCTGGGCCCAGACACACCTGCTGAGTTTGTAGCTAGGAGGGCACCGCTCAAGTGACTGCCCTCCAGTGGGAGATGAGCAGGCACAGGACACGGAGCCAGAACCATGGACAACCAGAAAACCAACTAGCTTCATAGGCATCAGACAATTCCAATGCCCTTACAGGGTCACTTCACAGATAAACAGATCGCAAATCATCAAGTCACATCTGATGCCAAATGGGTATTTCTGAGAAGTGTCTAATGCACAGTGCTGCGATTTGGGGTTTCTAAAGATGTAACACTTGTTCTAGAAGATATCATTTCACTTTAAAACCGACCTCTTTAGAAGAGGGAAAAGGAAAGCACAGTTCCTGTAACACCGTGACCCTACCTCGGCGGCCGAGGGACACGCTGGGTGGGCTCCACGGCTGAGCTTCCTGGAGCCGCTGGCCCAGAGGTCAGTGGAGCTGGGCTAGTACCCGCTTCCTCCTATCTGCTCTGCTGTGGGGACTGAGGAAGGGAATCGACCCACACTTGAACTTTCACTGTTAGGTGGAATTTAAGACGTATATTGCTTTATTCTTGGTGAAAGAGGGGAACCCTTCTTTTCCCTGTGAGCAGTGAGGTAACGCCGGCTGCGCCCTGATGGCGTAACAGAGCTCAGGGTTTAGCCTGGCCTGACAACGGAATCCTACCTGTCCAGGTCAGCTAACGGCAGCACCTCGATTCACCTTCACCAGCTGCAATGACATGTAATAAATAATACATTTTATTTACAGGTTCTAGTGAAGCTCTCTCTTTTGAGGGGAGGACAAAACACTGCACTTTGTCCAAGTGTTTAAACTAGCCGACATGTAAGTCTGTATGATGGCTCCAAGTGCAGTGAATACTGATGACCACAGTATCCACACGGGCAGACCAGGTTCCACGCCTGTCGCTGGACAAGGTGGCGTGTAGGGTTTCCTCGGGTTCGTGGCTGGGGCCCAGACTCCCTCATTCAGCCAGGGCACTGCACTCGGGACCACCACACGTCGGTGGCCGCAGCACTGCTTTAACAGAAGACTTTCAAATGGCATTAAAGTATCCTTGCAGCTATATATAAAGTTCAATTAGTGAGACATACTGAGGTGGGAAGTCTTTTCAGAGCATTGTGGGGACTAACATAGTGAACAGTCGGGCACCTACCAAAAGCCAACGGCCACGCTCCACACCCCCGCTTTCCATGCGCACTTGAACACTTTTAGTTCACAGGACCAGAGAGGTTAGTGGGAAGGAAATTCTAGCATGGGTATCAGCCCAGATATAACAATCACGGATATGCATTCAAAATGGAACATTTACAAGAAACATGTATATATAATATTTATATATATTCAATAAAAGCCTAAAAGACCAGGATTTGTAGTCAGTCACTGCACTTATTGCAAAATGAGGTAATTGAGATGTTACCAGAGTACGATTAATGTAGTTCAGCCCTCAGCATCTACACCTCATGTTTTGATTCCTCAGGAACAGTGTGACCGTTTCTATTTACGTAATAAATTCCAGCTTTTCCAAGCACGGAAAGCAAGACGACGTTCGTCCAGCCCTGTCCTGGGGTCCTGAATATCACACCGGTGTGGTCATGGGGCTCCTGGCTTGGTCTTATAACTGGTCTTCGAGCAAGAACCAAGGACGTTCATTCCTTAGAGGTTGGTCTCGTCCCAAGCAGGGTCGTTCATGTTCTTTAGAACTTTCCTCACCAGCTTTTCCAGGTCTTTGCGGGCTCTCTGTTCTTCCTCCAGGGATTTCTTCATCTTTTTGTTATCCTGTAAATGAAGCAGACCACAGGACATTCACCGCCTTTGGCACTAATCAGGTTTTCCTTTCTCCAGGACACTTGGCTGAATGAAATCCTGGGCTGGAAACCCCCGGCGCTGCGGTCATGGGTGTATCCAACATGACTGCCTAAATGTCTAAATAGACACTTGGGACTCCTGACTGCATGGTTCCTTTTGGGAGCCCAGACAAACCACAGACGGAAAAACAGTCCTAACGTCTCTTACAATTTAAGTTTCTGACTATCGAACAAGAGAATCTTTGTAATGGAAGTAACAGCAACTGAATGAATATGCAAGTGAATGAGTAAGCTCCTGCTTCCATCCAGTTTGCAGCCAATCATTCCTCTGCATGGAGAAGACGCATGCACCAAGGTGTGTCCCATTGCCAAGGCCGAAGCCCAAGCCCGGAAGCCCCTGAGAGGAAGAGAGGTACCTGGACGCTGCCTCGGACACCGCTGAGGATGGCTGAGGAGCAGCTCCGCGTATATCCAACCCTGGATCCCGCTGTACCCCCGCTTCTCCTTGGCCCCCCCTCTAACCTCCTCGGTGGGAAGCATTTACCACTCCCTCCTCGGGGACCAAAACCATTTGTACGAATAACATACAAATACACAAAATATACTACATTTAACTGACTTGTGATCTGGCATCTCAAAAACAAGGACCATGTGTTCGTTACACCAGCACGTGGCAGATAACAGTCACAGGTATTTAATAAAATTTTTAACTAGGTGGAATTTTAGATATTTCAAATGATTATTCTAACACAATTTGAAATGGTTTCTGATGTCAAAAACAGTAAAGAGTTTAAATAAGTTTCTTTGAAGATTCACTTCCTGGTCTACAACATTTACAGAAGACCAATTATTTGAAAGGCAGGCTCTCCTTTCTGTATTATTTTGCTTATGGACAACCAGCTTCATTTTTAATAGTGTTCCTCTTTTCCCCCATTAAAAAAAAATTTAAAAAATTGATATGACTCACCTGTCTTAATTCTTGGACTTCATCCTTCAATGCATAGACAGTATCAACAAGACTCCTGAAACAGAAAATAGAATGAACACCTGAACAAGGACGAGGCATGAGGAGGACACAGAATCATTTTACCAGGAGACATGATGAAATCAACAGTGCTGCTCTGCCCTACTCACCAAGTATCTAAGTCCATACACTTTAGAACAACTTCTGTATATGGGAAGTTAGAGCCTTGTCAAGGTTCTCCACTCGGTGAGGAAACAATACCCCAGCCCTCCTGGTATTTTTCTGACTCCAGTGCTCCACCCCTCCCCTCCCTTCCCCTCCCCTCTAGACACCCATATGCCTGCTTTAAAATACTGGAATACATCTTACTTTTCTTCTATCACTGTCTGACCATTACTTTTAGTTTCTTCGACTATAATTTTTTCTTCTTCTGGAAGCAAAACTTGTGGAGCAGATTCTTTGCGCGAACCTATCATCGTTAAAAAAAAACAACAAAAAAAACACAAAAACCCATAGGTGAATTACATGGCAGGACTAAAAAGGACTATACAACACAACTTAAACATTAATATTAAATTCCAGAAAGTGTGCATTAAAAATAATTACTTTCTAGATAAAATAGGGAAGGGCAACCTTTACCAACTTTCTATACCTCTATCTATCGAACCTGGTCTTTTTCATGCCTAAAGCATTATAGAGGAAAAGAAATATTAGCCTTTTTCTAATTTATTAAGCTTCAGTTTCTAAATCTGGATTATGGATCTTTTAAACCCTGAATTTTTCCACAAGTAGGAAGAGTTCTGACCACAGTGTCCTGGGTATTTTGAAATATCCATCTTTCTTTTGAATAAATATCCAAACCAACCACACTTTGAGACATATTATTCCAGGAATCTTAGAAAGATGTGTCAGGCTATATAGTACATATACATTGAGTGTTTATAAATTTAAAACTGGCAATTAAAATATTTAACTCTAGAGTGATAGTTAAAAATAAAGATATTATGGCACATGGTTTAGAAAAAGTGAAATTTATTACTTGGTTCTCTTATGAAAACTTTATTCTACATTCCCTGGAATATAAACATTTTTCCAAAGGGAAGGACACTGTTCACAATGTCAGAGAAGTATATGCCATTTAACCAACTCCCAGAACAACAGCTTGCCTAGGACAGTGTCAATAAATATTTGCCACAAAATAGGTATGTTAGATATTAACTGAGAAACTCAAATATTTATTTGAAAAGGTGACAAAAGAGAATAAAATCTTATTTAAGCATCCAAGGAACAAAATCATCTTTTCTTAAAGAAAATAGTATTTTCTTAAAGGTTATATGGCACTATAACATGTATTTATGTTTTTAAAAAATTATATCAGATGCAAAATGTGAGGAAGGATATACAGTCTACCAGAGAACACAAACACAAGTGGTACTGTGATAAAATAAACATTTCTTCACTAAAAACTTATATTTGGGATGTCTGCTAGTTAATCATGGAGATGGCAGCCCAATTTGCTTGATCTTATTGTTTCTGGTTTATTTTTAACTTCCTTCCCCAAAATTCATCAAATTATAAGATGGCACCTGTGCATCCCCGTATCATGGGTATGTTCCGCATAACACCAATGTGTTAACAGTTTGATTTTAAAGAATAGTTTCACGAGCATTTTACTATAAGCTTTTACTCCTCTGAATAGAACAAGATTAACAATTACTATCAAAGCTTGAAGGGCTAATGAATGTTACTGATACGCAGGGAGTACCTCTATCATTTCCGTGGCAACATGCTACAGGGAAAAGGACTGGCGTTTACCGGCCACGGGGCCTTGGCCAAGTCTGTCCCTGCTGCCGTTTGGATATCTGCAAAACCTGCTCTGTCCAAGTCTCACAGGCTGAGGAGGGTATCAAATACAAGCACGCTGGGAGACCATTACGTCTGGAATGGAACCAAATTAAGATGCTGGCCGCCTTTGTTCTCTCAGGTATAAGAAAGTTAAGCTCTGGGTTGGCAATACAATTCTATGTTACACAGCACAAGCTTCAACATATATATTTTTTATGCCAAAAAAGGGAAGGGCCTTTGTGTGTATTGAGAATAACTTTATTATAATCACATGTGGTACTTAGAATTTTGTCATAGCCGTAATGAGCTGGTGGACAGGAGTGTGTGTGTACACAGATCTGTCAAGTGCTATTTCAAAGACGACCTTCTGCTAGTGTTTTGTGTTCACACCGTGCTGTACACCTTGGGCCAGCAAGTCTTGTCACTGACGGGTTGAAGGAGGCATTGCTTCGCTCATACCCCTCACTGAGGCCACAACCCACCAAGACACACAGTGACCTGCGCAGCCAGGGAATTCCTTTTCAGACAGAGGGTAATGTCCTTCAAGACATGGTCCCAGAGACAGACACATTTTAAAAGACATCATTATGCCTCCCCCAGAGTACTGCCTGCTCCAAGTGCCATGGCGCCGCGAGGGGCTGCAGGCACGTCTTCTTCTAGGCTTTTCTGGGTTAATGGGGAATGATGCCGGGACCTCTGGGCTGCCTGGGCAAACAGTGTTTAAGAAGGAAACTGGTATGTGAAACAAACTACCGAGAAAGCATAGGGATGCTAGCCGGGTTAAAAATTCTGAAGGCTGAGGAAAATCGTGTCTTTCAGATACAAATACAGATGCTATCCATATTTTTATAAGATAGTTAATTCATGTGCTATTTTCCTAGGAAAACAGAAAAGGATTCATAAAGATTCAGATGTGTATATTACATGTGTAGAAAACAAATGGCTTTACTTAATTTGCGCTGTGAAGAGAAGCAAATTGATGACATTAGATAATTTATAGTCAGCTCCTAAGTCTTCCCACTGTTATCTGCTTTGAGCTCAAACAGTTGTTGACTGTGTTATAGTCAAACCAAAAAAGTTATCAAGTTGCGTATCTGTCACATTTAGTTTGTAATACATTTCTTCAAATGAGTTAATGAAACAGGTTGAAAATATTTTTACATAACAGCACTTGAGGGAATATTAAATTCTATGCATTTCAATTATTTTGGCATCTTTTTAGCTTCCTAGGCAACCTATTTACATGATGTTTCCAGCGTTAAAATGTGTAAATGACATATAAAATAGGATCACAAGGGATGTCTACTTTGTAAAGAAACGGGTCGGACAGCAGCCAGCGGTCCTGCAGAGGTGCCCAGGCCACCTGAACTCATGTGGTGGGACTGTCTTCCACAGACTCAGGCCCATCACTTAACCATGCAGCCTCAGCTCCATCACTCATAAAATAGAGGAACAAAACTAACCATCTCTGCAGAGATGTTCTGAGGATTAACATAAAAATTACTTTTTATAAATATCTTTACCAGATGAACTCATGAAGATAAAAAAAAAAGCCTTAAATTCCATTGTGTAACGTAACTAAATTAGAGAAACTGAAACCTACAAGAATTGGTACAACAGTGGCACATGCATGACATGGTTCTTATTTTTGCAAATACACCTGCAGCACACAAGGATTTAACAATATATTATAAAAACGTTAAGTTTGAGAATATTATAGACAGAATGTACTAACTGCTTGAATCCTAAAACATGCCAATGTGAAAAATGCCGTTTATAGATTAGATGGCGAGCCAGGAGGCTTGTAAATGAAGGTTATTTAGTTCCTGCATAGAAAACCATGGGGTGCTAATAATCTGCCTAGTTTCAATATAATATTTCTAAAGTGCCTGAAAAAAATGTTAAATCTTTCAACAAAACAGTGAAAGAATGTTCTCCAGCCAGCTTTAAAAATAAGTTGACTATTTCTATAAGAACAAAGTTTTACAAAGTGAACAGATTTAACAAGTTATCACAAAGGTTACTGAAGCATTTTTAGAGGTATCACAGTATGTTTTCCCTGAACTACTTAGGTTGGAAAAACATTTAACAGCAGAACTACCAAAAAAAATATTCTATCACTTTATTTAAAATCCTCTAAAAGTGGCTGAGACACAGATGAACAGATAGGTTCATGATGGTTCCAGTATACTCAAGATCTGTGTTTCTCAAACTTTACAAAGTTTTGTGTTTCCAGGAGGTAACAAGGGGTTCTGCAACACATAGTTCTGAAAATGCTAAATGCTGTAGCCACTTCTTAGAGAGTCACAGGGCACCTGTATAGCATTTTTGAGGTTTTCAGAAAAAATACCCATTGAACTTCAGACTTTCCCAAATTTGTCTGAGTGCTGAACTTTTTTTTTTTCCAGCATCAATATTAACTTTTTGCCGTTTTCTGGATAATATTTTGAAGAACGCTAGACTAGCCTATAATCCTGTCTATAAATACACACACATAAATGCTGGTTGGTTTTGCTATTGTTGTTCAGTGTGGAGGTGAATACAGTGAAACAATAACTAATACTTAGCACAAATCCAGCATTTCTCGAACTTGAAGGACTCCCAGAACGGGTCTGCAGATGCTTGGGATCCAGCTACTAATGACCCTGACAAAGAGGCAATGACATTTCCACACTGCCATCAGCAGGGGTCACTCTTGCACCACGCAGCTGCAGAGACAGCAGGCCCCTGGGGTGGGCCCCCCCCCCCCCCCCCCCCCCCGACTCAGAAGTGTGATCCAGAAGCTGAGACGATTAGAACCCTGCCCCCTAAAACATTCACAGAGCCCCAGAGGACTGTGGGCCTTAGTTTGAGAAACACAGATTGATTGAACAGCTCCATATTATAGAGCGAGGACTTGCCCTGGCAGCAACAAGAGGGCCCCCGCACCAGGGCGCCGCTGTCCTTCGGTGCCTGATCTGACTTGGTTGTTAAACGCCACTTCCGTGCCCGATCTGACAATACGTGACTCGTCAAATCCAGGGCACACGCATGGTGTGTGTGTACAAATGAGTTGGCCTCCCCCAAAATTCTAGAAACAGTTTAACCCTCCGTCGGATGCAAATGATCTCACGGATTCATTGCACACAAAGATGCCGTTATGAAATACATCTTTATTAAGTCATAAACACGACTGGCTATAGGTTATGGTAGAAGGGAAGATACGGAAGCAATGAGTCACGATACTTAACTGTTAGGTATTTGAAAATTTGTGTGCAATGAATCTTGTGAGATCAGTTGCGCCCAACGGAGGGTTAAGTTTGTCTGCAAAGAGTATCTGCCTATCTGGCAGGCAGTCTAGTACATTTGTAGCAAAACTCACAACTTCTTACATTCATAATCTTTCTAAAATCTGTACCTAATTATACTCAAATGAAATTGAAATAACTTTCAGAATGAAGCAAAATATTACACTTTTAAAAATCTACTTAATAAAATCTCTTCAAAAGGCCACTTTGTTATTTATGGCTCTGATAAGATTCTAAATAATTTATTTCTCTTAGGAAAAGAAAATATGAGGTTTCTCTTTAGAGAGTGATTTGCATTTGCTTATCATTTGCACCTGTTCTGGCACAGGTAGTTCTTTTCCTTTCCTTTTATTTTGCTTTTCCTAGTCAGCTTGCCATGCACTTTATAAAACAAAAGTAACAACTGACCTTAGTCTAAATAAAAACCTATTAAAGTTGGGCTCCCCCCCTCCCAATTTATGCACACACACATACCAAAAAAGAAAAAAACAAAACACAAGAATGCTTCACTTTGAAAACAAACCTCCCAGGGATTGAAAACATGTTTATAAAATTAGAGGGAAAAAAGGGCCAGCTGAGTGGCCCAGTTGGTTAAGAGCTCGCTCAAGAGTTTGAGCTCTGAGCAACAGCGGTTCGATGCCTGGCCCAAGCTGAGCTGCCGCTAAGCTGCTAATAGGTAGCAGGATGGCTCAGCTAAAAAGAAAAAAGAAAAAGAAAAAAAAAAAGAGGGAAATAGATGAAATTAAAATGTACAAGGAGTGACCTTGTATTGCTTAGAACATATTTAACCTAACAAAGTGCAAGCTTTTCTATCAAGGCAGATAGGAGGTGTTCTATCACCCAGCCTTCCTTTGCAAGACAATGTTCAGGAGAACAGCCAAGTCATATTAAACTGCAAACTATGCTACTCCCCCTCCCCCCCCACGTAACAAATATTAAAAGTCACGGGCTAGCAAATGCAAAATTTATTTCAACTGTACATAACAGATGTCTTTTTTATATAAAACAAACACTTCATTGCCATATGCAACCACAAACAATTATATGCATACTGTACAATACAATGCAACATTCAGGTATACATCCAACTGAGTCTTCAAATGGCAGTCATCCACTAAAAATGGCTTTCCCATTCACAGATAAAAAGCACAATATATAAATTTTTTTCCAGGTCTTATACCACTATATACACATTACTGTGTTTTGGCAATTTTATGCAAAACACAATATAGCTTATATGCTTGTGGCAAGTGTTAATTCAATGGGAACACCATTTAGGCCATTTACAAAGGGACTGGTAATGGCTTTAACCTACCTTCTAGTTCAGCTTCTTCATCCTTTCATTATAATACTAACTGTACACATAGATATTACAGAATTGCATAAACATAAAATACTATTTCAGCATGACTAAATTCCACAGTAGAAACACAGCCCTTTGGACGCCATATCACCACTGCCACACAAGAACTGTATTCAGGCCTGTGGCACTAATACTTCCAACCAGGTCACAAGAGCTAATGGTGCCAGACAGTCAAAACGAATCCAACAAACAAAAAGCCAGGTTGTTATTCTGCAGTGATCTTAGCATCAACAAAAATCATCATCAAAATGGCTTTAACTGGTACAAAAAGGAATGATGGGAAAGTGTCAAAACTTTGGTGTATAGAAAATATAGATGTCTCATTAAGACAACCCAAATGATACTTGGTGTTAAAGGAAAATCCAAGTGCAGCAACTGTACTCAATGCTGTGGTAATATACAGCACATGACACAGGAAACCCAAGTTTACTAAGGCATGGCAAAGGCACCTAAGCCAATGCACCAATTATCATAGTTTCAAAGCAAACAAAAAGATGTTCTACTATTACTATCAGAACAGGTAACGACTCTATGTAATATAAAATAAAACAAAATCACTTCTAAATTCCTTGCATGGTACTAAGTATATGAACTTTGTAGTTACATTTCTCCAAAAATTCCATTTGCTTTTTTGTCTGAACATACAGAAATTTCATCTCTACCGGGGGTTAATAGAGGACTCTAACTAATGTTAAAGGACTGCTCTTCAACTTTCTCATTTATACTAATGCATATAAAAATATGAAATCTCCAGATGGCATAAAGCTTTTGGCAACAGACAGGTGTCTGGAATTATCGGTTTTCCTAATGACCTCACTGCATGCAGTACGGAAGCCGTCTGACGTTCTAAGCAATATGCTACTGCGGGAGTTCACTAGCACCTCTGGGCTTGGGAGCAACGGGACCCAGCTGCCAGGAAACAGTGGCGCAGTGCATCAGAGTTGTCTCTGTGCAAACGAGATCAGAACACTGAATACATGGGTTTGGCGAAGGAGGTGTGGTGAGAGAAGAGAGAATTCACAGCCACCTGGAATTACAGCCACCCTGAAGAAAGGAAAAAATGTTATTCCCAATTTATTATGGCATCTTGTTTTCTGAAGCTGGTTTCAATGAATACTTAAAACACAACCTTAAGGTTCCATTTTAACACCAAATACAGCATGCGTGGGAGAGAACACAGTTCTCCCCCTCTAGCAATGACCAGATGTGGATTTGGATGCTACAACTGAATGCAACACGTTACATTCAGTTCTTTTTGAAGCAGAAATCAGTCTGAGTGAGGCCAGTGAAATCTCCTTACAACAAATCCCAGGAAAGTGGGGAGTTCCCCCCAATCGGAGATTTCCTTATAAGTGAGTTACATGGCAACTGAGTTAAGTCTTCAGGAGACTCAGATATCCCCATTACAATCAGGAATGAGGGTTACTAGGATGGGGTTGCTGTAAATGGAGTTTCACTGCAGCGAGTTGCTGAAAACAAACAATGTGTCCATCGCAGGCAGTGTAAGTATGGATGTCAGGGTGCAGCCAGGCTGTGACGGAAGCCAAAGCACTCGCCTTTTTAAGTAGACCAAACGTCTCTCTCTGAAAGCAGTCTAACCCAGCCTTTCAGAGGCTGAATGCTTCAGTTTGGACTTTAAACCTTCAGTGGAGTGGTACAGGCTTGCTAAGTGCCATTTAAGAAAAATTACTCCAGTTAAGGAAAGTTTGGTACGATAATGACAGTGTCTGAGCTCTGACAGTAAGCTACCTGGCCTTCGGAGAAAACTCCCACCCCATGGGCAAACGGGGGGCACGGAGAAGACCATATGTGGTACAGAGCTGTGGGGGTGCAGACAGCTCTTCTGTGCTCCCGCCAAGGCCCAAAGCCCACTCCTACATATGGTTCTTCACGTCACCAAGTGCCCTGAGGCATCTGCAGAACAGGGCCATCTGAACTGGACTCAGTACTTCTGCTGCATGTTATTTTCTTCTTATCTCTCCACAGCTACTTGATCAGTGTGTCCATTATACATAAAAATTTTAGATCCCTATACATAAGGCCAGAGTCTCCTCCATGCTGCTGGCACTTAAAACACAAACCTGCATGGTTTCAGTATAAAATATAAAAGTGTTCATACAGCTGTATCCAAAAAGAAATGAGACAGTTGCTACACTGAGAATAAAAAAATCAAACCATTTGGAGCTATAAAACCACCACTACCCACTGAGAAAAGAACCCTTGGGTATAGGCTGTGTGAATATACCATCTCCTTCAACAGTCAGTAACTTCAATGGATACTCAAATTGGTAATTAAGCCTCCACAAAATACAATGGGAAATATCAGAAACGCTCTCAAAAGTTGTTAAAATATCACATAAAAGAGACAAGGAACAGCAAGAAAACATCTAAGAAAAGCAGGCTGCGATACAACAAGCATTTGTTAAGAAAAGCTCAGAAGTGCATTAGTTCTGGTGAGAGATATATGAGCAACAGCTCTTACGAGATGTAGAACCCATTCTGTAACTATGGGCTGTCCATATACTGTCATAGTCAGAGTCTTCCGAGAGGTCTGAAGGCTCCAAACGAGAAAGGCTACTGCGACGACCCAAGGAGTCTAGACTTGATTGGTCATCATCAGCCAAGACGTGATTATGCATCAGGTCAGTGCCTTGCCATGCTAAGACGGGGGTGGGATGGAGTGACAGGTGTGACAGGCAAAGGTGGGATGAGGAGGAGGACGAACAGGAAGAGCCACAACCAAAAACATGAAAACAAAAGCAAAAGGTGATGGGAAGAGAAGGAAAAGAGAAAATATTGTTAAAAAATGGCAACAATGTTCATTTCTCCTTATTTATGGCCGGGTTTTAATAACAAACTTAGTACAACCCTTACAATAAAACCAGATCAATTATTACTTAAATACACCTATAGCATGATATTGTTTCCAAATCATTCCTTCTCAAAGACATTGCTATTAGGCCCTTAAGTCTTCTATAAATTAAGCCCATACCCACAGATGATTCTATAAACATTTGACAAGTAACCAATTCTATTCCGCATCCTATTAACAAATAATTTCATTTAGGACATTATTTGTAAAAGGAACAATTTATGTGGTTAATTCAAAATCACTTCCCATTCATTAAGTGGATATTGAATGCAAAATAGTTTCAAAGGATTTTTGACTTACTTCTTCAGCTATCTCTGGGCCAGACTATAAATCACCAGAAGTCATCTTAATGATGGGGGTCTAAAAAACTTACCTTATCAAACTACAACCACTGTAAAAATTTCAGAATGGAGAAAGGGGTTAAATAGGGTCCACTTCCCTCTCATTTCCCATTTCCCGTCACCCCACATCTCCACTCCTTAGTGCGCTCACCAGAGCTCAGCCAGTAGATACGGAGAAAGTGGGATGCCATGTCTGTTCAAATGTTACCAACCCTGACAGCAGACCCATTTACTAACAGGAAGAGAGACGTGAACTGGTAATGCCACTATGTTAAAAAAAAAAAGGACAACAGAAAACAGTGGGTACAAAATGGGAGCAGAAATAAGCCATGAGTTTTCGGCAACTGTAAGCAATGACACAGGCCGGGCGGCCGTGCAAGAGACATGCAGGCTGGAATGGGCCAGGGGCGGAGGGGGCTGGAAGGACACTCTCAGTGGGAACCAAGGGGCCCCTCCATGATGGGGATGGCACGGCACAGCCACCACTGGCACCATCCTGCTCCTCCTTCTGATCAAAGTTAATTTCATTCCTAATCCATAACAAGAACAAGCAGTGGACTAGCTTGGATTTCTTCAACTAAATCCCTACAGTCTATGAAGGTCATTACTTCCTTGCTGTAGAAATCAATACCAAAGATGTTTGGTTTATAAAGTCTTCTTTGCATCTAAATGGATACTGAAGAGAACTGAATTTGGGGTAGATATATTATCCTAACTGTTTCACTAAACATTTAATATGAAAAGAGCTGTTCTTACTCTGATCCCACTTCTGAATTTATTGAGGATATCACCTTTACAACATAAAAGGATCAATTTCCCCTATCTGACTTGTTCTTAAGAATATCAGGTTTAAGGCCACATATGATTGTATACATGAGGCCCCAGAATGCTTAGCTCATAATATTGGTTAGAAAAAAACTGTTATTGTCCGATGCTTTTCTTGCACAGCAGAAATGGAAAACACATAGTACAGACAATGTGATAAGAAAAGATCTGCACAAACTATGGGCCATTCCTTTCAGGCAGCCAGAAGAAGCGAAGCCACAAGCACATTACATTTTGGATGAAGAAATGCGGCTCGCACAAAAATACACACAAAGCTCATATTACCTGGTCTGTTCACCTGAGACTACCAGGTTAAAATTTTATTTCAAATAACTGAAGTTAAGATGAGTGATTTTTTAAAATCCCACATTCAAAACCCAAAAAACTATGGCCATATTTTATAGCCTATGACTTAAAAATGCAATCAAATATATGAAACTACAGTATCTTAAATGAAAATAATCTGTATTTGCAAATTATTGCTTGACTTTATGCATACTCACTCTACATTCAGGCCTTTCCATTTCTCTCCTACTCTGCTGACTAGTCACTACGAAAGGCATTTTCACCAGAGAGAGTACAAAGAAGTCTTAGTGTGGAATATATAAAATACTGGCCATAGGGAAGTTTCTAGATTATCTGCAGATCACCAGGGATGGATCCTGTTAGCCCTATCTTCATCTTTAACAAAAGTTAGAGCAGTTGAAGTTCCTTTTCCTTCCTTTTCTTTCATTTTTTTTTTTTTCAGCATTAGTTTAAAAACAGGACAGGACACAGATTCAAACCACCATACTGCAGGTGGTAAAAATGAAGTTGACATAAGTGATTTGCCAAATGTCAGGGTGGAAATGGAACCAAAAAAACAAAATCTAATAGAAACCAGTTTTTATGCCAGAGTGCATATATAAGTCATCCAGTTCTCAAAAAACAAAAAAGCCCACCTAAGAAACAACACCTGTGATGCCTGTGGCCCCGGCACCAGCAAAGGGGAAACTCAGTCCTGGCTTCTGAACAAACCACACGCACTACTCCATCTGCCCCACAGTGCTACACTCTATTCATGCTGGAGAAGTTTAAAAAAAAAAAAAGCCACCTTTTCATTGTTCATACAATAGATTAGTATTTTTCATTTAAGACATTATGCATAACATACTGGTAAATTCAGTGGTACTGAAATCTACCTAATAAATTGATGTCTACGTACAAAAATTTTAAAAATGCAATCATTTTTTTAAAAAGGTGGGGGACTAAAAGCCTTGCTCTAAGTTTATTTTTTTGACAATTCTAAGAAGCTAAAAAAATAAATAAAATCCCACTACCACCCTAATAGTTTGAATAGTTTAAATAAATAATTGAATGAACCTTCTGCTGATGTCTAAACACATTTTCTCTAAGCAAAAGAAAGCTTTATAAATTGTGGCAGCACCTTACACTTAAAGGTTTCCCAGTAGAATGTCCTCAAGAAATCAATTATTTTACTGACAGCTCAGACCCCTTTCAATGATTTAGGGATGTCGGGCTCAAGTTGTTCTATACCTGGCTAGGCCACCAAAGCATCCCTCAATAAGGACCGTTGAGGCACACCAAGGAGCCATGCACAGGGCCCAAAGCACAAGTTTCTTCAGACTGTGACTTTAAACAAACGAACCACAATTACCGAGATATTACTGTGAAACTTACTTGAATTGAGTGTTTGCCGTGTTTTGGCGCTTGTGCAGTAAGCTTCTATCACTTTCAGAATCTGCGCATCTTCTTCCAAAGCAGCTGTACCTGTCGAGACACACAACACGTCATGACTGAGCTAAAAGTGACGAGTACAACACATCACAATCTAAAAATAACTAGTACAGTTAACTAGAAGAATGCGAAGTCATCAAATCAACCAAAAATGACAATCAATACCATCTCTTATTTTCTTATCCAACAACTGTTTTCCAATATTTACGAAATAGTTAATATTTGAAAGGATTTCAGTTTTTCAAAAGTATTTTTTATCTGCAACATATCTGGCAAAGGGGTAATACCCTAAATATATAAAATTTATCTTACTAATCCACAAGGAAAACAGGATCTGCGCCCCCCACACCTGAAACTGAAAAAAAGGGCTAGAACTAGGAACAAGCAATTCACACAAAAAGAATACAGTCAGTAATAAAAGATATTCAATCCCACTAAGAAAAGAAGTGAGAATTAATGTATCAGGTTTTCATATAGCAGCCTGGCAAAAATAAAAAAGCCTGACAATTCCCATGTTGATGTGGATGGCAGAAAGGAAAAGTCTTCCCTCCACCCATAGTTGGCAGGAATGAAGACAAGCAAAACCCTCCGGAGAGGTGCCCTGACCATATTTATCAAAGGCTTTAAAAAAAGCATCTCCTCTGATCTGCGAATTTCTACTAGAGATATCATCTAAGAAATTTATAAGGCACAACCTAACGCTTGAAGGAGTCATTCCAGAGCTCTTCCTGCAACTATGCATTATTCCAGACACGAGATCATACCCACGAGATCACAGGCACAGACAACAGAACTTTTCCAAACTAACAGCATTTAATGGTGTTAATACCAGGGACTGGGGCTCACACCCAGCATACATATGATGCTATAACTAAATTGTTTCTCTGTTTTATGTTTTTCTCTTTTTCTATATTTTTCTACATTTTTAAAGATATTACTTGTATAGATTTTAAAAGGCTCACCCCATTGTAGTAAAAAAAAAATGTGGAAAAAATGGAAGGCTAAAATATTTGTAAGTTGCACAATACAGCCTCAATGTCATTTTATGACAGTAAGGTAGAGATATATACAAGGCCAGCCATATATTTCCTACTAAAAAATGAATTTCAATACTAAGAGTTTAAGAGCGACTGAGAAACTGACTTCAATTTCACTAACTGGGACCAGTCATTTAACTGGTTTCCCATAATTAACTCCTCCTTTAGGAGTATAAAGATAACGTTGACTAGTTTAATTTCAGGACTTGTTGCAAAGTAACTTCCAAGGGCAGTCCGTTCGCTCTTGGCAACAGGAAAATGATCTGTCTAGCTGATGTAACTGGACTGCTATTTTCAGATGTGGTTAAGTACACCGGCCAGCATCGTCCTACGTGCAGAGAAAGCATTATGACGACAGAAAGGGCGCTGGCTTCCCGGGATGTAGTGTTAGCCATCACTGAGCTACCATATTTCATCACAAAGGTTGAGAAGGTAAATTAACGATAATACAGCACACATTTTCTATGTGGCACAGACTGCTCCATAAACTAGAAAAATTTCTAGGATTCTGAATGTTACAAAGGTTAAAACAGCTTACGAAATTACAATGTGATTTTAAAGCAGTCAAGTTGACTAAGTACCTGCCATGCACAGGCACTAGTTACACAGGTCACATAGATAAAATTTCTCCTCTAATCCACACGAAACCCTTGCTTCTCTTCTTACCTCTTGGTCTCTCCTTCCAAGTTTCCTCTGCTAGCTCCTTCTCTCCCTCATGTTCTAACTCAGACTCTGTCTTTCTCTTCTTCTGTGTCTACTCAATTGCACAGCTTCAGAAACCACCTTATGCACAGAGAACAACTCTGAAATTCTCACCACCCGCCCAGGCTGTCCCCTGGGCCTCAGAATCTTGTTAACTCGCTACCCCATCGCAGTTCCTGTAACATCCTGTAGCTACAGGCCCAAAGCCTTGCCCTCACACACCTGAGTCCAATCCAACAGCACATCTGTGGGCCTGTGTTTCTCAACCATCGCACTACTGACATTTGGGGTCAGATAACATTAAGACCTCAACGCTGTCAATAGGTTGGTTCTGTGACTTTAAATGAAAACGACGTATCATGAAATCAGTTTTACCACAAGTAAATTGATATAAACAAGAGGTAAGTTCCTACGGCATCTCATCAATGGTAACAATTCGAGGACCTGCTGTAATTCTTTGCTGTGGGGCTGTTTTGTGTGTTGTAGGGTGTTTAGCAGCATCCCTGACCTTTATCCAGTTGTGACCACAAAAAATGTCTCCAGATATCACTAAATGTCCCCTGGGGGAGGAGAGGCAGGGACACCCCCAGTAGAGAACCACTGCTATAGGCTCCATCTTCTAAGAAATCTGAACTCTGCCCATGCTTCACCTCTATGCTGTCATCACATGGCCCAGGCCACCATCTTGTCATCCTCACCTGGACAACTGCACAGCCTTCCTTACTTGGTCTCCCTGTTCCCACCTCTGCCCCTGTCTGTTCTCAAAACAAAGCGATCAGTGGTTCTATTAAAACCCAAGTCCCATCAAGCCCTCTGTTCACAACTGGACTCTGGCTGCCCTGTCACCCGAGCCCCAGGGGCTCCCTGCTGTCCCTGAATATACCACAACCACAAAGGTTCCTGCCTCGGGGACTCTGGAGCCAGTGCCTGGAAAGCTCTCCCCCAGACATCTGCTCTGCTGCTTCTTCAACCCCTTCAAGTCGCTTATTCAGATAACGCCCCCTCACCCACGCCTTCCCAGCCACCCTGTTTAAAATACCAACCCAACCCGTGTCTCCCTCCCCTGCACTTCACACCATCACACTATCGTTTGCCTATTTGGTTTCCAATCTGTATCTTTCCACTAAAACAGAGCTCCCTGGAGACCTGGGTTTTCATTTGCTTACTGTCTTGCACCCAGCACACAGGAGGCACTAAATAATTCTGTTACGGGAATGGTCCCTCATCTGCAGCCTGTCCCAACGCCCAGCACGGTGCCTCCAC
The DNA here is from genome assembly GCF_001890085.2 of Hipposideros armiger. Lineage (NCBI taxonomy): Eukaryota > Metazoa > Chordata > Mammalia > Chiroptera > Hipposideridae > Hipposideros > Hipposideros armiger. The sequence continues at coordinate 1,698,756 of NW_017731441.1, read as the reverse complement.
ACAGAGGTGCTCAACAAACGCCTGTGCATGAAGGGCTCCACCAAACACTCCCCAGCCCAGCTGCTGAGTACAGAGCAGGTGTTCAATTCCAGGGCCAACGCGCCTCACTGAAGCGCATGGTCTCGTTGCTCCATTTCTTCAGCTGTCCTAGAGTGCGGCACTGCTCCACCCGCTCCAAGTCTGGGGAAAACGACCACCGGGATGGCATAATACACGCAGCCCACTGTAGGGTGCATCAGGTGTCAGGGGCAAGGACAGAGCTCATTTCACAAAGCAGCCTCTAGGCCTGTCACTGCATTTACTTCTCCCAGCTTGTTATCAGCCCCGTACTAAGGACAGGGAGGTCCCACAATGACGAGGGGCAATGCAGGCTGCCAGCCTCCAGGGACCAGGGAATACACGTAGCCACTGCACCAAGCAGCCCCTTTCCTCCAGGAGACGTCGGCCACACTCGTGTTCCCAGGAGCCTTGTTTTGGAAATGAATCCCTGAAGGGTCCCAAATTGGTAGGGGGAAATGAGGAGCAATGCTTCAGAGTATCAGGAAGACCTGTGACAGATCCCAGGGCACATGAAGGTGCGGAGGCGGACAGGCTGAGCAGGAGCAGAGGGACACAGGAACAGGGAGGCGGAGCCCTTCCAGAAGGATCCCACAACTTCCCGCAGGGTCCTACCAGGTAGGGCTCTCCTACAGTGCCAGACAGCCCCCTAACCATATGTTCACACGGGATCTTTCCTGTCACACTGGGAAGAAGCACACAAGCATGTGTGCACATGCCGACTCTCTCCCATCACATGCTCCGAGAAACAGCTCTCCTGATTCCCACGCTGTCCAAGGAATATCTCGTGTGTGTGAAGCGCTCCCTATAAGAAGCTGAGAAATCCAGAGCTGAATTTAATACTGCATCTGGCATTTCACAAGTTCACAGTAGAGGTTGTCTAAACACACAGGTCTGGGGGAAATGAGTCCTACAGCGATCAACCAGTGTGGGGATGTGACTCTTACATATGGGAAGCACAGGGCAAGGGGGGACAGGAAGAGCAGGTGGTCCCAGGTCACCCTGTACACCTGGCCTGGGTTCCCAGATGAAGTGATCAGCCCAGAGGCCGAGACAGTAAACAGTTCCATCAAGGGGAAAACCACGCCATTTGCTTGATCACGGGCGCCAGGGAATTCTCCCGCTTGTGGGTGTCTACACTGAAGTGGTTTGTGGTTATCGCTGCTCAAACCCTTCGGTTTAGAAGTGACACGAAGGCTCAGACCCTGACTTGTGTTTGAAGTCTGTGAAAACCCATCTACCTGCCCTATGAACGCTGTGCCTGTGTGAGTCAGACCCGTGTCCTCACCCACACGTGCAAACGAACTCACTTTTCCTCAGCGCAAACTCTTCATCCGAAGGCTTCCGCTCAGGTTTGCGCTTCGGTAGCAGTTTTTTCATGGTCTTGGGACTCTTACTAAGATCCTAAGGAAAGAAAAAGGGGGGAAAAAAGGCTGACAATTTCCACAGTGATTTTTACTGGCGTATCAGTAAGGATTGCTGTGAAGGTGTCAACTGTTACATCACTACAGCCACTCACTGTTAAGAGCTGCCTATTTCTCTCATACTTTTGATTTTTCTTTGCCAGCTGCTGAGCGTCAATTTAAAATCAATAGGGCACTGTCTGATAAAAACCCTCATATTACTTAGATCCATTAGCACTGTGACAACACAGAAGAGGTTCGCAGGCAGGCTGGCAGCCTCTGGAGAGGAGAGAAAGGACAGCTGGCAATGCGTGCACAAATCCATGCATGCTGCTAATTCTGGAGCAGACCCATCTGCTGCAGCTAACTAGAAAGCGATGAGGAAACTAAGGCTATTTTTAAAGGGAAGGGGTAAAACACAATTCCTTTAGGAAAACATCTGAAGCCTCAAGGGAGAAGAGAAGGGAGTAAGGTTAGCCTACCAGCCTTGAGCACAGATGCATACAAAAGACAGAGCACTGGCGCTCTCTCTATGGCATGTTCACGCTAATTCCGAGCTATGCTCAATGTAGTGGTCTGCCTCTTACCTCTGTAATACAACTTCTAAAAGCTGTGCAGAAGATGAATGTGGAAAACTGAGAGCGAGGTGAAGTCCAAGAAAGTGGGTAGGGTTTCAATTGTCAAGCATGTAGTAAATATCAATACTAAAAAAGACTAACTTCTGCATCACTTAAATTACATAAACCATTTGTGAATCTTACATGAGAAACCAAGATTCAAAAGGGGACATGTGTTATGGGATGGATAAAACTGAAAGCACACAAGGAACAAAGGTTGATTTTTGAAAGTATCTCTTGAAATATTTTCTGTAAAAATAGTTAAAAAGTTCTTAGAAATGAAGCAGAAATCAGTTCCCAAAGAATGTGTCCTACAGCTTCTGTAACTGAAAGCAAATAGAGAGGAGGCCCAGGGCAGTGCACCAGACACGGCACCACATGTGCAGAGGGCACAAGTCCACACACACAGTGCCCCAACTCCTGAACCCAGGCAGAGCTGGCTGGGTTCTTGCCACTCTCTCTTTGTAAGAACACTTTTCACTAAGTGTTTTGAGGTACTCAGTAATACTGGACAATGAGTAACGTGTGAAACCTTTTCTCCAACACTGGGTCCAGCAGAGCAGCTGCAGCCACGAACCAAAACCAGGTACTTCTGTTTGGCCACACCTCTTCCCTTACCCTTTCCACTCCTTTGCTTAACTCTTTACCCCGATTTCCCTCCCCAGTAATGAAATCTCCACCAGGGTTTGCCTGCACCATCTGTACACGCTAAAGTAGGAAATCAAAAACACCAACATTTAAGTAGCTGCCCATGATAAAAAAAATTTCCAACTTGGGCATTTGATCACCAGCAAGACTATATGTCATAGAAAAACAAAATTCAGTAAGAACAAAAAATGTAAAGGACTGATTACAATTTATGTATACTTTCCCATGTGTCTTAAAATACTTAGGGCTTGTGACAGCATAGTACGCTGTCAGGTGGTTGCTGGACTTCTCATGGTGATCACTTTAGGTATTTAATGCTGAACAACTATGGTGTACTCCTGAAACTAATATATTGTATGTTAGCTATATTTTCAATAAAAATCTTAAATAACATACATACATACATACATACATACATACATAAAAAGGGACAAAACAGAAACAGACTCATAGATACAAAGAACTGATTGATGGTTGCCAGATGGGAGGGAGTTGGGGGGGTGGTCTGGGTGAAAAAGGTGAAGGGATTAAAAAACACAAATTGGTAGTTACAAAATAGTCATGGATGGGGATATAATGTAAAGCACAGGGTATATAGTCAATAAGGTTGCAACAACTATGTACGGTGCCAGGTGGGTACTACACTAATCAAGGGGATCACTGCATAACTTACATAAATGTCTAATCACTATGCTGTACACCTGAAACTAATATAAAATAATATTAAATGTTAACTATAAGTGAAAAAAAATAATTTTAAAAAAGAATAAAAATACTTAGGGCTACTAGCAAGGATGGAGGGAGGGTCTGCTCCAGATCCTTGGACAAATGTGGCCCTTGGCTGGATGTGAGACTGACACCAGACAACAGTGCTTCGTCATGCTCACAGTCTCACTCATGATAAGCACACTCACATTCATAACCATATTCATTCATGCTCACGCAGGATAACCATACTCACACTTGTGCTCACACGTGACCATAATCACACTCATAATCATATTCACACTCATGCTAATACAATAACCACACTCACACGGTAACCATACTCACACTCATAACGACCATACTCCCAACTCACTCAAGATCAGTCATGATAACCACACTCGTCATTTCAATTATTAGCTTCCTCAGGCACTAATATTTATCAGAACATATTTCTCAAGACACTTTCTTTTCTCATTGAAGCAGGTTTAGAGTATAAAACCTAGTATGAAAGTGTAGGAAACTGTTAACATTTATGGGTAGAAATCATATATTAACTGTACATATAAAAACAGTGGGTTAGAATGGAAAAGAACAGAGTGCATGGTGACTTCTTACACAAAGAGTAGAGCTGTCAAATTCTTTCATTTTTATTTGTAAATGTTTTCTTCTCAAATAGCTTCTGGTGACACAATGTAGGATTCCTGGGCAAGATCTCAAACTTGAAAAAGGCTCATAAGGCAAAGCAGAAGAACATGCAGAAATGGAGACCCATCACAAACTGGAAGTTCAATATTATTTCAGGCTCAGCTAGAAGCCCACAGGGAGCCCATGTGAAGCCTTCCAATTCCTCAGCCTCCAGGTGGCAGCGACCAAGGCGGGGCCACAATGAGCACAGAAAGGGCCCCTCTGTGAAGGGCAGAGAAAAGGTCCAATGCTTCACGAGCCCCCCCATGAGCGTCTCCAAGGGCCTCACAGACACCCAAAGTAGCAGAAGGGAATGACAAAAAAACAAAGGCAGACCCTTCACAGTTCTGAAGAGGCCGATCTGTATTTTTTTTTGTCACAGATAGAAATGCATGATTTTCCATATTTCTGAATTCACTGGAACGAAGTACAGAATGACAACCGAACACATCCCAATGTGAAGTCACGCTTGCTTTTACATGGACCTCACCTCCTTGTAGCAGAGAGCAGCCGAGGGCCGGAGGGGAGGTGCGGGTCGCAGACAGCTCAGGCTCCAGGGCTTGGGGGTCTTCGGAGGCTCCAGGGGCCCCCAGTTGATGGTGGTATGTGGAGTGCCGTGGTGGGAGGGGTGGGGCAGCGTGTGATAGGCAGGCGTCAGTGGCACCGGCTTGCTGTCCGCATGCTTGCTGGATGGAGTGATCGAATGTGAGGGGAGCTGCCCAGGGAAAAGAGCAAGAAAGAGCAAAGTCAGAACATTTACCATCAAAGGAACCTCAACCAAATACACTTAATTCTATGCTAACTTTTTAAAACGCACCCAGTGAAATAACCCCCAGTTTATCATTTCTCTTGCTTCTCTGGCTGCAAGCAGTTGGTTTCTGGGAGGCCTGGGTCAAGCTCCGGGCTCCCCTCATGGTTCTGCTTCAGGCAGGGGCTAAAGTTGGGTCAGGAGGCAGCAGGATGCTGGGGGTCTGAGACCTGGACACTCCACCACCACTTTCACTTGCCACCGAATAACATTTGCAAAAAGGTATCTCATTTAGTATAGATATCAAAATTGTATAAAAGAACAGGCATTCCCCTCATGGAGGAGGGTAATCCTACCCAGTCAACTATTACTCACTGTCTGGGGATTTAGGGGTGGGCAAAGCTAGGACCTGACCCCCGTATCTCCGTTTTTGTTTTTGTTTTAAAAAGTGACACAGCCAGGCCCATTCCTGTTGATAGCTGCTTTTGAGTTGCAAAAGAAAAATACAATTGCAACAGAGACCATATTGCCTGAAAAGCTGAAAATATGTACTATCTATTTCTTTACAGAAACATTTTGCCAATCCTTGGGATAAAACAAGTTATTTCCTCAGAAAAAAATCAGCTTTAATCAAAACAAAGTTATTGAAATCTAATTTGTCAGACAATTTTATTAGTGGGGTCCACATTCCTGGAAAACCCATGACACTGACAATTAAAGGAGAAAATGTTACATAAATTAAGTAATTCAAAATTAGCCAATGACCTCAAACTAGCCCAAAGCAAAAGGGCATGCCTAACAGGAGAAAAGAGCTGAGTGGTTCTGTGAGCTGGAAACCTGAGATCATCATTACAAAGAACTGCACAATATTTTAAACACATGCTTAAAATAAGGACACCCTGGCACCAGCTGATGCCACAGTATTTAAGAACAGAAGCAATAAACTTCTTGCAATAACCACATGCCTGCCTTGGTGTGTGTTGTGTGTCTTGTAATATGCTACACGACTACTACAAAATATTTTTTCAAACTTAATAGTTCACAAAAGGATAAAATTATGCAAAACATCCCTTCTAGCAAAAATGTCACAGTAATATTTGGTATTGCTTCTCCTTACTTGAAAAAGTCAAGAGAGGTATGCTTTATGCTAAAATTAGAATATTATTCAAGCTGGATACAGCCAGGTCACAGGGAGAAGACACAATTCCCCCCAAAGAAACTCCCTAAGAAGAATGCACAACATTTGAAGAGCCTGTGTGTGAGCAACAGTGCCCTCCACATGGTGGGGACCTGCAACTCCCTGCTGACTGGGTGCCTCCCTTGCCACTGGGTGACATGAAAAGGAGTATGAGAGGCCAGGGCTCAAATGCAGAGCACTGTTACTTGATATAAAATTTTATAGTTTAGTTTCAGGCTCCTACTGACAATCTGAATGAAAAGGCACTTCCATTTTTCTTTATAAACAAGTACATACACATGTCTTTGGAATGAATTTTATCCCATGAAAGTTAAGCATGTTTAGTATCTTCTGAAGTATGGAGAAGTTTTAAACGGCAGAGCCATTCAAAGCGAAACATCAGCTAAAGCAAATGAGTAGTTTTAGCTTCCAACCTGTTGAGAGAATTCGAGTGATCACGATGACACTGTGATCAGAACGTTATGCTACAGCCACCCTCGCTGAGCTAAAACTTTAATGCTAAGAATAACAAAAGCAGAAGTAAACTACATGATAGGAAAAGTCCTAACAACGATCATAACAACCTAACAAGGATGTGAGAAAAACCTACCAACTGGAAATGCAGTGTAATCACAAGTCATTTGTAAAAAGGTGTGCCTGGTTCTTCAATATTGTTTGATAAAGATGATGAATGTTAAAACGATTCGCTATCTTAAGCAACAAACACCAACAAAGAGAAGTTTTAAACACTGACACTTTGGTGATCTATTTTGAAATTTTTAAGTATCTAAAAAGTCAAAGACCTGTTGAACTTTTCTATGCACAAAACAAATGCATTTCTTAAAATCAAAACACTGAAACAAAAATTACACTTTAATGCCTTTAGTATGAATCTGGTCCTTTGCGTCATCATATTTGTTTTTGTTTTTTAATGAAACATAATAGTTACAATTCTCGGGAAAAAGCATCTATGGACTGGAGGCTCTTAAGGTCTCCACCTGAAAAGCCCCCATAAGTTAGTCTGCGAGGCCCACTCTGAGCACAGAGCAGCCTCCTACCTGAGGCTGAACTGTGTGAGGAAGCACAACATAGTCTATATCACAAGAGTGATCATTGTAGTCCCATATGTTCATTTTTTCTTTTACTTCCGTAGCCCGCGGGGATGTATCAGTAAAAATATTGCTCAGGGTGATGTCTGCAAATTTAGACCCTATACTTTCTTCTATGAGTTTTATGGTCTCTGGTTTTATATTTAAGTCTTTA
>NW_017731441.1:1622795-1691112 GCF_001890085.2 Hipposideros armiger | reverse complement strand
GTGGTCTTTTTTGGTTCCATATAAATTTTTGGATTATATTTTCTGTTTCTGAGAAAAATGCCCTAGGTAGCATTGTTCTGTACACCTGAAACTAAGCATGATATTGGGGGTGGGAGGGCAACAGATGGGGGGAGGGGGGTTGTTACTTTGTGAGGGTGAAAAGGGTAACTATGGCATTGTTCTGTACACCTGAAAAAAAAAAAAAAAAAAAAAAAAAAAACAAGAGTGATCATTGTGAAGCAAGTCACTATTTGATGGAGATAAGCAAATATTTGCAGAGAAATACCAGGCAATATCATGCATTCTTGATCCAGATATTGATTATACTTTAAATTACTTGATCACTTGTTGACAAGTCAATCAAAAGCTGCCCCTGGAGTTTAGAAGCAGAAGTAGCAGGGTCCTTACGGTATGAGATGGCACAGAATGAGGTTTAATGGGGGGGTTGCCGACAGATGTGACTTTTGTTTGCTTCTGTAGATGGTCCACCCATTCATGGAGATCCTGCTGGTTGTTGCATGACACTAATATCCGCTCAATCATGCTCCCTAAAAGAGATGAAAAAAAACAGGCTGAAGTGGGAAAACAGGTAGAAAGTGCACACATGCACATACACACCCGGAGTATAATTCAACAATACTGAAACAGCAGCCCGCTGAAATAGTCCACAAGCATCTGCACACAAATGGCAAGCTGTCTCTCATCACCGCGACAGACAGCATCCACAAAGTTTGTGCTTGTCACCTGATATTTCAAATGCATTTCTATGATTTTCGCTGTCCTCAAGCTTTGTGATTGTCATTCCTGTTGTTGGTAGCTTTCCCTAAAAAAGACAACCCCCCCAAAAAAAATTAGTGCTTTTGTAGTAAAGAAGGTACCATTATTAAAGTAAATATTAAATAAACTTAGAAATGGCAGCAGAACTGCATTTGTAAACCACAAAAGCTCGTATAAAAAAATGCACGTATGACGCAAAACCTCCATCTCAAATAAGAAACCATACTCCTATAATCAAGAAACTAAGCCAGCAAAAAGGGTACAGAGCAGCAAACTAGAACAAAAATAAATTCCATCTTATGTTACTCTAAACATAAACACAAGGACACAAAGATATTATACACTATGATAAAAAAAAAGTCTATAGTAGCTACTTTAAATGCTGTGTTTGTGGAAAGGAACACTGATGTACCTCAAAGAAATGCAGAAGAGGTTCCACGCTTGAAGACAAAATAAGGGGGAAATTGGAGCAAGAGGAACAGTACAAGTTATCCTTGGTTGTCTACCAGACGGGGAGTTAGTCCGTACTTGGGCAGGCACTGCACAAAATGAAGAAAACAGCAGCCGACCTGTCCGTTCTAAAACAGAGGACTCGGGAACTGAAGTGAAAAATGTTGATGGAGAGATACCAGAAAAGGGCTGCAGATGGCCTTGCAGGACATTTGGTTCTGTCCAAAACGTCCACTGAAACATCTGGTTCACGCCAAAAGGTCCCTGATATTTGGTCCTGTCAAAATCGTCCACCCTTGGGCCGGCTGAGTGGCGCGTTGGTTAAGAGCTGGCTTGGGACGCCAGAGGGCCCCGGTTCGGATCCCATATATGAGGACCAGTGACACTGCCCTCTACAGCTAAGATGCTGAACAACAGCTCAACCTGGAGCTGGGCTGCCGTGAGTCACCAGCGATGGTGTAAGCTGCAGCCACTGCTGCAGTGGGTTGCCATGGGCTACTGTGTGTAGCCAGCAGCCACCGTGAGCGGCCGTCCAGAAGCCGGAGACTGATCTGCCTCATCTGGGAAGAGCGCAATGATAATACCAACATGGGCCAGAGAAGCAACGCCCTCCACAACTAGACTGAAGAACAAAAGGACAGCAACTTGTCTGTTCCCCTTCCCCCAATTCCCCAGAGCTGTTCCCATCCCCCAATTCCCCAATAAAAATCTTAAAAAACAAAAAAAAAATCGTCCACCCTTAAGAAAACATCCCTAGGTTCGAACAGCCATGACATTTATTTTCACTTTTGGATTACAAGATTAAAACAGAAAAACTACTATCACGTTTTACTGGTCCAATGACTGTGTTGTGGCTATACTGCCAATGATTAATCCTCCTTGCCTCAGTAGCCGAGCTGGTCACAGCACATGGGGTTAGGCAGATGGGTCAACATGGACCAAATGTCTCCATGGATACCCCATGGTACCCAATGGCCAACCAAGTCTGTCAGTGTTTGAGGCTAAGCTGCAAAAAAGCAGGGCTCTCTCAGTATCTCCAAAAGCAGCCGTTCCCAGCAAGGTAAGGCGGAAGTGCTGCCCCGCAGAGGACACTGGCAGTGTTAGAAAGGGGGTGCTCCTGATACTTGTCAGGCAGAAGGCCAGAGGTGCTGCTGAACATCCCACAGCACACGGACTGGAAGGATCCAGTCCACCACGTCAGCAGTGCCCAGGCTGTGAGATATTACACAGTCCCTGGTCCTTTTGTGGTCAAGTGAATTTGAAAAACGCTACATACTGCACACTTCTTTCCAAGAGTCATAGTGCACAAAAGTGTTAGCTTTGAGAAGTCCTACAGAAATAAAGCTGTGTATTTAACCTAGCAAATCAACACCAGTGGATAGAACACTGCAGTTGTTGATGGGTTTAATGCTTTTTAATGTCCCTCAAAGCCAGAAATAAATCTTGACGATACAGAGACTGTGGGCCACAGCACTCAGAAAATTGTGCAGAGTGGGGAAACAGGTCGTACTGGTGGCCTGAGCTCTGAATGTACATATTTCAATGTATAACACTCTACACATAACACTACACACAACACATGAACAGATATATGTACTGGGTTGTCGAAAAAGTCATGAAGTATTTTTTCTATGTTTTTCATTGCAAAAATGAGTCATGACTTTTCTGACAACCCAACAGTATTTAATGCAAAAATTCAAAGTATGCCTAGAATTGATTCTCAGATCCAAAATAAACAATGAAATAGAAATTCAAAACGTGTTTTACCTGATATATAAAACCGCTCATCCTAGGACTGGCAGACAACATTAGCAAAATATTTGGGAAGAGTAGAAGGTATCTTTCATTCTTTTCCTAATGTAAAAGAACAAACGCAAATAATTTTTTAAAAAACATACACTTACAGATGTGAGAATAAATATTTATATTAGGCCTCACAAAATATTATACCATTGGGTTGTCGGAAAAGTCATCACATATTTTTCTATGTTTTTCATTGCAAAAAATGCATCATGACTTTTCCGACAACCCAATATATTTCCTGCTTAGGTATTTCTCTCTACCAAATTTCATTAGCTCAATTAAATGGAAACAAAATTACAGTGAATTCTTAAGACTCACGAGTAGCCCATGTAACATCTTGTTTTAAAATGTGGTTAAGGAGTTCAGCTCTGTCACTAGCTCTTTTTAACTAGTCTGAAATTTTCTTTTTGTGATTGAGAGAAAATAGAACAGAAGAACTTGTAAAATTTTAGTGGGCTGCGGGGGAACAGGTGGACCCTTCACGCTAGAAGATGAGTAGAATAAAATGTTAAAATCAATTTTGGTCTCTTAACTCCTGGCATTTTCCTAAAACTCCTGATATGTCAACTCAGTGTTATCTGTATCCATTCCATAAACTTTATCTAGTTTACATGAAAGACTTAAAAAACATTACTTATGTATTATTAAAAATCATTCGCAGGCCAGCCGAGTGGTGCATTGGTTAAGAGTTGGCTTGGGATGACAGCTCTGAGTAGTAGAGCTCCAGTTCGAATCCCACATGAGGGCCAGAAATGCTGTGCCCTCTAAAGGTAGTGGGTTGTCAGAAAAGTGATGACGCATTTTTGCAACGAAAAACATAGAAAAAATACATTATGACATTTCCGACAACCCAATAAGATGGTGAACAACAGCTCGACCTGGAGCTGGACTGCCGTGAGTCGCCGGTGACGGCATAGGCTGCAGCCCCTGCTGCAGTGGGCTACCATAAAGCTGCCGTGAGCGGCTGTCCAGTGGCTGGCGACCTATCTGTCTCACCCGGGAAGAGCGCAATGACAATACCAACATGGGCCAACGAAGCAACATCCTCCACAACTAGACTGAAGAACAAAAATGAAGAGCAACTTGTCTGTTCTCCTCCCCCAACTCCCCAATAATATCTTTAATTAAAAAAAAAAAAAAGTCATTCACTTCAATAAGGTAAGAAAAGCCCCGGAAACCACAAATGAAGGACAGAAATTCCCAACCGAAAAGGAGGCTCAGAAAGAGAAACACACACAGCCCTTGTCACAAGCTGCCATTTAACCACTGTCCACAAAAGTGAAATATTAGGAAGCAGTATCCCCAAGCAGACTTCTTTGCACTAGCCATATGCAAAGTGCCTTGTAAAAGAGGTCCTAGACCTTAAAGAAGTTGTTGAAAACTACTTATTATATTTCCCTCTTGAAGATGCACAACATACACTATGAATATTCAGCGCACAGGCTCTGAGAAGCCCCACCAAAAAGAAATCTTTACAACTGATTACAATCTTTTCAGTCATGACCACAACTTTGAATCATTATTTGAGTAGCACCTATTAAATTTTTGTAGATCTAGTATCATAAAGAAAACACTATGGAAATGCTTCCATAGATTTTTAAATAAAAGTTGAAAGTGCATTTAAAAATAATCTGGAAAATATGGGTTTTTTGATCAAGGTAGTCTCTATGAAAAAGTCATGATTTCTTATGGTACCCAAACTTGTACCCTAGAGGGGTCATATATCCTTTTTAAAGTTTATAGGCAAGAACGGATATATACTGAAAGTAGAAGCTTCAGTTTTCTTATTGCCCTAAGAGTTTCATGTTTGAAATGGGTCGTTAGCATATTTTGATCATGTTAATTAGTTTTTTACAGGTAGAATAAAATTCAAAAAGAGGTACTAGCTTAGTGGCCCAACGAACATATAACTCATGTAGATACTGAAACACAAACTGCTCAATTTTCACTGTGTGGAGATATCACAAGAATCTGGTTTCACCTCTCACTTAAATCAAATCTATGATTCCCATGAGTGAATGCTAATTAGTATACGTAATAGAAAAGCATAATGACCTAACTATTGAAACAGATTTCCTAGAACATCAGGGTTAGTACTGAGCCCGTGCCCAGACAGACACAGACTTCTGTGGTAGACTTTTGTAAAACTGGACTCCGAATGAGGGAACTAAAGTCCTGTCTGGGCACTACCTTTCAGTGGATACAGACTTTGACCATAACTGGTCTTGACTGGATCTAAACTGGTCAAGTACTCCACAATCAGCTAAGGCTTTCTAATATACTGGAAGCCACTTTTATATTTGGCAAAAGACAAAAGGTAGACAACAAATTATGATATAAGATAGCTCTATTAAATATTGTCATTATTTAATATTCCTTTATAATCTTATATTACATAATCACAAAAACATAAAACTCTAAAGTATTTACAATCTTGACTGACACTGAGGAAACTTAAAAAGCATTTAGAAAACATATATTTAATACAAATTATGTTTAGCTCTTAACTCCATTTTTATCCAAGGCATTTTAATTGTTTCAGGGAAAACAACTGAGAGACTGGAATACGAACAAAGTTAGTTCAGGAGCACATGGCTGGTGTCCTCTCTTGTGGTTCTTACACCACTGTTCCCATCTGCTCTCTGTATCGTGGAACAGAAACCATCATGGCACACACATGCACGGCAGTACCTCACTTCCGGCACACTGAATCATGACCTGGGACATGTATATGACGTTGCCCAGGGTCTTAATGTCATCTCCCTCCCAGCTCCGGATAGCTTCCGTCAGTATCTGCAGTTCCAGCTCTTTCCTTTTCCGTACATCTTGACACTGGGCCTGAGACACACAAAAGAACACTGTTAAGATAGACAGAAACTTCCAAAATCGTAAGTTTTGACCATATTGCTTTATATGTTACTGCTTAAGAAAGATAATCTACTGAACAATTTGTTTAATTCATAAGTATGAAATAGTCCAGAGACACAAAACACATAACTGCTCTGGAATTAGAAACGCTGTTTTAGAAAAAATATAGCAGATCTTGCCAATTTTAGAAAAAGAAATATAGACTGGACGAGAAAAATATTTTCTGATTTTATTAGTGTCTGCCAACATAGAAGACTGAAAAGAGAGGGGGAAAAAGAGTAAGTATCACTTATGCTATAATTAAGAAACATATTTCAGAAACACAGACAATATGACAACAGATAAAACGGAACCACCAGTATTCCATTTCATACTCTATCACTAAAGACACTAGCTATAGGTTAAAAATATGTTTAAATCATTTTTAAGTAGCTATAGCATCAATTATATGATGGCTTTTAAAAATTTAAACAATTACTATTTCATTTTTCTGGTGTCCATAGCCCAGTAAAGCATGAGAATTTACTAGCCATGAAATTACTATATATTTATTTTTATTCCATTAAACTCAAATTATACTTCACAATTTTTTTATCACCTAACTTTTTTAGGTAATAAACAACTTTTCTATATTCATTTGCCATGATAATGTCTCAGAAAAATCTCCATAATATGCTTAATTACTTACTGAAAGGTTTTTGAAGGCAGTCATGGATTTTTGAATATCTTGTCTATCTGGATGATAATCCTTTGAATAAAATAAACACACCATTAGCCTTCAAAAACAAACGTTTTTTCCTTAAAAAGGCACTATGTACATTAGCTTGAATCGTCCAATAATTTTCAACCTATAACATGTCCTATTTTTCCCAGCATTGAAGTGCCACTTCCTATTCTTTAAGGGAATCATGGAGCCAGTAGGCTTAGGGAAAATGATAATTTGGAAGAGAGAAGCCAAGGACAGGTGTGAGGAAATCAACGTCTGCTGTGGGGAATGAAGAAGGCACACAGCACGCCCACTCCTTACGCACAGCCTCTGCTGCTCGGGCAGCAGAACAGCAGAGGTGAGGGGTCGTGAGAAGAACAGATGGCCTGCCCTTTACAGAAAAAGTTCACCAACCCCTAGCCGAAACAATCACTTGAACCCAAATTTCTGCAAGGCCCACGGCCTGTTATTCAGAAATAAGATAAATGCATTATTAATTAAATGATGTTTTCACTATATTACCCTACAACTTACACACTTAATATTTGTAGCTAAATATTCTTGATATGACACCTCAATGTTATTAGCATTTTCTACCTTTTAGAGCTTCTTCTATCACCAGCAGTGGAGATGAAGGAGCAAATGGTTTTGTATAGAGCTGGGATAAGGAGAAAAAACTTAATATTTAACAAAATCATTTTGAAAATCCACTGAATTTAAAACCCTTGGTAAACTCTTTTGGTTGGTTCTGGCCTCTAAAATAAATCATTAATAATAATAATAATAATTTCTTTGACAGTGGCTAATGGATTCCAAGTGACAGACACGTGACAAGCAGTACCTCCATGTGCCTCTCGAGCTCCTTGAGCAGCGTGGGGTACTTATCCAGGCGCATGAACGGTTTGCTGAGGCCGGTGGTCAACACAAGAATCCCCGGGCTGTTGGCACCTTTCATCTCCATGAACTCTCCCAGCTCCTCGCTGAGCAACCAGCAGCCATGCAATGAAAGAAGATGCCACTGTTCAGCATGATGACGCTCTCTTATCCCCACTAGCTATCATCAGGATTGTGAAATGTAACAGAGCATCTTTGATATTTCAAAGGCTACAGTTTTTCTAGCCAAACACATGCTGGTTATTTCAAGATGCCAAAGAAGGAACCCCCAAAAGGTTCATGTTATTTCTCTGATTATGAGCAAAAACAACTGTGCATACTATAGAATACATGTGGTTTCCTATGCAGTTCCACTCATGAAAGGCCATTTCAGCAAATGAACTTCATCTAGAAATGTTCAAATGTAGGCAAACATTCTTAGACCTAGAACAGATTTCAATTATCTGGAAACTTCAAGATGGTAAAAAGCGTAAGCAGCAGCAGATGCTTTAAAATGACAATGAACCGCATCAAGGTGCTAACACTCTGGACGTTTATCCGTCCACCAAACACCCCCTGAATGGCACCCACACCCTAAAGCATTCTGTGGGAGAAACAAGCCCTGGTCCCTGACCTTCAGAGTGTACAATGTAGCACATAAAATAATTAATACTTATTTAGGCTTTGGAATTTCAAACCCATTTTCACACCACCATTTCATTTAATCCTCACAATATGGGAAGAAGAAAGTTATCCCCATTTATGGTTGAGGAAACTTGAGTATTTTTCAAAAATTAAAGAAGCTTAAAAAGAAGTTAATTGTTTTCCTATTCCTTTTTCACCATCAACTTCACTATTATTCACGTAACCTTTACAACCAACAATGCCTGAGGCCTCCACTATCGTGCACACTGTGTTTGCCCTGAGAGTGCCAATCAGCAGTCATGGGAGCCAACCTCTGTCACTGGCACACTTATGACTCACAGCAATGACTAAACGCTACGTTTTTGTGTCTCCACTGCAGGACAGATGATGTTTAGGGTCCATGTGAGGGCCTAGGACTGTGTTCCTCACTGGTGCTGCACATGTTGTTCCAGACATCAGGAACTGAGGGACAGAGAGGCTGGGAGAAAAGGAGGCACCAGCTCAGGTCACTCACTGAGAAGAGTAGGGTTACTTCTGAGTCCTCATGTCACCTACTGGGAAGAGCACTATAGATGAAGTCATAACATATGAAAATCCTGCAGAATAACTGAATGTATCGGTCCTGTGCAGGTTATCTGAATCTGAACTCAGGGACCCAGCCACTGTCCACCTCCTCATCTCCTCCTCTCCCCCCACCCCACCCAGCTCTACTTGACATCCTGCCCAAGATTCTTGGTAACACCAGTCACACTAAGGGTTCCTGGTAAAAATATATACAATATTTAGGCTAAACCATTTAAAATTGCTACCTCAAAAGTGGTGAATATGACAGTTTCCTATAGTTCAACCTAAAATGACTTCATGTGGGGAGGCTGTGAGAATAAGCGTTGGTGTCAGCACTCTCCACCTTTTATCCCACCTTCAAATGGTTTCACATTGATCCTGCTAATGCATCTAAGGGGGAAATCATCTTCCTTAGCCACACCAACTTAGAAATGTAAGGTTTCAAATAGCAGGTTGAAAATAAATTAATGACTCATGAGGAAACTAGCCTTACATTTCTTAAGCATGTAAGACCTTTTCAGAAGACTACTTCTACCTAAATTTAGGTTTATGAACACTCAGGTAGCCTGGTAAGCAAGGTGCACTGCACTGAAAATCAGAGTGTTCCTGGGTTGCATAAAAATACAGCAATGATGTTGGTCATAGTACCTACTATCTAACTACCTACGTATCTACATATATATGCACACACACATATTTTTAAAAATCAACCTTTTAAATAAATAAATACACATACATTTAGGAGATATTATCAAAATCAAAGCAAATTACAAAAAAGGGGAAATTCACATCATCCTAGTTATAAAAACTGAACATATATAATGAACATGTTTTCATTTCTATAAGAAGCAAGGCTTCATAATGATGTTCTTCCCGTAAGACAGCCATCATGGTGATGCGACTTGAAGTACGTCACTACAGAAGCTGTCAAACCGTTCTGGGTTGTGTGTGTGCGCATGCTTTCATAAGCCACACAAAATTCAGCAGCTCTGGATATATAACTTTGTGCTTTCTAAGAATGGCTTTCTCAGGGGAATTACAGGCAGGGATTATTGAAACCAGGAACAGTGGTATTTCCGAATGTTGCTGTGGATCCGTCCAGTGTTGACCCCAGAGGCTGTGGTAATTTCAAAGCCATGAGCAGTATCCCTGAGTACCTGTTTGCAGTTACACATTTATTGTTATTTCACCCTTTCCCTTCCTCAGCCCTGCTTCCCACAAGACATGGGTGGATGAGCGAGGAGTGCTCCAGGATTGACTCTCACGTGCTGCCTCCTCTCCCACTGCCCTCCCTCCAGCCTCTCTCCTCTGCTCCGCTCAGGCAGAAGTGAGAGCAGCAGACAGGAGAACAGAGAGAAGGGAGTAACGCTAGTGGACAAGCTCTCTGTGCTGGGCAACAGAGCAGATGCTTCTGTACATGATTCTCATAAACATCACTCTGGGCCTGCAACACAGGTATCATTATGCGTGTTTACAGATGAGGACACCCAGTGAAAGCCACTGCCTCCATTCTCATAGCTAGCAGGACAGCTGAATCCAAGTGGGGCCCTGGAACCTGGGTGGACACACCCTGTCTGGTCTGGCCCCTCCAACCACACTAATACTGCTCTGTTTTTCACACTCACAGTGCCCTCCCCAAACTCCTCATAAATCCTTACTCAGAAATGCTCATCTCTTCAAATTACTCATTCTGTCAATTCCTAAAGCATGAGTAAAATGATAGAATTAAGAAGGAGCAATTTATATTTTACAGTGTTTCTCTTAAATGTTGAATAACTGATCAAACACAGTCCCATAAAAATAAAATTTTTTATGGTACTAAAAGTATATTTTAACTCCTTTAAATATAATCCATGCAGGGCCTTTTCTGCCACAAGAAAAAGCATAGAGAAGTCTATTCAGGTCATTTTTGATATTTCAGGATTATATTTGAGATTTCCTAACTATAGCTACGGCTGAGAAAAATTAACAAAACTAATAAACAAGTCATCCTAATCACCTCCCCCCAAAAGCCCCTACAACTTTAAACATAAATGAAAACTTTTTGCAAGCAAAAAAAAAAAAACTGCTTTGAATATTCACATGACATTCTTATCAGAACATGTACAGTTAAGAAAGGAAACAGAAATTTGTAAATCTTTATAGGTCACTATTTTAGGCTTTTTTTTTTAATTTAGCACAATAAAACAAAACCGCTGGTTACAGCTATTTTGACAAAACAAAGGCTCTTTCAGCTCAATTTCTACTGATTCTAGCAATCCTTATACAGTGTATCTCCTCTGTATTTACTGAAATGACACTGTGGGCTGCAAGACAGCAACAAAAGGAACACACATAAAGGGAATTATCATGTAGCCAAGCTAAAGTTAACAATTAGAGTACTGAAAAAAACAAAACTCATTTTACAAACTAAATCATGAAATCCGTAATTCATTCAAAATAGGCAATCATGAACATATGATGTCTACTACCATATGATAATGCAAAAGGTACATATTAGCCATAATTCTAGAGCTGGTGGTTCTGTAAATGCACTCACAAGATTCACACTCACAATTTAAACTAGCACAATGCAAGGATTCTAAGACTGCAAATAAGACTTGAAAACTTCAAAGCACTACACTTAAATCGATCCTTAAAAAATATATTCAAACATAAACATAGATTAATCTACCCACAGTGTGGCAGTTTCAAAACTTCAACAAATGTAGGGAAGCAGGAAAGGGGTCACAAGTTAAGATCCCAGAGTCAAAAGCGATGAACACTGACAAAAGCTACCAGCCATCCTCGTCTCAATTCACAGACTTACGCTTCGGAAGTGGGGTCTGACTTGTGGACAGAGTGGGGACTCCCGCTGTTCAGAGACCTCAGGAGGGCACACAGGCAGTGCATCCTGCCACGTCCCCTCTCAAGGATCACACTGCCAGAGCATGACCTCAGTGCACACCCACTCCCAGCTCTGAAACACGCCACATGGAGGAAGCAGTTTCCCCACTCTGAAATTTATCTGTATTCTTTCCCTGTTATTGTGGGAAAATGCTACACTTACATTTCAGCTCTGACACAGTCATTAAAGTAACAGTACAGAAGAGAGGATAAACAGCCCAGACTTGCAAGCATTTCCCTTCAAAGTCTTATTTTAGAAAACTTTAACAGTCTTAGTTGATTTAAATATCATCTTTAGGACAGATCCTCACTTCCAGAGAAGAAATATTTAGTTAGAATCTTTCCTTAAAATTGTTCACTCCCTATCCATACTTCCAAACCAATCCTAGAGGATCAATCTCCCCAAAAAATGGGGAGGCAGAACAAAGATAAAAAAACATTTATAATTTTGCTTTCTGTTTATCTCTCCCATTGCTGCATCAATAATTCTTTAAAAATTTTTCAGAAATACAAATTTAATCCTTGCATTTCGCTTTTGTGGAAATTCTATTTAATTTGTAATCCCACGAGTAGACGGCAGAGAGTATAACTGAATACATGCTTCATGGTTTTAGGAAAGTGCATGCTAACATAGCCCACCCTCCTAGAAAGGCAGGGGTGTCCTTTGGGTTTTTCATTTCTGTTGGACACTATATAATCCTGATCTCCCTTCTTTTCATCACCATGTCAAAGACTGCTGCTTCATTTCTGCACTAGAAATGCTTTAATACAGAGGTTAAAAAAAAATTTTAACCCTTTAATATTTAAGTGCACAGTAAAAACAGTAAATGCCTAGTGTTCATTTTTTATTTTGACAGAAGACAAAGTAATTAGCATTTATCGTGTTCACTCAATTCCAATCAGTTTATACGAGTTTTGCTTAATGCTTACACTAACTCTATGACACAGGAACTTTCACTGAAATGAGGTGACCCAGGCCCACCAGCTAGAAAGCAGTAGTTGGGACTCAAACAAGGTCTGACTGATCCAGAAGCCCCACCACCATTTCCATAAAATCGAGCTACACTCACAGGGATGCTATACTTGAACCTCAATTCAACCTCTAAATGGCTCAGCCAACGTTTGCTTACCAAAAGAGTTGCTAAGTTTTAAGATGAAATATTGGGTCTTCAGAAAAGTCATGCGTATTTTGTCTATGTTTTTCAAAGGTCATTTATATAAAGAACAAAGATCAATCAATGATATATTGCCCATTTTGTTCAATAACCTTTTACCATCTTTCAGTGAGCTTCATAATTCCTCGTTCATAGAAGGACTTGTCTTTATTTGTGAAAATCTGAAAAACGTGCTGATTTAGCCTCACCTGAATTGAACGTTATACCACACAAGGAGCTTGGAAGACAGCGAGACAAGTGGAAGTCTGCCGGTGCAAGATCAGGCGAGTACGGTGGGTGTGGCAACACATCCCATCCAAGCTCCAATCATTTTTAACGGGTGATCAAATTTGTGTGTGGTCTCGCATTGTTGCATTGGAACACAACTCCTTTACAATTAACAAGCTCTGGATGTTTCTGGATGGTGGATTCATTCAAACTGTCCAATTGCCGACAGTACATATTCGAATTGATTGTTTGGTTCCTTGGCAGGAGCTCGAAAAACATGACACCTTTAAAATCCCACCACACTGAGAGCATAACCTTCCTCTGATGAATGTGTGCTTTTGATGTCGTTTGAGACAAATCATCACAGCGGGACCAAGACCGTTTGTGCACCACATTGTTGTAAACAATCCACTTCTCATCACCAGTGATCAGTTGCTTCAAAAAAGGATTGTTTTCCTCAAGTTTAATGAGCATATTGCAGGTGTTTATACGCGCCGTCAAATGAACTTCTTTGAGTTCATGCGGAACCCAAATATCAAGCTTGATTACGTATCCCAGCTTCTTCAGGTGGTCGTGAACGCTTCAATGATGGATGTTCAATGCTTCTACAATCTCTCGTGTCGTGTAACGTGGGTTTGACTTGATCAATGCCTTTATTTTGTTGTCATCAACCTCGGTGGGCCTCCCTGACCGAGAAGCGTCGTTGAGATCAAAATCACCAGCATGGAATTTCGTGAACCATCATTGGCACTGATGTTCTTGTAGAGCATTGTCACCGTAAACTTTATGCAACTTTTCACAAGCTTGACACGCGTTCTTCCCTTTATGGAAGTAAAATAGCAAAATGTGGCAAAAATGCACAGTTCGGTCTTCCATCTTCAACTTGTTGTAAAATCTCCAAAACTCAACCAAATTGCTCAATTTTTTTTTTAGAATGAAGCTAGAACTGTCAGCTGTCAAATGACATAGCAATAACATAGATGCAAATGACTCTAGTACTTCCAAAAATGAACTAGTGCCATCTGTTGCAAACATACATCATGACTTTTCCAACAACCCAATATTTAGTTAAAAGTTGAAATATTAGAATTAGAAACACAGTAGCATTTATCTTGATGCTACTAAAACTATTTTTCCATTTATAGTTTAAATTTTTTTGGAACTATTTTCAAAAGAAACTGTAAACATTCTTCTAAAACACTTATAAAAATGTGTGTTTTGTTTAGAAGCAGAAACAGAGCCTCTGCGCTCTGTAACGTCCTCTAATGACTAAGTAACGTCCTCTAATGACTAAAACATTCCTTAGTCGTCTTTCAATATTCAGGAAACAGACATGGCCTTCTCTTAATAAACTAGCAGAAAATCTGTCCATTCTGTTTCACTTGTTTTAATTTTGTTTCAGGTTGAAAAATTAAAGCTAATGGTCTCCAATTTGATGTTCTACCTATAAAACCCAAACCTAATTTTAAATGGGACATTTTCTCTTACATCAAATCTAATTCAATCTCACGTAATTCCAGATTTATGATCTAAGAGAAATATGATTCCAGTACCCAGATTTAACTTGCAGCTACGTTCCAGAATACTTACCAGCTCCTTCAGCCCATTGACCAAAGGGTGCTAGGCTGAAGGGAAGACTTCAAAAAAATCTACAAAAAGTGCTAATCAGCATTTCAAAGACTTCGTATCAGTACTAATTTTGAGAAATTAAAATAAAATTTTCGTGGTTGAATAATCAAGTGAATTATTAACACTGTTTTGGAGGGTACTCCCACAAAGGTTACGATGTCTAAGTGAACCCACCTGTGCTCCGTGAGAACATTCACTGCAGACGGGTGATTGGCACAATATGCAAGGTACAAGGTTTTCATTTGTGGCATCAGATTTAAAAAGCAGCCTCCAACTCTCTGCTGAGCTTCAGGCAACCTGGAGACACGCAACACAAGAGAAATAAGCCTAAATTTTACAGACAGAAGGAAAATTGCTAAGTAGTGAACATAAAGAGTACTTTGAGTAAGAAAGACCTCCTTGTACCCTACCTCTATGGAAACATAATATAGAAATCCCAGAATATATCTGTTCATATCACACATACAGCAGGGAGAAAATACCTACCTTGAAAGCCACTCTGCCACAACACAGTGAACTAACTCCCATCCTTTTCTCCAGCATCCAGGTACCAGGACCTGTGCACAGAGGGGCTACAAACCCACAAGTTCAGGCTTCTTTGGGCAGTGAGAAAAATAGATGACATGAAGCCTTACATTTTGCATAAAACAAGAATTATAAAATGTGGCTATTTAGTTAGTAAGGTTTTCTACCAAAGTAGATCAAGATAAGCACACACAAAAATACAGAAGCCGCCTTTCTCTTCAGGTGAAGACTAGACACTGAGGACATCTACTGATCCCTCTCCTCCCCAAATCCACACTACAATGACAGTTACCATGACTCTTTAGAAGGCATAAGCTCTCAAGAACAAAAAGAACAGAAAAAGGGGGAATCAGAACCAACTCTGTAAGTGGAAAAGCTGATGATGAGCGGTCATGACTGAGCAGGCAAATCCAACTCCATGACCAGAGCTGAGCCCCCAGGAATAAGGCCCTGAACAGTGGGAGCTCAAACCTAGGTGGGTGAAGGTCTGCAAGGCGGCAAGACGTCCATCGCCCTGGACAGGAAGGTTCCTAATTGGGGGTACCAGCAGTGACTGGAAGCGGGGCTCCTTACGCTGAAAACAGGGTGTGACAGGACACTGACTTATCCTCCCTGCACCCCACTATCTTTTGCCCATCAGGACCCAAGAGCACAGACAGAAAGGGTACACCCTTTGAGGCAGGAAACCAGAGGAGCCCTCTCTTCTCCCTAGGAACCTGGCCCAGAGAAAAAGCAAACAAAACAGTGTAAACCAGGGGTTCTCCTACAGAACAATAGTCAGCAAGTATTCAACCCATGGTTAGCACTTCCACTCAAGTGTTTAGTGCACCAATCTTATTGTAAGACTCAGAAGTCTCACCAAACACTTTAGGAAAAAAAAGTGTAACAAAAATAACAGAGGACAAAAGGTGGGTAAATACGAAGGGGGGAAATGACAGTTACTCTTCAGGGAACAGAAAAATATTCAAAAGAATTATACTTAATCCTGACAGGAATAACAGAAAATATTGCAGCCATAAAAAAAGGGGGGGGGAATACTTTTAAAATAAGAACGTTCAGGACAAAAAAAAAAAAGAGCTTTTGAAAATTAAAATGACAGTACAAAACAGTCAGAAATCTGGGAAATGAAGTTCTGATATCTCTCAGAGTAACGGGAAAGAAAGAGAAGATTAAAAGACCAGAGAAAGCAGTTCCACATCAGGATACAAGTTCCAGATACAGAACACAAACAAAATAAATAGAAGTAAATCAAAGAAAGGATCCAAAACAGGGCAGACTAAAAGACATGAGTATCTGATAGAAAGAGCCCAAAGGACCAGCCCGAGGGATGCAAAGAGACCCAAACCAAACACATCAAAGGCAATGTTCAGGGTTCTACAAAGAAAGACACTACACTAAAGGCTGTGAGGGAAAAACAAGTTTCCAATGAAGAATCAGGAATCAGATTTCACAACAACACTGAGCCTTGAAACAATGGATGAAAACCACTTCCTTCAATTCTGTCTCCATCTGAGTCACAATTAAGTATGAACATGGATTAACTGCCTTCCATGCACTGTTTCCTCAGGACGGTCCTAGGAAATGATGGACCACAGCAACAAGAGAGGAAGACAGCAGCATCCAACACAGAGGAGGTGGGCTGCAGCAGGATGACCGTCAGGGGAGACCCCGAGCCCATGCAGCAGGGCTAGAGATGAAAACCAGAAGGCTCCACAGTGACTTCTTCTAGAACATAACATTAATAAGTAGCTCCTATATGTGAATACATGAAAACAAATTAACATAAACCAGGAGTAAATTATACAGGTATAGAAAAGCAAGCAAACCAATGAAGATGATTAACTCACTGTTATCACGAGGAAAAGACTAATACAGAGCAGGAACATGGCTCAGCTGGCCAGAGCATTAATGTAATGCGGTAAACCACCTAGCCCTCAACAGGCGTGTGCTTCTTATCAGGGGTTTTACTGTTTCACTCCTTAATCCTTATCTGAAGTCAAAGTAAGCTAGCATCTGCACTGCTAGCACCCTTTTCCAAGTGTGAACCCTAAGTGGGTGTTTCAATAGCCTTCAGGGATTAGCCACAGTTCTGTCTGCAGGACAGTCCATGATGCAACAAATTAACTCTAACTATGTATTCAGACACTGGAAACAGAATTATAAAGAGTAAGAAATCCTGTCTACCTTAAAAGCGACTGCAATCTTTTGGGGAAATATGACACAAGAATATAAAGTTTACATAGTAATGTAGTTAATAAACAGAATATAAGACAGTTGATGATGCCTCGGCTTTAAGAGATACAAACCGCTGCCAGCCCACAAAGGGCACACATCCTCTGAAAAAAGAATGACTTAGATGACCTTTCTAAGTCATCTAAGATCAGTCATGACACACCAGCAGGGATGCTGCCCAGAAGACACACGTGACCACCTGCTCTCTACCAGAATCCAGACACCTAAGACACATCTATTTTAAGACTATCACACACCGAATTTGAGCAGGTAATGCTCATACTCAGGGACACAGTGAAACAGTAGAAGCCTGGCTTCTAGAATGAGAGCTCTAACAGGGAAACTCCAGTGCCTATCTGAGGGGACTGAAGGTAACAAAATGATGGGATGCCAAAGTTTTATGAATGGGAGAAGAACACTGTCAGAGATGTGCACATGAAAATGACTGAATGATGATGGTGGCATAAATACTGCTCAGTGTTGTGCCATATACCGTTATGACTTCATTTCCCACCTGATCCAGTACCACAGCCCCTGATGTATTCAAAGGAGAATGTACCTAAAATCTAGATCAATGGATTTTCATTTCTTATATTTCATCAATTGATTAAAACTAAGGCATATTTTAGTATGGCTTATGCATGGACAATTATTTCATTACACAAGGTTTTATTTCTTTTTTTGGTCACACTGAGCCTGGCCTTAGAGAGTTTTAATACCTTTCTCAACCCAATTCTGCAAGAATTCACTAAACTCGCCACCACCGTATGAACGGCTTCACAGTTTATAAAGCCCTCATAATCCATACTCACTAGATGATACCAGCAGAGTTCAGAAAAGTTACATGAGTCTTTCTAAGAGCCCAGGTCATATGTCAACACATCTCACACATAACACCATGTAGACCAGGGTTCAGCAAACTGTGGCTTGTGAGCCACATGCGGCTCTTTGGGTATGTTCCGTCTCAAAAGTTTGCCGACCCCTAGAAGAGCCAATCCTGTCCCTCACAACAATGTAAAAATTATTCGAGAGCCATAAATATATTTTTACATAATCACCATTACGTGAATAATATCCTTTAAAAATTTTATAAATGAAACTATGATAGTCTTATTTTCATTTTCAATTTTACTTCAGAGCCTGAGCCGCAGTTTGCTGACCCTGGAGACTCTTCTGTTTCAAGTTTGCCGACCCCTGATCTAGATCACTGAATTAATGGAACAAGCAAGCAAAACTTACAAAGACCATCAATCCAAGAATATGACTTAAGAATTAAAATAGTGGATTTTCATTTTGGTTCTCTTGGGTTTCTCAAGGTTGTTTTTCAGAGTATGATAATATGTAGGCAAGGCACCAACATGGTGTGGAGGTCAGGTGCAAAGAACAAATGGTGCCTGGGGCTGCTAATGTCAGCCACTTCCACCTGTAGCCTCCTGGTGGAGCCAGTGCCAAGATCTGATAATGGGTGTGGTGTCATCAATTGTCTGATAACGGGTGGGTGTTATCAATGATCTGATAACAGGTAGGGTGTTATCAGTAGTCTGATAACACTTGTGTTGACACAGACAATCCAGTCTTTGCAATGAGAGCAACTGCAAAAGGTAAAAGGGAATGCCCAAAGAGACTTTTTTCCTTTTTTAGAGTGAAAAATGTATGAATCCCAGGAGAAACTTTTATGAAATCATAAAACTGCTAAACAATATCTCCCATAATACATTTATTCTTGTTGGTATTTCTAACTAGTGAAAGGTTCACAATTCACTATCTATAGATTCAGAGAGGAGAGAGAGAGCAACCTGAAGGTGATCTCAGTCCACTTGGGTGCATTGAGGGCTGGGTGAGACTCACTACACTTGGCCGTTCTCAATGAAGCCCGCAGAGTCTGTCCATGATCCGCAGGCAACTTCAAGAAATGAGACTAAGCAAGTGACCTCAGGGTCCCACTCAAGGAGAGCTCTCAGGTGCCGTGGGCACCATGGGGACCACAGCACTCAGACACCAGGGCTACAGGTCCTCATGGGGTCACTCAACCTCTCTGTGCCTTAGTTTTCAGAGATTTGGGCAGAATTCCCAAACAGCATGAGTATGTTTTAAGGGAGCCTATAGTTTGCCTTGTTTTGAATTCTGAGCACAGACAAGCAGTACAGAAAACATGCTTCCAAGGAGCCTGTAAGGCTGGGAGGAAAACCATGATTTGAGTAGGTTCTATACACCTAGGAAGTTCCATTTCTGGTTATAGCCAAGTTGCTCCTATAAAACTGACTCTCCTGCAGATAACAAAGAAACTTTGAATAAAATATAAAATGACTACCTGAAGGCACCAGACAGCCATCAGAAGTAGAAAGGTTGTGGAAGAGGGCTGACATTTGGAGAAAGGGCACAGAGCAGTCTCCTGTTTTCTCTGCTTTTAGGCCAGTGTTATGTGGGAGAGCTAAGCCCCAAGAGAAAATACAGGGTTTCGTTCAACCTGAGCTGCTAGAAAGTCGGGGGTGGGGGGTGGGGGGATAACCAGGAACAAGAGTTAGAGGATGCAACCCTGAATTTTGTCTTAGTTTTCAGAGATTTGGGCAGAATTCAGAAAATTCTGAATTCTGAGATTTGGGCAGAATATTCACAATAAAAAAAAAAGAAAGAAAGGAAATAGTTGGTAAGGAAAGCTAGTCTCAAACATTCCATTTCACCATGGAAAATCCAACACCTCCTATCTATGTACCATACCTCAAGGAATTTGACCAAAATAATACCTAAGTCATACCAAATCCAGACACAACATTAAGGACTGAAGCCTGACTAGATATTTGACTTAAAGCATTATTACTTTACCACCCTGAACTTCAGTTTTTAAATCTATACTGTGAGTAATATCTGCCCTAACTATTTCACAGGCCTGCATGAGGCTTCCAAGAGGAATTGCAAAATGTACTATACAAATATTAGTTTATTTGGTCCACATGATCTACAACCAGTGGGAAAAGCAGAAGCAAACATTTACTTCCATTTTGTGCATAGTAGGGGTGGCCTCTTGCAAAGACCCCCAAATTACTGACAAATGATCTTCATTCACCAAAAGGAAAGCAAAATGATTCCCAAACTACTCTATTCATGGTCATGTAAGTAATGTCACTTTAAGCAAACCCGAAATACTGCAAAAGGAAAACCAATGTGAATTTCTGTTTGAAAGACAGTATTTAGTTACACGGGCATTCAGCTTCCTTGCCACCCCTTCCAATAGGAAGTGCCCTGATGAAACCTTGAAGCCAAAGTTAAGAGAGCAAACTTACTTTCAGCATGGCAAACTGTTACCAATTTAAAAAGCTGCTGGCACAGAGGGCAGGCCACCCCTCACCACTTGAAAGACTGAGAAAGACTCATGCAAAAAACTGGAAGGAAAATCAGAGGCCAGCCAGAATCCCAGAGAAAAAAGTTTTCTGGTCCTTCTGGTGGCTACAAAATTAAATATAAATGCGTCACTTTCCTTTATCAAGATCACAAGTAAATAAACAACAAATATCACCTAGTGGAGTAAAATCTCAAAACTTTTCATGTGCATTATGATTTTAAGTCATCTAACACCTAGCAGACACTTAATAAATATCCTTTAATGTCTAATGTTAACAAAGGACATAAAATAGTCACAGAGAAAAAATTTGATGGCCGATCATCCAGAACATGCCTTCCTCCCCACCCCCATCAAAAAAAAAAAAAAATCTTGGGAAAGTGACAAAACCAAGTCCTTAATACATCAGAACAGCACATTATGTATGTAGTGCTTTACAATTTTCCTGCTTCCTGACGGCCAGAAGCAACACATGCTGGGAGACGAGCTGGGAAGACGGCCTTCAGGGTGGGGGCACACATGCCTCCCCGTGTGGCACACAGCAGCACGTAGGATCTAAGCCACGGGTGCCTCCACGCTCCTTCACATGCCATTCCCTCCTCTTCTTCAGGGGTTCTTCATCCTCTACTTTCCCGCTCCCCCCAACACCTTAAAAATCACCACTCACGTGAAGCCCTCTGCTTTCTCTGAATAGTCAGTAGATCCCTCCTTCAGACACCACTACTGTAAAATTTAGATAGTCTAAAGCACAGCTTTGACTATAAACGTTGATATACCCAAAAGATTCAAAATAACCTAGTTTCCATCTTTAGAAATGTAAATTCTCAAATTATGTTAAACGTGGTCCTTTAAATACCAGTTATACCAATTTGAATTTTGTCAATTTTACCATCTTACTTACTTGGTGCATTCTTCTAAAGACTGTACAAGCATTTGCTGGAAAGAACATATTTCTTCTAGATTTCCCATTAAATACGAAGTATTTGTTGAACTTAACCTAGAGCCAAAAAAAAAACAGTAAAAATATGTAACCAGTTTTACTTATATTGCTTTCCTCTCCCATCCCAATGTCCTATTAAAGACTTAACATAATCAACAAATTGCTTATGCCTAAGGCAAACTGGTATACTGAATTCTGTCTGTTCCAGTATTTCACCCTCTATTCTCTGAAAATACAATGCAATAGCCTAAGGTGACACCTATTCTACAGTTAACACAATTTATCATCTAACTTACTTCTCGCTGGTCTGCAATGGCCGCAGATAGGTTGAAAGCACAGTCTGAAGTTCTTTAGAGTATTCATTTTCTGTTTCCAAAATATTCTGTAGCACCTACAATAAATGATAAGTATTATTTGACATTAAGATTTATAAGCTTTGGAAAGTTCATTGCCATTGTTCAATTCACATTATTGCTTCTATGTAATACTAATGTGTTTAATATCACCATTCCCTGTGATTAACTACTAAATCCACGTAATAAACTATTAGTAAGGCTATACCACTGACTTCATCTTACTGCCAAGCACATTTGACACAGGTATACCTAGAATGAGGCTAGAATGAATTCCATCATCAGATAAGTACTGCCAGGTCTATTTAGATAAAAAGGAGGAACAATTGATAATCACAAAAGCACAGATACATGGATGAATCTCTAAACACTGTGTTGGGCAAAAGAAGCCATTCACAAAAAGCACATCCTGCATATTCCATTTATAGCAAGTCCAAGAACAGGCGAAATTAATCTATTATATGATGACAGAAATCAATGGGGGTGACAATGGGGAAAGGGGCATGAGATAAACTTCTGGGGTGATGGACATGTTCTATGTTGTGACCTGGATGGTTGTTACATAGATACATACATACTTGTCAAAGCTCACTGAACTGTACCCTTAAAAATCTATGCATTTTAACATATGTAAAGTATATTTCGACTTTAAAAAGCATGAAGTTTTCTCTTTAGATTGCATCTAGCAAACCTAAGTCAATTTCTGGGACCTAGAGACCTTCATTAGAGAATATGATAGTCTCCGATCATCCTACACACATTTATTAAAAATTAAAGGTCCGTCAGTGTAAAACAACCACTACAGAGCCACTACAGGCTTACGTCATTTTATTGTGCTTCACTTTACTGTATTACTCACTTTATTGTGGTGGTCTGGAACCAAACCCACAATATCTCCAAGGTATGCCTGTACTTTATTTAAAGGTAGCCGAATAATTATAAATCAACCTTAAAATTAAATGTCTCTTGATACCCTATACTAGTGTAGCAAGTTTAGGCAAAACAACAACTCCTATAAACTGAGAGATAAATATAAAGTGCAAACCAGCTGAACTAAATAAAACACAAGCCTCTTTCGTCAGTCATCGCCAAAAGCAAATGTTCCTGGCAGGCCAGGCAAGAAGGCGCCAAGGTCTGCAGGGGGAGCCCGGATGGAGAGGCAAGCCTTAAACTAATTACCCATGCTTACAATACTCCCACACCAAGCGGGGGCTCTACATACAGGACCTCTAATCCTCACTAAACCTTTTGCTTTTACAGAGGAAAAGACATTAAGGAACTTATCCAAAATCAAACAGCTAGTGAACAGCAGAGCCAGAATGTGGGGCTAGCTCTCTCTGACACTGCACTACCCAATACTGTCTTCTCCAGCTACCAGACTAAGGATAGGAGTCAGGGCTTCTACGGGACCTGACAGGAGTGAAGTGAAGAAAGTGACATCCCTTCCTCAACTACTTTTTTCATCCCACTGTGTTAGAAAACCAGTATCCTCTTTAATCAGAAAATTACATTGCATGTGTTTTCTGAGGATCTACTACATGTATTAACATATACTAGGTCTTCCAAAACTAACCAATCATCCTAAATTAACCATACAAAAGAAACTGCACAGAATAAAGCTATCAAACACACTCAGTTTCGCCCCCTAGTTTTTGATAATCAAAATGCATGTTTAAACATTTAAGAAAAAAGTAACCGTTAAGCTAAAATCTTATAGCATTAATAAAAGCAACATGGATTATTATTCTGTTCATTACTGTTTTCTGTGCACTAGGGGAGAGAGTGCAGTCATTCACGAGTAAATGCAAACCTGATTAAGTAACTTACATACTACACTATTTAAGTTGAAGAGAGTCAGAGGTTCTTTCACTGCGACACTGAACACTGGTTTCGCCCTGAATGGGTCTATTCATGGAAGACTGGTGGAGTGAGCCAGAGGGAGGAGGGGCCACTCCAGAGTTCATTCTTTTGTGGGGGAATCTGGGTGCCCATCCTATGATTACAATGTCTTCCTTCGAAGAAATACTCAGCAGACACAAATGTCAAAGGACTGGTGGACAGAGAACACAGTGTGATACCAGCCACTGCATCATCAGAGAACTATACTTTAAACAAGTCCTCATCCTTCAAAAACAACGCGAAATAAACAAAGTATAATGGATCCCTGAACTAAAAATGAAAATAAAACATCACAGATATATAAAATGAAAAGTCCTCTTTTAATTTTAAAACAAAGGTTAAACTATATGATTTCATGTCTTAATTACAAATATTAGGAACTATTAGCAACAGTGGTTAAAGCATACTTGAAAACCTAAACACCTATTTTCTAAAACAGAAATAACAGTTCCCAGGTAATGTAAAAGTGTGAGAAAACATCACTATTATGAGTGGAAGAATAAAATAACGCTTTGTCAATGGAAGCATTAAGCACAGCATGCAGATATAAAAGCTTCCCGTAAGAATGTACCAAAAACAATTCTCTGCCAAAAAGCTAATACAGTTAAGTTGGTTCATTTCAACTAGTTGTAAACATTACCTTCAAATAACTGCTAAAGACAAGTTCTATAATCTCCCATCCAAACAATCCAAGTTACACTTAGCTTTTCCACCAACGCAGGACCAAGTCACGCTGACTGTCTGTCCACTCTGCCAGGAGGCCACACGTCTCTCCTCCCTAAGCTCCTGAGCCCATAAGCTCCTGAGCCCATTTATATACTCCAGTCATCACCTTTCTCCCCTTTCTTGACTTCTGCACACTCTGGCTGCTGCAGGACCCCATGAGACCGCACAGCCCGGCTGCCAAAGCTCCATCACATGAAGGCTGGGTACCAGAGAATGCATGCAGCTTTCACAGGAAGGACAGCCTCTACTCCACAGCCATGAAGAAGGAACGACCCAGGCTGAGCTCAGCCAGCACGAGCTCTCCCTGAGGCATGAGGCGTGGAGAACCACGTCCAGTCAAACAATGGTGCCACACAGGAGGAGGACATCAGGCAAGCCACACAGACAATCCCTGAACTGTCAGCCATTACAGCGAAGCAAAACAAAGGACAACTGATTTCATTACCTTGCAGACACAGAGAAACTCATTTTATTATTACCAGCACTAAAGGAGCGCTTGGTATCGCTGATTTTACAAATGAGTTACAACTTTCATTGCAAATCTTGGTAGCTATCATGTTTTATATTGAAAATGAAAAATATCTGGTAGTTTTTAAAGATTTGATCCAGATAAGATAAAAGATCATCATCATAAACTAAAACCTAATTTTAAAATAATCCTGGTTCACAAGCACACCAGGAACACAAGAATGGCACAACTGTTCTAACCCCTCTTCCACCCACCCAATCAGCCCCTCCCGCACCAGGAGGGGAAAAAATCATTGCACGTTTCCTTCCAACCCAGTCTATTTAAACTGTATTTAGTACTTAATATTTCCAAATAAATTATAATACTTGAGCCACTGATAAACTATCAAACTGTAGAGGAAGGAAGGGACGGGCAGTGCTGCTGGAGGAAGCAATTCCTACAGCCCCTCCTGGCTCCACAAATCCAAAGCCATGAGGACATGGGGAGCAGCCCCACTCCCACCCCCACTGGCAATTACTGATTTAATGGAGCTTGCTGAGCTCTGCATGTTCTGAATACTTAATAACATTAACGCTCCAAAAGAGTCTGGAGGGGCCATGTAAAAGTTTGTTTCATGCTACTGTCCCTTTTGAAAGAAGTTATTACAGTATTTCTAAATTGAGGGATTCACAAGGTCTTGGGATGTATTTCTTCCAAATGCTAAAGGCTTACTATACAATAGCTACTACAGCAAAAGCTGCAGGGCCACATGATGTATTCACCACAGGATGCTGGCCTTAGCACGCAGTCTGATGGCACAACTGCACCATGATGTGTAAAGAGCTGGCCTTGGGAGCCCAGCAAACCTGGGCACAAATCCTGGCCCTGCCACGTCCTACCTGGGACTGCACTTGTCTACGGGTCTGTCTCCCCTTTTTACAAAAAGGGATTTTATGGGGTTGACAGATATCTTAAGAGTGTCAGCTCCTTGACTTAAAGCAGAAGGAATCTTACAAACCACCTAGTATAGCCTTCTAACATGGAATCCTATTTGGAGCTACTTCTTACACGACTCCATTAGTCAGGAGATAATTATTTTATAAGACAGCCCTTCCCACAATTAAACAATTCAGTTTTTCCTTCATTCATTCACCAAATGCTTAGCTACTACTCTGAGCCAGGCTTCTGCTACCACCTGAAAACGTTCACATAGATCTTGGACTATATAAAAAAAAGGGAATTATACACAAACAATGGGAGCAAAATTTGTCAGAGACTTCAGCAGACCCCTCATTGTCGATACAAAATGTGGGTGGGATGTAAGAAAGGAGGGCAACAGCTCCACAGGAAGCCATGGGCTGCACAGGAAGAGCAAAGCTGCACACCCCTCTATAATCCCCAGAGCACGTGAAAGGGAATAATGGACCTTTATCCACACACAGGCCCAGGCAGACACATCAGATGTCACAGGATTGAAAAGCAATCTTGGTGAAGGTGGAGAGAAGCAAAAGAACAAGTAAATGGTAAAAGCAACAAAACGAGGGCTGAGGTCAGGCTGCTTGATGTAAACGTATGATGTCGGGTCAGAGGCTCAGGCCCTCTCCCTGGCGCAGCATGTAGAGGTTCCAGGCAACTCAAGGAACAACGGGAAAAGGCACGGACACGATTCTCTGAAGCACAGGAGAGGTCCCTGGATGTTTATACAGCATTTTATGAAAGATGCACGTCTATTTTGGACATTTATTAAAACTCATGATTGCTACCTATTATATCATATTTACAATGTTTCAAAGGCAAAAGCTACCCTGCCTTTTCATAATATTTGGCATAAATGAAAGGAGAAATATTCGCTCTTCCCATAAAGAGTGCTGATGTAATGTACTCGGTAGAAGTGAGTGTCCCCAAAAACCTGAAAAATAAAACCACAGAATATCATGAACATATAAGGTCATTAAGGACCTGAATTTCCTAGATCAACATATTTAAGAAACTTCATTCTTTGATGATGACTGTGGAAACTCCTTATCTCCTAAAAGAAGTGACTCAATACCTTTCACTCTCTAGGGGTGGGCATCCAGCTTCTACAACAGAAATGCTTTCTCTGATCTCGATCAGGAAAGATGCCTGCTACCATCCTATAGGTGCAGTTAATGTTCTTTCATTGTCAAAATCCATCAAGCTCAGGCATGTCACAAACACGTTTCCTTGAATTATATGACCCTGTCACCCTTGACTACAGCTCTCCCGGGGAATCCTCAAACGGGTTGCCTGTATGCAAACAGAATGATATGGTGGCCTCAATGATGCCTAACATCCCGAACGCTCCTAAATACTCTTCCTAATAACCTCGAAAACATCTTAAGGGCCAAGTACTTCCCCAGATACCTTAGGACCACTGCTAATCCTCTTAACAATACTACAAGGCTAAGGCCAGCAATATCAACCTAATTTTACAATGCAGTCACTATACAGGCAACTAAGGCTTCCACCGGGCCAGCCCACCCACAGAGCTCACAAACACTACACACAAAGCCTGACCCCCCTCCATTCCATCACCTAAAGCAAAAGACACTCCTGATCATTCATTGACCTAAGACACTGAAAACAGGCTGATTTCAAACAGTTTTCACATTTGAAAAGGAAGGTAACAGTGGTGCCTGGCTCTGTCACAGGAACTAATCAACTATTTAAAGTAGCTGGACTTTTTTTTTTCGTCCTTCCACTGTCACTCTCCAAGTCTGAGGCCCCAGTGCCCCTATCTGTGGTCTCTGATGCCTTGCTTCCATCTCCAACACAGTCTGGACTCTGGTGCCCAAGTAATCTTCCAAAATCATTACCACTTGCATTATCAAACAATAAAATTCTGCCACCCAAAAGAAACCACTCTGGCACACTCCCTTCTATCTTTTATGACAACATTTTTACCTAATTAAACCACATTACCTATATCATTTTGTATTTTGCTTACTGCACTTAACATGCAAAATTTTATATTTTTAATAATTATAAATGGATGCACTACAGTCACCTTTGAAGTACTCCCCTTGGGAAGCTACGCACTGATGCCAGGCCTAGTCCATCCTTCAAAGCAATTTTGGAACTCTTTCTCTGGAATGGCCATCAGAGCTGCCGTCATATTACCTTTAATGTCCTGAATGCTATCAAAATATCTTCCTTTCAATATTTCCTTTCTCTTCAGGTAAAGAAAGAAGTTATCGGGGGCCAGATCAGGTGAGTAGGGAGGGTGTTCCAATACACTTATTTGTTTACTGGCTAAAAACTCCCTCACTGTACCGTGTGAGCTGGTGTTTTGTCGTGATGCAAAAGCCACGAACTGTTGGCGAAAAGTTCAGGTTGTCAGACTTTTTCGTGCAGCCTTTTAAGCACTTCCCAATAGTAAACTTGGTTAACTGTTTGTCCAGTTGGTACAAATTCATAATGAATAAATTCCTCTGATATCAAAAAAGGTTAGCAACATCACTGCAACAAGCTCACAAACTTAATTGTCATACCTCGTATATTAGTACCCCCTTATATGCGGGGCATACATTCCAAACAAGACCCCCAGTGGATGCCTGAAACCGTGGATAGTACTGAACCCTCTGTTTACTTTACTATGTTGTTCCCTATACATGCATACCTATGATAAAGTTTACTTGATAAATTAGGCACAGTAAGAGATTAACAACGATAATACAACAGTTTGATGTACAACAGCAAAATTAGCACAAATTTCTCCCTCCTTCTTGACAATTACACGAATAGAAGATTTGTTCTTACTCCAGATCTTAGCAACCTCAGCATATCATTTATTTTTTCTCTTTCCTTATTAAGTCAAGAACTTTTACATTTTCACTTAAAGGAAGCACTTCACAGCTTCTCTTTGCCAGCATCACTCTTGCACTTTGGTGCCATTATTAAATAAGGGTTGCGTGAATACAAGCACTGCATCAGTCTGAAAACTGAGCTGGCTACTAAATGACTAACAGGTAGGGAGCAGGCACAGTGTGCATACGCTGGACAAAGGGATAAGTCATGTCCTAAGCAGGACAGAGCAAGATGGCAAGAGATTTCATCACGATACTAAGATGGACGTGCAATTTAAAACATACACATTTTTTATTTCTGAAATTTTCCAGGTAGTATTTTCAGACCGCAGTTGACCATGGGTCACTGAAACCACGGAAAGCGAAACCACAGAAAAGGAAGAAGGGACTAGTTTAAACTCCAGTGAAAGATAAGTGGCTCCCTCTCTGGAACATCGCGATGGATTACAACTGCATTAATGACCACGTGAAACCTTCCCCAATGTCTCACATGAGAATGCAAGAGAAAAAGGCAGCTCCACGAGTTAAAAAGTTTTCCTACTAAGAAGCCCTGGAAAACCATAAAAAAAGACTTCCACTGTGTCTTTTTGTGGCTATGCGCAAAACCCCACACATTTAACACATTATTTACTAAAAAGCCAAAAAGGTAGTAGTAGAACCACATTCCAGGAACAAACATCCAACAGGCGAGGCCTGAAGGGGACGTGGTGAGCCGAGCACAATCAGGAAAGGAAGGGGGCCCCTCCAAGGCGGGTACAGGATATGCTGAGGACTCTACCATTCTGAGTTGGGGATGGAAGTCAGAGTCCAGATGGAACAGAGGACGACTATGGAAACAACAGAAGAAATCAGGGAGGCAGAATGGGATTCAAATGAAGTATACCTCAGGAAGAGAAGATGTGGAGTTCACCAACACAAGGAAAAGGAGTCAAAGACTGCTAGTGTGGTGTTTTCAGTGGCATCACGCCCAGGCGACCAGTGAACGGGAGCGGTAAAGAGAAAGGATGAAGAGGATGCAGGAGCTGTGAGAAAACAATTAACTGTATCCACGCACTAGAACATATGCTGACAAGGGAGAAATGTCTGCCACTTCTGTTCACGGCTATATGCCCAATGCCTTTAACAGGGCCTGGCACAGAGAGGGCACCTAATAAATACTTCTTAAATGAATGAATTTTCCCCAGGCTAACTCGTCCTGTAAGATTGGGAGCTAATGGAAGGAAAATGCTTAGGAGAAAGCTGAATATGCAGATTCACAGAAAAGGCTGTGGAAATAGGTCAGTGTGGTACAACTGCTCATATTCAAATCTGCCACAATTTTCCACAATTTCTTAACAAAAGTACAAAAAGTGAAACACTCATGAAAAAAGGGCTACTAAGCAGTTGCTATCTCACTTTAAAAATTCAAAGGTCTCATGGCCTCAGATTTATATTCCAGTCAAGAAAAGACTGAAAGTGGGAGAAAAACATAACTAAATAAATGCACACTTTCCACTGAATTCAAAACATATTCATATTTTAAAAGTTTACTTTGTTAGTTTATCATATCAAGTAGATATATAATAGCAATGTAAAATTTTATACAAATAAAGAATATCATTTTCTATTTTCTGTACAATATGCAATTGTGTAGGAACAAACAAGGTTTGGATTAGATATTAGATTTAATACCTCAGATATTTTTAGGCTCACAACTGCTCAAGCTAAGTTTTAATATGCAGCAAGTTTCAGGATGCTGTAACACTTATCTTTACTATGTATGTCTAGACACTTTCCTCGAATTTCATCCTATTTTTATATATTTACATACATGAGTATGTACACACGTACACACACACACACACACTCATGCACGCACAGAATATCCCAGGAAAGACTATATTAAGATACAAAATAAACTAGAAATTATATTGATCTAAAGTACTTACAGTCGACTCCAAATATGAGTATAAGGGCATCTGATGCACATGAAATCTTTAAAACACATTATACACCTTTTTATATAATTTTTGAAAATTTGTAATGATATGAGGATATAATCACTATACAAGTTATGTGACGAGAATAAGGTATAATTTCATATATACATTAAAACAGAAATATAGGAATGTTATAAAATACATAAGAGATTAGAAGGAAATATACCAAAACACAAATGGTGGCTCTATCTGTGTGGCAGATAATGGATAATTTTTATTTTTTATCCTTCTCCACATTCTAGGTACTTTACACTTATATTCTACATTGCTGAGTTTGGAGACATTCAAAAAATTTCTTCTTTAAAAATGTTTCACAATTACTCACCACATTGTAATAGCTTTTGTTAATGGCAGTCGTATCAAATCCTTTGGGAGGGCTCTTCAATGTTCCGGATTTGGGAGAGACAGGTTTTTCTGAAATAAAAATGTAACGTAGTTTTACTGATCACCACTAAGACGACCAAACCACCAGCCCCTCCCTACAGCCCAACACTGCTGGTCCAGCAACCGCAGCTGAAATTACCACAACGGGAAAACTGAACAGAAGGCCTGCACATGGCAACGGAGGCATCCGAGTACCTGCACCTCCTTTTCATGCTCAACTCCCTGAGGCCAGGGAGCTGGCGACCTTCACAGCTGTGCATCACTCAGCCCATTCCCCCAGTTCAGGCTAAAAATCTCTGACAGATTATGCTCCACTGTTGTCATCAAAGAACACTCAATTGTAAACTACATATATAGCTTAGGAGTGTAGTAAAGGGAAAATACTACTCAAACAGAATTAAAGAAAATGTTGACTGATCGTATAACAAAATTAAAACATTCATCAAGACACACGGTCTGGACTGTCTTTTAGGGATTCTGATCACTCAGAATGCAAAAGTCTCTCTAAACACTAGGGTCTGGGTCAAGGCAATAGACAAGAAGGAAAGCAACCCCGACAGGGGCAAAAACAAGAAAAACCACCCTGCCTTAAGAACCTCCACAGCAGGGACAACAATGAAAGCAGTCATGAACGCTGCAAAGATTCAAATATTTTTAATTTGTATGGTTTTCATTTAATATCCATTCAAGAGATATTTATTAAGCATAATAGGTACTGAAGAAGTGCTTGCTGATAACATGGCAGAGGTGGGATGGGATGGGGTGTGTTGATGTATGTGTATATGTGTATGTGTGTGTGTGTGTGTGAG
Organism: Hipposideros armiger; assembly: GCF_001890085.2. NCBI lineage: Eukaryota > Metazoa > Chordata > Mammalia > Chiroptera > Hipposideridae > Hipposideros > Hipposideros armiger. The sequence goes on along the minus strand of NW_017731441.1, from coordinate 1,659,070 downwards.
TGTGAGTGTGAGTGTGTGTGTGTGTGTATCAATCATTGGTTCAATGGGGAGGGGTATGTCTGTCTATCATTAGTTCTGTGCATGGGTATCTGTCTGTCTATCATTAGTTCTATGGGGTGGGTGTGTCTGATAGCTAAAAAATGGTACAATTCACTGATACTGAAGAGTGGGAAAACCTTGAGAACATAAGTTGGCGCTGCATTTCCTAGGGCCAACGGAAGCAATAGGTCTTCCCTTTCTTGCAATAAATTAAGATTCAACGATCACAGGCTTTTTTTTTTCTGCCTCTTTTTGAAATAATGAGAGTTCTTACTATTCCTTATTTTCCTCTTCTACTTGTTTGGAAGTTACATGTCCACTGCTTTCTGTTCTCAGGGTTAACCTTTTATCCGTGAGTGTTTATGACCCCACAAAGCCTAGAGTTAATCCTTACAGCCTGCCTCCTCCAGAAACTTAAGTCCTAAGAACAACTCCTAATTCTAACTCCCTCTTCTCCTCTTCTGTATTACTGTTGTCACCTCACTTATAAATCCCCCACACTGGTCATGTCATTCACTCATTCTACATGGGTTAATCTCTATGTTCACCAATTTCTTTGCTGCCATAGTGTCCTCAATCCTATACTCCTATTAGGTTTCAACTGTCTTGTTATATGTCTTCCCAGCTCCTTCAGTAAGATGTACATAATGCCTGTAGTTATGCCTCTACTCTTCTTAATTCTATAAAAGTCCCCTCCTTTTTTATTAATGCCAGCAGAGAGGACGATCACCTTCTCGATCATCTAGTCTACCTAATTTTCTATTCAGGGAACCTCAGGTAAACTTTAGACACTGTTGGGTTTTTTCACTATTATTTTCCAAGTTCCTACAACAAAGGTCACTCAAGTAAATATTTACTGAATGGATGTGGGTTGTGGTTTTAGAACCAAGTACAATCACGACAACCTTGACAATGTAGTATGGAGAACGTAGCTGACCAAAAGCAGAACCAGGGTAGAAAAAGATCAAGCAAGGTAAGACCTCGTATTACAAAGTGGGGCGCATCAAGAGATAACTGCCAAGAGTCCATGAGACACAAAATAAAGACTGAAGTATATTATTCAGCATCACCAATAAAGGGAACCAACAGGAGAGCAAAATAATAACATACAGAAAAAGCTTGCAAGGAGAGAGGGAAAGGGTAGACAAGGAGCCAGAAGATAAAATCAACACAAAAGCTGCGGCATACAGAAAGGCAGCTCAGGAGAGGGTCTTCCTGGATTAAGGGCCTGGAGGTAGGGGAGGGGCAAGAGACCTCTGCTTTACACATAAGCTCTTCTGTCCTACTTGCTTTGTTTTCACATTCTTGTATTACTTTAACATGATACTTAAAAAATAATAAAACTTTTTAAGAAAGAATAACTAATACTGATAAGACTATTGAGTCTGACCCCAAAATTACTACATATCAGTTGACCTTGGGATGTGTCCTTGAAACTGAGGATGTTTAATCACCATCACTGGGATATGGTCATGCTCACAGAATATCCCTCCACAGCACCCAGTAACACTGGTGCTTGGGTAAGTGCTCATTTATTATGGTAATCTGGAGGAACATCCACTCCTACATTCCAGAAAAAATTCCACACCATCTCACCCCAGATCCCTCTGTACATTATGCAAGGTTCCCCACACATGCCTCAGAGGTGCAAATCTTACATTTTATGCTCTTCCTACCTATTAAAAATTCTGCATTTGTAACAGTACGCAGGCCCATCTTCTGATGAAGCCACATCCTGGGTGCTTTCAGAAACCTAACATCATGTGCACACATACATACACACGCATGTGTGTGCACACACCCATGCCCAAACCTATTCTATACCAAAGAAAAGTGACAGCTAGACAACACAATATTTCTGGCAATACAAAGAAAAAACAAGGTTCTGTGTTACCTTTGTCCCTTTCCCTGCAAATGGTTATTTATATCAAACACTGTTCTTTCACAGCTAAATTAATAACTGTGTCCAACAGCTTGCACTGTCACTTTTTCATGTCAAAAATAAACTATTCAGAGTGACAAACTTAGGAAGTGGCAGTGTGTGGCTATTCATTAAAGATCTGTGGATCAGCAATTACATTTCAGTTCTCACATCACCGCCAAGCAGAGACTATTACTCGTCATCTCAAGCTAACCAGCAGCTAAAGTTTTACAAGAAATGCCTTTACTGTACACAGATAATGAGCTGCCTAGAAATGACAGAAATTAAACTCAACACTTAAGAAATCATTTGAAAGAAACCTGGTCAATGTATATGCACGCATGAAACTGGACTTGTGAAGACATGGAACATTTGTTCACCCAGCCGACTCAGCCCTCAGTGGTGTTCACTTTCCAACTGCACGCACCTCATCACGCTGCCCACTAAAGACCGAGAGCCTCCACGTTTACTTAGTGACGGCAGCAACCAGCATCTCACTCCTAGAGCCAGCCGTGTTGCTTCTCTGTCCTCCCCCATCTCCCTTGAACTTAAGAAACTCTATTGTGTATGTAAAGCATATATATCTGTATGCATAAAATACAATAGAAATCCATGGATTTTTACATGTCAAAAAAATGCACACAGAAAATAAATACTAAGTAACAATGATATAACTTCCACAAAATAGTACAGATTCAGGAAGAATACACAGTGTGTTTTGCAGCAAGCATTAGAAATATCGTTATGCAGACACTTGGAAGGTACATCTTTAAAGAGGAACAATTTCAAACAAGAAACCATACGCAGATCAAAGGCACCAATACAGGAAGCTCGGCCACAATACTGCCGTCTCTCCCCACAAGGGGGCAACAATCACAGCTACTTCTCTTCTACTTCCCCAAGTGGAAGAGAAATCCAACATGCTTGAGAACTTACCTGGAAACACACAGCACAAAAGATCTTAAACGTAAACCTCAGTTTTGTTTATTCAATAAAAATATTTATAAATCAAATCAAAACTTAATGCAGAAGAGAAACTTGGAATATAAAGAAAGTCAGTGATCTTGTTTCACAGGGAAGTGATCCTAACAGGATCACCAGTTAGAGGAGCCTGCATGTTTGGGACCTGGCACATTTTGCTTGCAGAAAATGAAGCATTAATTACACTGTAAATTATAATGCTTACATTAAACACATTCTTCAAAAAAAGAAACCTAGTCCAAAATCAGAAAGCCACATAAAATTACTGAAAAAAAATGAAATACTAAATGCCACTGTGATCCTAAAATTTTTTTCTCAATTGTTATAAAGTGATATGATCAAAATGTGGTTTCACATCTTTCTGTCTCAAATGCCGACATTTAAAATCAGATGGGGACAGTTTTCCTTAGAATATACTCAAGCAATCTGAGAACACTAAGGATTTATTCCCAAAAGAAGTTAAGCCTTTAGTGCAACTGTCAGCTAAAGAATAATTAACATAACAGATCACCAATATGAGCAAATATTTTTCCTTATACTTTAAAAGATAAACAGAAAAAAAAGGAAAATTTCCAGTTACTTGGGTACAAAAACTAGGGAGACCATGTGACATCATCTGCAAAGAAAAGAGCTGACAACAATGCAGTTACGTACCCTTGTTTAAAAGGGAGTCTCTCTCTCTCTCTCTCTCTCTCTCTCNCTCTCTCTCTCTCTCTCTCTCTCTCTCTCTCTCTCACACACACACACACACACACACACACACACACACACACACACACACACAGAGGATAAGACACAAAAATGGAACTTCAGACAGAAAGTGATGCAGTCGTTCCTGACGTATGTACTTATAAGTAGGCAATGGCTGGTTCTTAGAGCTGCATCTAGTTCCACTAGCTCTCAAGCCCCCCACTCAACTCCAAAAATGGGACCTGACAGCAAGAAGTCCACACTACATTTCTGTACTTTAAAAGGATAACAGTGTGCAATGAAACCAACTACAGGTGACGCTGAACAACATGGGTTTGAACTGCAATGGTCCTCTTATATACATGGATTTTTTTTTTCAATAAATACTGTAAATATATTTTCCTTATATAGCTTTCATAACTTTTCTCTAGCTTACTTTATTATAAGAATATAGTATATAACACATATAACATATAAAATATGTATGGTAATAGACTGTTTATGTTATCAGTGAGGCTTCCAGTCACCAGTGGAAGTTGGGGAGTTTTGGGGAGTCCAAAGTTTTACCCAACTTTTCGACAGCGAAAGAATTGGTGCCCCTAACCTAGGGCATCGCTCAAGGGTGAAGTGTACTATCAACAGACGGCACTGATGACATTCAAATCCATTTGAAAGTAACTCCCAGAAGTCACCTGAAGAGAAATTTGAGACCCACAAACTATCTTTTCAGAGTAATCTGCAAAGGCTAACTTTGAAAATTTCATAAAAATACTTGAAAAGTAAAAATCATTTATTTGTACTCTTACTAGGGTGACTCAGAATCACACCAGAATTCTCAATTAAATAAGTCATTCATAGCGGAATTCAAGGAAGTCGTATTTCAAGAGACATGTGCCCCACCAGCGGGTTCCACTCCTGATAGCATAGCCGTTACCAGCTCTGACTTCCTGATGGCATGTCCATTACCAGCTCAGTGAACTCCCGATGGCGTACCCATTACCAGCTCTCTGACTGTGAACTTCTGATGGCATGTCCATTACCAGCTCAGTGACCTCCCGACAGCATGCCCACCACCAGCTCTGTGGCCTCCTGACGGTGTGTCTACCATCAGCATTGTGACCTCTGGATGGTGTGCCCACTGCCAGCATTGTGACCTCTGGATGATGTGTCCGTTACCAGCTCAGTGACCACCTCGCCCTCACTGGTAAAAGGAAAGAGCATCTCTTTCTTCCCCTCCCTCCCTGACTCCAGTGTCCTCATGGAAAGGGCCAAAGGGCTGCTCTTTCGTCCCCAGAAGTATGAATCATCGGGATTTGGAATTAGGCCACGCGCAGCTCTCAGAGCCTGGACTCAGCCTGTTCCAGCCCTCAGGCTTAAGAGCGCCAGCGCCACAGATGCCCAGCTGTCCCAGGGACTGAACAAGACACTACTGGTAAGTCCAACCAAGTCACAGGCGAAGCCACATTTCCCAATAGCTGTTTCTGTAAAGTTAAGTGGTATCAGGTCAACCTGATCCACTGCAGCGCTCTCAGCTGGTTCTACACTTGGATAGATTAAAAGATTATTTATTTGTATCCTATGCCCTGAATATCCCATCAATACTTGTTTTTTGGGGCTGTGGTGAGGAATAAGGAATGCGTGGATGAGGTCACAGATAAGAAGCACTTTATATAATAACCACGACATAATAAGCAGCCAAAAAAACTTTATTGTTAATTTTATTATAGTAATACTGAAAAAAATAGTTTTTTATAACAACCACAGAAAAACAGCAAAAATTAGATACTATCCACACCCATTTGGATGGCTGCTATCTAAGAAAAAAAAAAAACCCCCCCACCAAACAAGTGTTGGCAACAGTGTGTAGAAATTGTAATCCTTTTATATTGCTGGTGGGAATACAAAATGGTGCAGCTGCTGTGAAAATAGCTTGGTGGTTCCTCAAAATTTAACACAGAATTACCGCATGAGCCAGCAATTCTACTTACTCCTACATATATGCTTATTGTAAAAGAACTGACAGTAAGGATTCAAACAGACACCTGCACATCCATGTTCATAGCAACATTTTTCAAAATAGCCAAAACGTAGAAATGATCCAAATGTCCAGCCACAGATGAATGGGTAAACAAAATGTGGTTGTTAAACAGAAAGTATATATACTGGTTTCCAGTTCGGGGGAACAGAGCTACAACGCTTATAATTTTCTAAGTGCTAAGAATACTAGTAGCATCTTTTACTGAGGGGAGACTGGGTGGCTTCCGGATGGGGGCTGGTCACCAGACTCACTCAGCCATGATTAGCTTAGAATTTTCAACCCCACCACCTAGTCTAAGAAAACAGAGAGGGGCTGGAGAGTGAATTAATGATCAATCGTGCTATGTGATGAGACCTCCATAAAAATCCCAATAGTGCAGGTTCAGCAAGCTGCCAGGTTGGTGAGTACTTCTACATGACAGGAGGGTGGTATAACCCCAACAAATGGGAACAGAGACGCCTGCCCTCAGGACCCTTCCAGACCTCACCTGATGTGCCTCTTCTAGCTGTTCATCTGTATCCTTTATTAGATAATAAGCCAGTACACTAGTGTTTCCCTGAGTTCTATGAGCCATTCTAGCAAATTATCAAACCCAAGAGAGGTCATGAGAATGCCAATTTATACCCAATTGGTCAGAACCAACCCAATGTGGGGGTAAAGCAAAAATCATTTCCACTGAACAACAACAAAAAAAAAAAAAAAAGGGAAGAATTTGAATACTCAGCTGAGAGTCACTTACACAAGTTCAGCTGGATAAAAGAACTTAGTATCCACTGAGCACAGTACTTTCTTTCTGTTCCTTCTCCCCGGATGGTAAGGCATCGGGCCACTTACCGCTAGGCTTGATCTCTCGCACGTAGTTGCTGGGGAACCAACCAGTCCTGCCGTTGTGTGTGCCCTCCCACCAGCCCCCTTCCTCCACTCGAGTGACGTGTATGACATCTCCTTTCGAAAAGGAAAGCTCGTCTTCATTTGTCTGCTGGAAGTTAAACTTTGCTCTTACTACCAGTTGATTGTTGCTATTATCAGTCATGTCCTACAAAAGGGAGAAGAAAAATTTCATGAAGTATAGTCTATATCGTTACAAAATAATTAGATATTTTACTATTATATAGCATAACTATCCCAAACAGCAGGGGAACGTTTAAACTGGAGAAATTTAAGTTTCCTATCTCCCAAAGTGCACCCTGACCACCATCCATGTTCTAGTCCCAGAGGAAACCCTCTTAATGGCTTGAAAGGTCTCATTCCTGCCACTGTTATGCCTACATAAACATACACACATTTTCACATGCATTTATATGGAACTATATTGTACATACTTCTCTACAATTTATAAAAAGTTAGTATACTGTGGTCATTTTCTCAGCAGTACTTGTAATTACTTTCGTCTTAGCTAACTGTGTAACATTATATTGTATGGCTATGCCATTAATTTCTTAACCAATTCTCCATTACTGGATTTAAGGCTATTTCTAGTCCTTTTCTACTGCAAAGCAAGGCTGCATTAAAATTATTTGCACATCTATCTTTGAACACACCTGTAAATAAGCCTGTATGTTAAATTCAGGTCAGAGAACATGGATGACACATTTTAAATTTTAATATCTATTTCTAAATTGCCCTCAAAAAAGGTTCTACAAACTTTCACCAAGCTACATTCCCACCAATAGTATCTAAGAGTTATTTCTTCAATCATTCACCAACACTGGATACTGCCAAACATTGTTATTTTTGCCAAACTGTTAAGAAGAAATGGTACTTCATTTTAGTTTGGATTTTTCTCAGAGATTAAGCATAATTTGCAAATCTCTGAAACGTCAGAAGAGAAAGGTAGGCTGGCTAGAGTTTCTTTTTACCTCTATCGATCCCAGACTAGGTGCTAGTGAGGCTTGCAACCCAGAAACATCAATAGGAGTAAACAAAAAGACATCCCCAAGAAAAGCATGCTCTCCTAGCTAAAGCAACAGGAAAGGGACAGCAGGCACTGATAGCGGTTAAGCCCACACAGCCTGCACTTGGGTGTCCATGGGGACACCAAACAGAAAATCTCAGAAAAAAAACAGAACTCGTAAAATTTACTCAAACTGACAGTGAAAAAAAATGACGAAAGCCCTAGGAACTTATGGAAAATAACAAAGATACTAGCATCATGAGAGTCCTGGAAAACAAATAGAGGGCAACAATGAAAAGTGGTATCGAAGTATGGTTCAAAATGTCCCAAATTTGGCAAAAGACACAAACATACAGATTTGAGACGCTGAATGAACCCCAACCAAGATAAGCCTAAATAAATCTAGACCAAGTCACATCATAATTAAATTTCAGAAAACACACACACACACACACACACACACACACACACACACACAAGAAAAATCTTAGTATTAGGATAAAAATTAGGATATGTGAAATCTCAAAATCTTTATGTCCCATGCACCTTTTCTCAAGAAGTTAGTGAAAGTTGAGCTCCTCCAAAACAAGGGAATTACCCAAGAGAAAAATGCTGATGGAGAGAAAGAGGTAGAGGAAATAACTCAGGTCACAAGGATAATGATGAAGGAAACCTCAGAGATGGCAGCTGGCAACAGCCTTGCTGACAACCAAGTGACTCACATGGGCCAGAAGACTTTGAGTTCCTTAGAAAGAGGAAAGTGAAAAATCTTAACATGTCTGAATATACAAGAGATTCTTAGAAAGAGGCAAAAGAACAGGACTGCAATCTGCAAAAGGTGCACAGAAAACTAAAAGAGGCAACAATTATTAATTCCAGAAAACAAAATATTGTTAGGAAGGAAATAACAGGCACAGCACACCACAGCTCCATTATGAGTCTGGGTGGTAATGATGTTATACTAAATACTGACCCAAGGGAGGCCACGATGGGACTCACGAGGAAGAAGACCCAGGAAGCGTTTATGCAGGTAAAGGGGCCGAGGGACAGTGGAAGAGCCCTATTCTCCCTCTTCCACTGTGTGAAGTCCACACTGATAACACTTCAAGTTTAAAAACAAGAATCTAGTGTAATACAGGCATTTTATATAAAGACACACAGGCAAATACCTAAAGAATCAGGGGAAAACATAAAATAGCTGTCTCTGATAATTTTTCCCAAATAGCCAAGTCTTGGAGAATGGCCCGACTCTTTTAAACTAGGTGCATGTATCACTAAACAAAAAAAGAAGAAAAGCACAAACACGGTAATAAGGCAGATCTTCAAGAAGAGCTGATATAATTCCTAAAATATTTAATGCTTATTTATCTATTTAAATATGTTTATACATTATATATTATAAATATGTATTTAATAATTCAAATACATTAAATATTTCTCTAATAGAGTAAACATTTAATGCATACTTAATATTTAATACTTAGAATATTCAATAAAGAAGTATCTCTTTAACCTTTGGCAGCGAAAGCTTGGCTGACCACTGTCACCTCAAACAATGCTTGCTGGCACGCTTGGATGGCGAGTGGTAGGATAAAGCTCACCAGTTCAAGCGAAGCACACATTTGGAAAATGGCACATGTTGTCTTTGCTCTGGTTCACTGAAACCTTACCGGGCTTACTATGCGGTATCAGGTTCTCTCTTTCTGCAAACCATTGTCCTCACTCATCAGTTGTCTACTATGATCTTCATTACATTCTCCCTTCTGTGACCTTATCCTGGCTCTGTGCAGAACATGCACACAGCCAATCCTGTTGACAAATTCCCACAACAGAATACAACACATAACAAACAAACTCGCAAAGCAGGCCCCTAAGGAGGTCAAACTGCCCCTGGGGTGACCCTACTGCCAGCCCATCCACCGCAACTCAGCCATCAGCACTGAGGCCTCTCTGCACACAAGTGCCACTGAACCTAAGCCAAGGTGCAGTGGCATCTTGTCAGGACCTTGTAAATGAGGTAAACTATTCTCCCTATACTTGCTGATTCTCTCCATCCCAGGCACTGATGCCTTCTCTACTCCAGAAACAGGCACTCCACAAAGGAAAGGATAGGGAGATGTCTAGGAGGGGAGGCGGGAAGCAAGGCACAGAGAATAGGCAGCCAGTCTAGATCCATTTAAAAGTTCTGATTCCACAAATTTCCAGTCATTCAGCACTTTCTACCCTGAAGGATATACAGACTTTTACCATGTTGCTTTAGGAGGGCTTGTTTAGGGGCAAGATGGCAAAGACAGGCTGAAAAGAGGGTGTGCTATGAAGGGCTGTATTCCAATGACTCTACAACACCCATTTCAGCCTAACATCACAATGGCTGCGTAAGGAGCACTCCGGTCACTGTCACTAGTGTCACAGGGAGCTGGGGAGGATGTATTTAATCACTATCAGATTACTCTGGAATTTTTTCCTTCCCTTTTTAAAAAGCTCTCCTGAAACTTTACCTTATCATCTATCTGGACTCAACGTGACCCTCCACAACAATCTAAAACATAACAGGCTGAGCAAAATGAAGCCAGACATAAAATGAGTATATGCTGTGGCATTCCATTTATGTAAAATACAAAACAGGTAAAAGTCATTTTTACTATTAGAAATCAGGACAGCAGACAGAACAAAGGCAGGCAGTGCCAGTCAAGTGCTTACAAAGGAACCTTCAACTTGTAAAAATTCATCAAGCTATTCGCTTGAGATACACACACTTTTCTGCATGTATATTACATGTCAATAAAACTTAGTGATGGGAGGAAATGGAAGAGGGAAAAAGTGAGCCCCATCCCCAGTAGGACACCCATATGGGACCTTCTCTGTAAACAGTAATCTACACCCACCAGTTTGTTCTTAATGGCCTCTTTCTGATTCCTATAGTCAAAGCACCACCCCTCAGTACCATGCATCTGTAACTTAAGTACTTGATTTTATCCAATGTTCTGAAATTATCCTAATAATCCAGAACCAGGATATCCTGGTATGCTGCCTCCACACAAACTCTACCCTCTCCTCCATTCCCTAAAAGTACGTATATGTAACCTCATTTATAGTAGAAGAAAAGGTTGTCAAGGAGTGAAAGACTCAATTTCTACTGCAATGGTTAATATTTCCTAGTCCTGTGATCTTGTGTAATTATCTTACCTTCTCTAAGCTTCAGTTTCCTCATAATGTATTTCATCAAATATAAGATGCTGGAAATTAGACAAAGTCCCAAAATTTTATATTCCACCAAATTATTATGATATACCATCAACTGTAAGACACAGGCTGTTTTCAGACATGCTTTTTTTTTTTTAAAGGTCTTAGAATTGATTAAATGTAGTATTTTGATTATGGTGCATAGAAACAAACGGTTTTTCAAAAACATGTGTAACGCATTTTAACGCACTGTCTTACGTGCCTTGCAAATACATTTTATGAACTCAATAACCAGTGCTGGCCCAAGTCCCAGGGGACCACAAGGAGCGAAAAAGCTTTAAGAGCTCCAGTATTGTCTCCCGTAAGTGAAGGGTGATGGGAACAACAACATCACAAGTATTCTCCCCAAACTCTAAGGAAAATTTGGGGAGTCCAAGGTTGTACTTATTAGGCGTCAACAGATGAAGCAGGGACATGAGAAATCCCAGAAGCATTCAATAAAAGTTATTTAAGAATAAAAAAGGAGGAAGTCACCTTAAATACGAGAAAAGCTAAGACCCAAGTCGACAACCTGAGTCTCCCTCTCTCTCATTTAGCTATGGAGTCGCTCTTTTGGGGGGGGGGGTTAAAGGAATATCATGGAGCACAGGGTCAGATAAAGAGCTCAATTAAGCACAGGATGTTGGAAAGCAGGTAAGAAGAAATCACCCCAAGAAAGGAATAATCAGAAAGTAACTGGCAAGCGCCATAGTAACAAAGTTAAAAGTTCCATTTCAGTGCAAACAAAACACTAGAACTGTTCAAATCTGCTTCCATCACAAGGTAGGAAATCTGTCCTCGAACAGGCAGATGATGAATTCACAAACACAGAAGCACGATTACACGGGCAACCAGCACCAAGGTGGTAGTTAGGCAAGATAGTTTTAAATAGAGATGCAAGCAAATACAACAGCACCCTGAAAATACTATTCCTTGCTTTGGGGATGGTACTGCCTTACACAATTTGAAAGCTAGGCTCAATTTTAATGAGATCACAAAATTGATGTTCAACAAACTACAAGTTGCTTTCTTAGCTTAATTTTTTTATTATGGAAAATTTTTACCACAAAAGTGGAGAATGATAGGTATACTTCCAAGTACCCATCACCCAGCTTTAAACAAACGTTTTGCCACTCTTGTTTCATTATAAATTATTTTTAATCGTAGAAAATTACCTCAAAGTATTATTAATAACACATATAGAAAAATCGAAGATCAAATAGTTATTCTTACTCAGCATGGCAAGACAAGTCTTACCATGTTCATTTCACTAGCAGCTAAACCTGTCTACCAATCATAGACCCAAAAATAGTTGAGATAGCTGAGGTCTTTTTATTTCTGGTGTAACTTAAAAAAATTTCTCTAGCTAATGAAAAACTAGCCCGATACTTATTGTGACCTCAGTAACATTCGTTACCAACATTACATTTAACTTTACTTTAAATTCTACATTTGCAATCCAGTCCTCATTTACACAAAAAGATGAAAATTGCCACAAGTGGGTGAGACAGCAAATATTTCTTTACCCAAAGTTTGCTTATTTCTCGCACACTTTGCTCATGTATTTAATAAAGCTAATCAAAAATATTCTTCAAGTGGTTTGTGTATTTCTTTTCTTAATTTGGAATTCTAGCACTCCCAATACTCTACAAAACTCCTATACCATTAAACCCTACACCTCATGGGGTCGCTGTGAGGCTTATTTGAGTTAGTACAGGTAAAGCACCTAGAACAATTTCTGGCATAGAGAAAACCAATTCAATGCCTGTTGTACACAAAATCAGAAATAGGGTAAAGGGACTTTTCCAAGAGGAAAAACAGTCAAAGATAAACAGAAGAGCTTGAGTTCAAAAAGTTCAGGAACACGTAAAAACTACATTGCTTCTGTAGCTTGCAGTTCTCAACACTACTTCGTGAACTTAAATTTATTTCGCTCTACAAAATATGCCTCTAACCAAATTAATTTTTACTTCTTTAGGATCACCATTAGCTTACTTAACAATATTCCCTTCCAGACAGAAAGCTGTGGTCCCCTAAAAACTTTAGAAGACTCGGCTTCTCTTCAGACTCATGTGACAAGATCATTTGAGTTTCTAATGTAAAATAATTTACTAAAATGTTGCATGAAAGCAAAGTCACATCACTTGCTAATCAAACTAAGTGCCAATCACCCATTAGCTCCAAAGAGGGCTCAGCATGTTTTCACAATGACAGCCAGAGCTGCCTCATCCTGGTCAGCTGATGTGATGGCCTCTTTCCACACTTCCTCCATTCAATACTGTCCTTAATCCTTCCCTAGTTTCTCATTTCCAATTTCACTGTTAATACTACGTTCTTTTGCTCAGAGCCCATATCCTGGTGATTTATAAGGGATTTTTCTTCACTTTTCAGGATGACTGTTAATCTAAGTTCCTTACCCCACACCTTATTACTAGCCATTACGAAGGAGTCCCTCTTCCATATACTGCATCCAGACGCAGTAGAGCACTCTAAGTCATGCTTTTCCTGAAGAGAAAAACCACCTTTATGTTTCTTTAGCTTTTAGCCATTTCTTCTTTATACAGCTATTTTTACAAATATATATTCCTTATTCCCACAGTTCTATACATGTGTGCACAGATGAGAAAATACTGTCTATGCAAGTGACCAGGGAAATATTTTAAAGCACACATCTCTGTAGATAAACAGATTTATGAATCTTAAACTGTAACCCCCAAAATACACGTTTCTCAAAAGCAGTCATTAAGCATGCTATCTGGATAATTATATGATAAGCAAATGCCAAACCTGAATAAAGGAACAATGTTGCAAAGTCAAACCACCCTTCGCTCTGCAACTCTGTTAACAGGCACGCATGGCGATCCAGATATACCTACACACACTCATTTCCCCAACACATTCAAATTTCAATAACCAACTCTCTCAAACTTACCAAACTTCGATACTGGCCCTGGAACAATTTTGAAGTCCGACTGTGTGAAGGCTGGGATCCCAGGGAGTCAAAAGACTTTATTCGATGAGATGAGGGCCGGGCACACACGGAGTCACTTCCCAGTCCAATGTCTGAAAAGGTCGTGAACACAGAGAAGAGGGAGCTGAAATGCCTGACACCATGCACCCTCACTGCACACCAGACTCTAAACTGGGGCAGCCCCTGAGGGACGCACCGCAAACCCCAACAAAGCAAGCCATTTACGCAGTAAACAAAGCGCAGACTCTGTCTGCTACAGAAATGACTTGCATTTATTCCCCAATCACCTTTCCAGAAACTAACTGGAGACCACTACTACTTATCAGTGCTTCTCTAGGATAACTTTCGAATTTGTGAAATGTTCTGTAACTGTTTTTTAATAGTTTCCCTTCATCTGGAAAAAATAGCCTCTCAAATTCAAATACTTAGCAAGCACCACCCAGAAATCATTCCCAATACATCTCCACCACACGCCCACCTCTCCAGGATCACTCTTCAAGCGGTAAGCAGCAAGGATTATTTGGCAACAAAAGGAAAAGACTCTTACTTAAAACCAACAGCAAATCCTCTTGTATTTTTCAGCCAAAGACCTTTCTGAGGATTATTCCCTCAAAATGAAGGTAGCCCGTACTTTACTCGCCTCACTAAGTTGTTGAAAGGATCAAAGTAAACAGGTATTAAAGGGCTTACTTAGTTCTCTCTCTGGAATCTCTTTGTTATTAGACATTCCACTTAGGCCAACAAGTAAACGTTAGCACCCACTTCTCAGAAGTAATTTGCTTTTTTTTTTTTTTTAAATGAGGCCATGAAAAGTTTTCTAAGGAAATCACTATTCTGAGATGCATATGCCTAGAGAGTTCCTAAAAGTACATGGCAGCCCCTGGATAGCCATCCCAGCAAACGAGTGCTGTGAAGGGGCAGCAGGGACGGTCCCTGAGCAGTGGATCCCCAAGCCAGGACTGCAGCCCTGACTCAGCTCCCCCTGGACACAGTGAGGTGATTACACCATATCTGAAGATCCAGGACAAAATGGGAGGAGACCACGACAAAATTAACTTAGGTTTCTGATCAAAAGAGACATATCAAAGTCTAACTTTCTCCCATGAATCTGAAACTAAAATCTGTAAAGGTAAATAGAAAATAAAAATGACTTATAAAAACACAAGAGCCACTAAGCCCACACAGCTCTCCAAGATAGGACTTCTCGGGGCTCACAGGATGAGCATGGCTTCTCTCAGAGGAATTTGCACAGAACGTTCCTTTGTCCTCCCGGAAGTCTGGGAGCCCACAGAGGAGCACACCATGTCCCCACCTCCACTCACCCTCTCCATGAGATGTGACTCGGGCTCGAAACACTGTAAACTGAGTACCCTGATGCCCTCATAACCTCAGGAAACCTGGCCCAGGTATGTGTTTACTTTAGAGGCGAATTCACCAGCTACTCCATTGTCATGATCACACCTCAAAAACAGTAGATCTGCTAATAAATATGAGTTTTAATCAGCATAAACTTAATTTTTTTAAAAAAAGGTGTTTCTAGCTCCACGACAGCCCATAAAGTGCAGCTACATGAACGAGACATTTCTCCTTTGCTTTCAGGTAGAAATCGCTTGGCCCACAAAAAGGAAAACACCTGATATCCACCTGAGGACCTCAAGAGGAAGATTCTGTTCCAATAAGAAAAAAAATGCAATAGAAGCTTATTTTCTGAATTCATAATGCTCATTTTGTTTTGCTAACAGAAAAGCAAAGGTTTTTGCCCTTTTATCTTCCCACCCCCTCAAATTCAATAAAAAAGGTCTTACCTGCTGTTACTTTGTTTAGTGTCACTAAGGAACTGAGGACCTTGTTAAAATTCTGTCCCTGATACAAATCATTTGCATCAAATGTCTGAAAGGAAAAAATTAAACAAGCAAAATTAGTAGAACCTTGTACTGGGTGCAGGATTAATGAAGATCTCGCAGCAACGTGTACGTAAATCCCACACGTCGGATTTACAGGTGAACGCCTAAAGATGCGACACGAGCTGAAAAAGCAGGACCAGTGAGCTCATTTTATGGTCTGGGGCTGGGAGGTCCCAAATACCCCTATTTAGGCATACCTTAACCCTGGGCCTGAGACCAACTCCCTACCCTCCCTCATAACCGAGGGTGGGAGCCCTTCCCAGGTTAGGGGGCCGATTCTACAAGCACTTAGTGAATGCCGAGGTGGTTTCACAATCCCTCTCCTTAGATAAAGGCAGAGGCCACAGGGCAGACATACTACAGATTTCCTCTCCCAGTCACAGTCAATTCCAAAGCTAACAGCAGCAAAAGAGAAACGCAGACAACAGAACAGCTATGAGTAAAAGGAAGGGGCGACAGGAGATACAGGTTCCAGAATGAGGACAGGTAGTTTTGCTGGGGTAGGAGGGCAAGAAGACACTTGTACCCTCAGGGCAGAGGGCTGAGGCCAGACCAGGACTGGCTGGCTTATCTGCATTTCCTCCAATCTCTGCTGCCTAAAGATAGGAGGCAAGATCCAGTGGGTTCCAGCACACATAGCACAAAAGAGCTGAAAAATCAAGTGCATTAGCTTGCTTAGATACCTTACAGCTAGTCTACAATACCATCTGAAGACTAGCTTTTGATCACCAAATAACCTCCACAAAAACAAAAAAATTTTAATTGTCAAATCATCCACAACTCTATGCCAGAAAAATTATGAAAAAATTTCTTTCAAAGATGCAAACAACAGAAAGACGCAATATTTAGGTACCAAAATGTAAATTAGGTTAACATACTTCAAAGTTTCTCTCACTGGGACAAAAATGAAGTAACATGACTAGTCATCAGGAATGAGTATCATCCAAGAAGGCCCCCGGTTTCCTCTCCCAGTTGCCTGCCACCTCTCCCCACATTTAGTCAGTTCCTGCATCTCACAGGTCATGCCAGGAACCCCCCTCCTTCCTGCCTCCCTCCTTCCTGCCCCTTTCCCAGCTAACTCTTACTCATCTGACTTCTCCCAGCCTTGCTGCCTTCACTAGACGCAGTTAGGTCCCCTAACCAGGCTCCGCCAGCACGTCCATCACAAAGACAATTTTATGTTCAATGTGTATATGCCACCCTAGACTGTAAAATCTACAAAAGCAGATTTTGTAACACCCAACATCTAGCAAAATGGTTGGCACACAGTAAAAACTCAAATGTTTGTTGAATGGATAAATGCACCAATCCATCCACCCATCCACCATTTAGCTGCACTAAATGTCACTAGGAGTGACATTCACATAAAGAGCAGCTAAGAAGAGCTATTCCAAATCTGAATAATTATTGCTCTCTTCCTCAAAAATCATCTTCAGTTAACGATTTTCTGCCTTTAATTTCTGAAACAATGAGTAAAAATTGTCATGATGTATGTTTAAACATCAAGAAACAAAAAAGAGAAAATCGTAAGTTGAAAAACTTCAAGAAAGGAGGCCATCATATCATTGAGTCAACAAAGGAGGTGAAAATACAGCTCACTTTTCTAAAAGCTGAGAGAAGAAAAACTAAATGGAGCCACAAGACATAAAAGATGTAAATGCATCTAACCATCTGTGTATCGTTACTGATGCCATTTCTCATATAGCTGAAGTACAAAATAAAGCTGATTTCATGATGCCAGATCCTTCCTGTAAAAAGTGGTACCCCCTACAACAGTCTTAAGGATCACCTTATAATGCAGAATTTCATTCATTTGTTGTGCTATTATTTAAGAAGGAATTCCAAGTCAAATGAGAGCATTATCTAGGCTGACATATACACCTACATTTCTTTTAACGAGTTAGTGCATTTTTTTTAAGAATTAGAAGTATTAGCCTCACTATGCCTCTGTTTCCTTATATATACAATAGAACATGAAAGTTCCCTCACTTGTAAAATGCTGGAGTAGGTGATCTACATGTCTTTTAGCTCTGAAGTTCTAATTCTAGAACTTGGAAAATTAAAACTGTGGTATTCTACAAAAAGAAATATACATAAAATGGCTACTAACCTTCATTGTGGAGAGGCAGCGAGTCACAAAACCCAGAAAAACAGGATGTTGAAAACTGAAATTTCCTGTTATTCCAGAACTATATATCTTTCTTACTTGGATACCAGGAAGCGTCTGGTTGGCTAAAACTACCCACCAATAGGATTCAATGTGATGTCAGAACTTAAGTGAATTCACATATACGCCACACTTCTTAACAGGAAACTACACAATGAAATGAGACAAATGCTTGCCACTGAAAAGGAAAAAAGGCATATTCTAAGACAATCAAAATGTTTTGACTAAAGTGCTTCTCCAGAGAAAGAAAACAGAGTATGTCCTGAAATAGAAATCTATTCAACAAAAAGCAAAACTAGGAAAATCTTAGGGTACAGAGAAAGTTTGTGATACGGGAACAAGAGGGAAGTCTCATTAGAACTTTATAGAAATATCACTGCAAAAATAAGTCAGCCTGTATATGAGAATAACCAGGACATTTAGCACACTAAATTGTCTCCTGGGGCACCTGGTGATAAAAGCCTGGCTCACCTCAAGAACTAACCGCTGGTACTCGAAGAGCAGCACACACTCACCCATGGCAGGAGGGAAGGAAACAAACACCGCAGGCCCTTTTCCTCAGGTGGTATTGCGAGAGTGGTTCTCAGGAGAGGCTGCACATTAGAATATCCTGGAACTTTAGAAAACCAACATACTCAAGCCATATCCCAGAGCAACTGAATTAGCATCTCTATGGAAGGGACTCAGAATCACATATTACTGCTCTCCAGGTGATCCTGAGCTGCCAAGGGTGAGAAGCACCTCCCTGGAGAGACAAGGAAGGTATCCTGAATCCCCTCCCTAGGCAGGTTCACCCCTCTCACTTGTCCCTTGTAAGCACACTAAAGAGGGAACACTCAGTAACACTCAAATCTTAGACTATATCCAGTTGGAAAAGTGTATTACCAAAAACTCACCCTCACTTTTACATTTAAGTGAATTAAATGTGCAGTAGAATAATCCAATATGCTCAAAAAAAATTATCTTACAATTGTCCACCAAAAAAAAATCATATTAAATACACTAGTTTATTTTTATTTTACTTTTAATAGAAACAACACTACTACATAATGAAATACAACAAATACAAACCGTATAGAAATCAGGATAGAAGAGGCCTAGAGTATCCAAAGAAAAATACTTTCTAAGAACTCGCTCTAGTCTCTCATGGGGGAAGAGAGGTAGGGCTGAGGGAACGGGACAAGCAATACAGTTCTGCGAGGACAGGTAACCCTCCTGAACTTGAAGGCTGCCCCCTGCTGGTTACAGCCTTACACAACTTACTGAAGCCCTCTGGGCTTCCTCGGGTTTCTCATAAAATGGGAATGCCAAACAGATAGGATACTGAGATGACAATCATGATGCCAGGAAGCAGCAATATGCAAATTCCTCACATGTTCAAAAAGGAACACGACTAAAAATTACTCTGAATCGTGTACACCAAGTCTTAAAGTCTTGTAAAAACTGACCCATCGATAACTCCTTTCTACCAAGGAAAATTTTTATTTCCTAAAATACAAAATTACCAAGAAAAAAATAGCTTCCTCAATAATTGTAGGCATTCAAAAATAGAGAACACCTTAGAGACCTGTCCAGAGAAGGGACCACAAGTATCCACACTAGGCACTGCAAACACCAAACACTGTAGCACACACACCACACACAGCACATGACACCACTACTGCAACACACACCGCACATGCACACCGCTACTGCAGCACACACCGCACATGCACACCGCACACAACGCAACACACAGTCTCTGGTGCCGACCTCCACTGATGTACATCAGCAAGGTTCCAGCTCACACTCCCACAGGAGACTGCCTTGCTCCATATCAAAACACTAAGCTTCCCATCCAGAATTCCCCCTGGGGAAGCTGCTGCTTCGGACACAGACCCTGCTCCCACACACACCTTTCAGCATCAACAGCATGGACTCTTTCGCCACCCCGAGGCTCTGGAGGGGAAAGACAGCCCCCAGCAGCCTGCACTCAGGTCCGCTCCAGGTTGTGGGGGGGTGTGGTGAGCTGCTCCCGCTGCCTGACACCAAAATAACCACCCCCATTTGGGAACGCTTCCACAGAGCTGTCACTCCCCTCACCGTCTACCTAACACTGAACTATCCAATGCCTTTTTCCACTAGTAACTCTCAGAATGAGAATCATAGCTGACCTCACCTGAGCCCAATTTTAAATACAGTATGAACAACGCACAATCACAAAAAATGCAAGCGGTGCTGTCAGCGAAGATAGGGGTGTCAGGAGAAGGTTGTAGCTTTCTCTGACAACCTCTTCACCAAAAAGCAGCAGGAAATAAAACTATCTTAAAAGTGTTCTAAAATTCAGGTTAATGAAAGTGTACTCCACAAGTACAATCACAGGCAGAGATGTTTTACAAGAAATATGCAAGTACAGACAAGGCAGAAGAACCTAACAACTTCCTTTATAAGGGAAAAGTACTAAGTACCAAAAAGATTCTAGCCAAGAATATATCATTCTCCTTGAATCAATCAAAGCAGGGCACTGCTATACTCTTCCTAAAAGCATCAACATAAATAATATTTCCCTCCCTCTCCCCCACCATGGGCCAGGCAGGGAGCACAGGGCATCGCTGATAATCCCTGCCTGCAAAACTCAACATAGTGGCCAAGAAATGTCTTCAGGGCAAAAAGACAGGAGAAGCTCTTAGATGTGGCCTCTACGTTTTCCTCCAGTTTCCCTCATAAGCACATACATCCTATTCCTCTATTGAAGGAAACCCCAGAATCATATAATCCAGACAGAGGGTTAGAATTACCTTTATAAACAAAAGAGAGCACATCACTAACCCAGCTGATACTAAACCTACGAAGACTCCAGGCTGGTTTTTTTCCAACACTGGCTAGTCCTGGATATCATCTTACACGAGGTACAATTTGGAGAGAAACTTGAAGCAAAATTAAAAGACCAACTGATGCAAGAGGGCTCTGAACACAGGAGCAGTATAGTCAAGACTAGAAAGAAAATGAGCCAACTGGACGTGGCAGTCGCTGCAGGACACTCAGGACTCAGCAGCCACACTGGGTCACTTTGACAGAACGAGAGCTCTATCAGAAATTAGTCCAGGACAGCCAGCATAAACCAGGGCCACGCCAGACAAACCAGGCGATACAGCCACCCAAAGTCTATGATTTCCCAATCCAAACCCGGAAGAAGGGCAGTGAGGGGTGACACATAAGCACAGGCCTGCCAGCCTGCCCAAGGCTAACCCACCTGTGAGCACTGGCCCCTGTGGACAGGTCACTGCAAGCCTGGGCATCATTCTCCTCACCGGGAAAGGGCAGGAAACTCAGCCAACCTTTCCAGGGCACCTCTGACACAGTGTGCTGTTTAAAGAATGACTGCCGACTTCGAGCAAAGGAGAACCAGGGTCAGGAGACCCCACAGAAGAGAAAATGTGGGGGAGTGAAGGTGAGGGGTGGGAGGTTCGGAAACTGGCCTTCCTGACATGCTTTTGGGAAAGGCTGAAGAAGGGGAAAAAATAAAGAAAAATGAGTTATAACTCCATAAAAGGTAAGGCATTCGTCTGTACCAGAGCCGCATCCCCTACGACAAGGTTCCAGAGAAAAGAGGCTCCAGGCTTCAGATGACTGGGAGATGGACAAAAGGAACTGTTACTGGGCCTGGTGCGACAAGAAGACCACGAGGCGCATGACAGCACTCTCCCAGAGAGGACATTTCTGAAGGTCTGGGAGAACCCCTTGCTAGCAGGCAAGAGGTGCTCACCCAAGCTGGGGCCTGCCCTCAGAAGTGGCTGAGGGCTGCTGAGAGCCTCAGTTCAAGGGAACTGTACTGGATGCTACAACCACAGGAAGGTTCAACCTTGGCCTTGAGAAAGAAAGAAAGCACCTGCCATAAGACTTCAAAAAGGGTTTCTCAAAGGTGACAGCTGTCTGTGGTCTTAGCAGATATGCAGACACTCAGCTGTAGACCAAAGGCGGAGAGAAAAGGTGCATGGTCTATATCAGAGAAAAGGGAACGTCTGGCCTTAAAAGGCTCTGTCTCCCACTCAGTGTCCCTCCCCAATCTGTCCAGCACAGGCCGAGTGAACAGCTCCTCAGAGCACCCCACCACCCTGACCAATAACCTCCCATAAAATACTGTCAGTAACACATCACTGAAAGGGCTAAACTGATTGTCAGACTTGGCAATCTGGCCCAGACTCAACTACCCGCCTTAACTTTTGCTAGTCCTCTAAAAATATCCTATTTTGACATATTCCTTATTTATATCACATTTATTATCAAGTTTAGTTCCTAAACTGACGCCTGAAATAAGGAGGGCTCACCTGTACACAAGGAAGATGGGGCTGTCACACACATTGACCAACGGTCACCAGTGCCCGTCTCGCAGGGCAATGCTAGCAAGGTGACCCCATGTGCACACGTGAAAGCTCCCAAATGTGTAAACCTCTAGTCGGGCAGAGGATGTCTTTGGTTTAGCATAAAGAGCCACCATGGTTTTCAAGAAAGCATTAACCAACAGAATAGTGTTGTAAAATAAAGAGGTCTCAAAGGCACAAGTTATAAGAGCTGATGCTAATCCAATCTAGAATTTTCACATTTCATCGCTATTTTCCAACTTCCTTTGTCTAACTCAAGGTCACTGCAGCTGACTGTTTACTCTCTCTTCCATCCCCGCCTCTCCCTGGAAGAGAGTTGTGGGTCCCCCTCTCCCCCCCCCCACCAGGTCTTTCAGTAGGCTCCAGGCGAGATGTGAGCGCACATGACCTGCACCAGCTAGAGCGGGAGGACGCACGCAGGCTCCATGCAGAAGCTTCAGGAGCCTTGGAAGGTTTCAACCAACCTCCCTATTCCTTTCCTTTACATGATCAGCACACCACATTCTGTTCATAAGAGAAGAGTCATCAGTGCAGCCCATCCAAGGGAAGGGGCCACAGCCCTGCCTTCAAGCAGGAGGAGGATCCAAAAATGTGAGGACAGTGCTTGAAAACCACCAGCATGGCCACCCGCTATGGGAGTCCTACCTTCACAAGCCATGCTTTTCTCTTCCAATTGAGGTAACACACCTTCTAACTGGATACATCAGATATCACAGCCATTCAGCAGAGTGCACACACACCTGACCGAAGTGGAACAGGGTTCCCCAAGGTAACCTAAGGATGCCTGAATCTTAGTGAGACCTGAAAGGCTCCACCCCAACCCCAACATCACTGAGTTTGCCTCACCTTGGCTCCCAAATTCAGACAGCCTTGGAAATCAGGAGTATATCTTCCACATATCATATCAGAAAAACAGAAAAGCAAACTTTACACCACATAATAGATTGTTATACATCACATAATGAAGATCTTGTTAGCCAGGAATCATTCAACTGCAAGCAAGTGAAACCCAACTCAAACTGGCTTAAACAAACACAAATTATTGGTTCGCATAACTAACAAGTCAAGAATGGCAAGAGCCACATGCACAGCAATGGAAAGCTTAAGGCCCTCTCTTTACTCTGCTGTCTTCAGTGTGGGCTGCAATTTCAGGGATGTTCTTCCTTGTAAGGTAACTCCTCTGCCAGCAGCCCCAGAGAGCCAACAAGCCCACCACCTCAGCTGCACCTGGCCTGATTCCAACCACACAGCCACGGAGGCAGAGCAGCAAGGAGAGCTGTGCAAGCCCCCAATGATAATGTGGAACCCTGTTCCACAACCTTCTGGCAAACCTGCATATACAAGTGACTCCCAGTGCAAGGGTAAGGCAGCCCGTACAGCACCAGGAGTAACCAGATAAAGACCAGTGGGATGATCCAGGATGACAGTCATAATGAGTTCTGTTATGACAACTGCTTTCTCACACACCCTCCTGAGAGTCTCAATGACAATCACAGAAACCCAGACATCACCAACCACAATGGACTCTGACCCACCTGGCCATACTGAGGCAAATGTAGATGACTCCCACCTAAATGGTGTCACAGGCCGGTAACACCCCTAGGTATACCCTAGAAGAAAATACCAAGGAATGCGGAGAAAAAAGTCGTCTTCCCACTATCTCTGTACTAATGGCAAGACCCCTACAACATAAGGCCAACTACGCACTTTCTCAATTCATGCAGCTTGAATATTCCAAATGCAACGAGCTAGGTCAGCTCTTCCAATGAGTTTATAGGTGGCTATTTTTGACACAAGGAATTGTTACTTTTGGCACAGTTTTAGAGTGTGATTCGTGAAGTTTAAAAATATAATTTTGTTCTATCACATTGTCAAATGGAATTTGTGATTTTAGAACAAGATGAGTAAAAATAAATCTTAAGTTGTGCTATTTAAGTTTAATGCATATGGTCCATATTGTTGGGGATACATGAAAAACAGATCCAGCAATAAATTTTCGTCTTCTTGGCTTCTGTAGATTTTGTACTTAATTCCACCGACTCCCCCACTCCAGGGATAAAATTAAAGTTTCATGATGGATTCTACCTATACATATAGCACTTTCACCCAACATGCCCCCAATTTTTTTCAGTTTAAAATGAGAATTAAATCATATTCAACTTTGTGTATCAACACCCCAAAACACAAGGACAGGGATCACATACAAAACAGAAACACCAGCCAAATATTTTAGGTACAGTTTCCAAGAAGGGCTGGGGGAGAGGGGAGGACAAAGTCCTGAGAAGAGAGGCAAGACAGCTGAGCAATAAAGCGTTGGCAAGTCTTCGTCACACACAGAAATCACCAGGAAGGCTGAAGCACAGGCAGCAGGAACAGGAGGGATGGAGCACCAGCCGAGAACGAGGCCCTGGGAGCCGTGCTGGAAACTTCACGCCAATCCTCTCTTACAAACAGGTGTGGAGAGGAGAGGAAGACTGGCTAAGGGCTTCGGACCCGAGAAACAACATGGCAACGGGCTCGCTGGATTTTCTTTTTGCTTCAAATGCCCCAGACTGTGTGTTAAGAGAAACCTGCAGCCCAGATACACCACAGGGTGCAGACAAACACAGCCCTGAGTCAAGCCTGCTCTCTGGCCAGAGCACCAGGAAAGAGGCAGCCCAACACACAGGAAACTTCTAGACAGTAACACCACGGGAATCGGGGCCCATCCTACCCACTGTAACAAAATGCCCCTCCCTCCACCCTGCCCACTATGCCCAGTGGAATCACACTGAGTTCCTCATCTTTCATACAGGAGTAAAGTTTAAAATGATAAATCAAGTAATACAGGTTTCTGACACAGTATTTAAATTTATAAAAGTAACTACTGACAAATTAAGAATCACCAAACAGTGCAATTAGTAAAAATTAGGATATAGAGGGGTTGTGAGGGAGGTGGAAGGAAGGCAGGGCAAGTGTACTAAATCCTTTCCTTTCATGGGGCTTAAATGAAGGAAGCCACAGTGGGACTAAGAGGAATAAGTGGATTAGAAGAGGATTTTACAGGTAAAAATTCCAAGGGCTTTGTCATGATTAGCTATTACAACAGTAACATGAGAAAGTACAAGTACTTTATAAACCACTCAATGCTATGCAAATATAACCTTCACCATATGACAGGAAAAGTTCAAAGGAAGTTTGAGTGATCAGAAAAGTCAGAACAGATGATGCTTCACAAGAGACTTGAGGGTAGGTTCTGTCAGAACATCCAGATGTTCAGTCACTTTCAGAGAGAAATAAAAACAAGGTTATGGCCAAATATTTCCATTCAGAACATCTTTGTTTACAAACAAAACAAAACAAAACAGGAGCCAGTACTTCTATCTAAATGCCATAAAATGCTGTATTTCTGGCTTGACCTTCTCTGTGTGATTTCTAGTTTCCAGGATATGTACGTTGTGTACTTATTTCAATAAGTATCATTTAATAAAGCTTGCTATCATGACAATGACAGTGCAACCACAGTGTGACTGCTGGCACGCTGCATCTCCAGGCCTCTCTACCATTTACTGGTCTTAGTCCTACCTTGTAGGGCTACCTTGTAGAGACCTAAGTACTATTAAGTTAAAAAAAAAAAAAAAGCCTTTCTAAAATGTTTGGGCAGCAGTCTACACCAGGGGTCGGCAAACTGCATGCGGCTTACTAGCCACATGAGGCTCTTTGGGCACGTTCCGTCTCAAAAGTTTGCTGACCCCTGGAAGAGCCAATCCTGTCCCTCACAACAATTTAAAAATTATTCAAGAGCCATAAATATATTTTTACATAATCACCATTATGTGAATAATAGCCTTTAAAAATTTTATAAATGAAACTGTAATAGTTTTATTTTTCATTTTCAATTTTACTTCAGAGCCACATGTGGCTCGCGAGCCGCAGTTTGCTGACCCCTGGTGGCTCTTTCATCTCAAGTTTGCCAACCCCTGGTCTAGGCTAAGCTTCCCCCTTCCAAGCCTATTATACTCTCCAAGATAACACCCACTGTACTCCCACCATCTCCTTGTTTCAACTGATCTTTACTTTTAAATTCATAAGTTCTGGAATCTCCATAAACCTGGACTCAAACACCAACTGCCACCCACTAAATGTTGGCTGTCAGGCACATTTCCTAACCTCTCTACATCCCTGTTCCTGCTCAGTGTACAGGGGCTGACTACCTCATCACACTGCCCTGTGGCTCTTCTGGTACCAGCAGCACGGAGTGGGGGTTTTGGCATGACCCAGGGGAATACAGAATATCACTTGTGTAGAATTCTTGCCTAAAAAGTTTAACTCAAGTCAGACCCTGCGCAGACTGTGGGGCACTCTACATGGTAACAACCCTACATTCTTCAAATCGTCAGTCATAACGATAAAGGTGGAGGAACTGTTCTAGAAATGGAAGCGACTAACAAGACATGACAAGCCAAATGTAATGCATGACCCTCATTTGGAGCTTACTTTTAAGAGAAAAATAAATAAATAAAAGCTGCAGCGCTCACTTGGAGACCACTGGGCAAGTGTGAATGTGGGCTGCATCTGAGATAGTATTACTAAAACATAAGTTCTTGGTTATGTAGGAGAATGTTCTCCCTTTAAAGATGTACATGCTGAGTATTCAGAGGCAAGCATAATGAGGTTTACCACATGGTTTAAAGGGTTGACAAAATAAAAGTGTATTAAAACAGAGAGAACAAAGGGGCAAAAGTGTCTACACCCAGTCTAAGTGAAGGCACAGGGTGTTTATACTAGTCTTCCAACTTTTGTTAGTTTAAAATTTTTCAAAACAAAGAAGGGAGGGGGGCATATTATGAGGCTCTCTCTAGCATCCCCTTACCACTCCAGCCTCTCTTTTAAGTAGAAAATGAAAGCGTTTCACCCATCATCCACAGACCTTTCCTATAAACAAGGACTCGGTTGAACAATCCTTACAGGCTCCACGTCACTTCGCCAAGATATGAATCGTTGCCATATGGCTCGCCCTCAGATTCCCACCACAGCTGGGCTGGCCTGGTCTTGCAGTGACAAGGCTGTCCTTTTCTCTCTGCCCTTCCTACACTGGGCAGGATCCTTGGCTATTGGAGCATGGGAAAATCATGTGGCTCCCTCTCCAAACAGACAGATCCCTCCAGACCTCACCACACCCTAATTTTAATGACCTAGCTGGGTCATCGCTAAACATCAAACTTAATGAAATCAGAAACCCTCCAAGGGGACCCTGGAATCAGTATTTTAGAAGCTCTACACTTTGCAACCCAAGAGGGTAATATCTGTTCTATCCTGAGTCTCCCCGAAGAACAAGTATACACACTCCATTGGCGTCAGAGTAAAGTGGGAAATATACATGGTCACAGGAAGTAATATCGTATCACTTCTCAAGAACCATTTAGTTTCTCTAAGCTATCAGAGAAAACACCCAATACAGACAACTATAAATTAGGTCATAAATACATATTCTGGCTAGAAAGTTATATTTAAAAATATACTAAATGCAGATTTCACATCTAAATATGATCTAAAAGGCTTTGGGTTTTGTTTTGCTTTGTAGTTATTCATGGGAACCTGTCCGCACGGGTTCCTAGAACTTGAACTCCTGGAGATACAAACTGCTTCAGGACAAGTACCTGTCAGGAAAAGAGGGGCGGAGGAATTTCCCCTTCCTATAAGACCTACTGGGATTTTCTTGATTTGTTTTTAAGTGAAAGTAAAAAAGTGATGACTAAAAGATAAAGAAGACTGTTTTACTAGACTTAAAAAAGGTGAGAAATAGGAAGTAAAATAGGAAATGAGATCAAAAGGCAAAAGACTGACTACAATTTTCTATGGACAGAGAAATAAGGCAGTCATGCTACATCAGGATTCTCACATCAGGACCACACACGCACAAGTTCCAGATTCACACTGTTCCCACTCATCGGTCATAACTGACGTTATTTCATTGTTTACAAGGCCTTACTGAAAAATAAGAACACGGACCCTCAATAAGGCATTTTCCCCACCAATTGGCCAACACCGAACATCTTTGTTGAATTGCAAAATGAAAAATGTACATGTGACCTAATAATGTTCAAAATAATGCATGTTTCATACACAAAAAAACACACTTCTTTCCCCTACTCTGGGCCAATGATGATGCATCTGAGGCTGGTGAGAAGCGATTCCAGTGACACCCAGACACCCATGTAGTCAGCTAAGCCGGCCCAGACAAGCCAGCACAGAGCAGCAGCAGTGTCTAAAGCGACAGCTGCAAGCACATCACTGGCTCTAGAGAGTCTAGCACAGGGCAGGCCCTCCCTCCTCAGCAAGCATGGCCCTCCTTACACTCTGCACGCATGCAGAACACATATCCAACACCTGATGCGTCTCACCTCAATCAGATCCCTCTACCTGAGCTGTTTCCAAAACCACCAATAGGCTCTGACCATTTGCAACATGAGAAAGAATCTGGGCCTCTCCTAGAGCAGACACAAAAGGTTGATAACAGAGTCACACAGGTGTTTCTTCAATACACACGACCCCCTCCCCCAGATTCTCCTATGGTTTCCCACAGTGGGGACTGAGGAAATTGCCTGTCCCTGTCTAAGGAGCCTGAGAAAGTTCTGGACATTTGGTTGACACATCACTCCCAACAGAGGCTACACAGAGCTTCTGCTCTGCTGCTGCTCTGTGGGACATGCTCAGTTTCTCTTATACCAGAGCTACAGAAATTTGCCAAATAGCTTTCTAACCAGGCTCAAGGCCCTTTCGAATTCTATAACTGTGTGATGCTAAGATCCTTCCTAGAAAAGAGGAGCTGCCAGGCCCCCAGGCTGCCTCCCGCTGTGCTCCACCAAAGATAAGCCAGCACCAAGGAGAGCCAGGACCAGACAGAACTCGTCAGCTACAGCCAGGCTACATGTGGCACAGCTAATTGTCCGGCCTCTCAATTTGACCCGTATTAATTAGGATCAGCAGCTACCTACTTAATAAAATGAGAAAAAAGGCTAGTTGTTCAGCTATACTTTAACTGGTAGTAGTTCATAAAGCAAGGCCCTGAAAGAATAAAACAAAACTTTAAGGAGTGATGAGAAAGAAGAGTAAAGATATGAATGGAGGTGGGAGATAAGGAGAAAAGGCTACATTGTGAGAGAACAGATGGGACTTGATAAACATGCTGAGTCCCTTTACCACTGGTCTGGGTGGGGCACCCCATGGAGTTTTTACCAATTCAACAAATACCTACCTAGTGCCTATTAAGTGAGAGACACCAAAAAAGCTTGAATATCAAACAAAGACAGAGATCCCTGCCTTCAAGGATCTTACAAGCAGACCAGGGAAACACAGGTACAAGTGATGACTTTGTGTTGAACATGCCGGACAGAGGCAAACAGCAAAAACAGTGTGAAAAGACCTTGGAAGTGGCAGCAGAGACGAGGTTGGCAGGCCTGAAAGAGTACCATGCATATGGCCATTCCAAGAAGGGGCTCCTGGCACAAAGACAGGACAAGCATCAGGAACGGCCTCCACGGTAGATTCAGGCAGAGTCCAGCTCCCCGTTTCAACCCGGCCCACCACTCAGTAGCTGAGCGACCATGGCTCATTCCTGAACCTCTCTTGCTCAATTTCTCTTCTAAGCTCAGAGTAGTTACAAGGTTTAAACGGGTTAATAGATATGTGAAGCCACCAGAACAGCACCTATCACAGAACGCATGCCACTATTTGTAAAATAAGCCAATTAACAAATACTGGTAGGACATCTCAAATCGTTTGGCATGACTGGAACAAAAAGTCCAAGAGGGCGGGGAGAAGTGGGCAGGGGTCAAGTCATGAGAAGTCCCACCCACCACTGTGGCAAGGCTCCTGGACAACACCCTCTGAACGATGGCTATCAGGCATGGACAGGATGGCAGGACACTGGGCTGGAGGTCACATGGGCCATCCCACAGGTGGCAGAACTGCTTGGGGAGACAAAGAGCAGATGGAATCAATACCAAAGTAAAGACCATAAAGGCTCACCGTGAAAAAGCAAAAGCACAAGCTCAGCAATAGTTTTATGTTAACTGCATGTTGAAAGAACATTATGGATACACTGGGTTAAAGAGAATGCACCATTAAAATTAACTTCATGTTTCTACTTAGTTTTTAGTGTAGTTACTTGAAATTTTTAAATTACAAATGCGACTTGCATTGTATTTCCATTGGATAGTGCTGATCTAGACAACGAGACACGTTGAAGATCTGAAATGGAGGGGAAGGTCTAGTTATCTACACTGGAAAAGCAGCCAGGATACAAAGGTGACTAACTGCTCACACTACAAAACAGAAGAAGAAGTAAGATATAAGACAGAGGCAACTTTGACACTTTTTGCCAGGAAAAATTAAAACAGAATTATAATATCTGAGTAGAATTTTACTTTCTTTGCTGTTAAGTACCTACAAGATGTCCATTTCAACTCTCAAATGACCCTTTTTTAATTATGTAATTTATGTCAACTTCCTTAAAAGGTAAGTTCTGCTAAAGGCATGAATGAACTGACGTCAAGAGTATATTTCATAAGTCAGTCAATAAATACTATGTTATTACCTGCCATTTCCAGCTTACCACTGAGTCAATAATACAGAAGATAACTATTGGGTTGTCGGAAAAGCCATGACATATTTTTTCTCTGTTTTTCGTTGCAAAAATGTGTCATGACTTTTCCAACAACCCAACAGCTAAGAAGAAAGACTGCTGCGTGGCCTCCAACACCTTGAATGCAAAGTTGTAGTAAAAGGCTTTAACTATCCATCTGAATCTAGGGTGAAGGTAACACTAGGGTGGTGCATCCCATCCCTAGGGAAAAGACTATGGATATACTTTTGTCTCTATTTAAGTTAATTCTTAAGCCTGCATCAACAACTTTTAAGTTTCCACATAAGCATGTTTTAATTATTTTTAAAGTATTTTGAAATATTTTTTTGGATGAAAGCTCAATCATAACCTTGGCTAAAAATCTAGAAGAGAATTGAGCATTAGGACAAAGAAGCATCGCAAATGAAAGTTTGTCCTTCAGAAATACACAGGGAAAATAAGTTTTTTAGAGCTGTGCAAGGTAATTTCTTTTCCAAAACTTCACCCTAACTCACTAAATCAGCCTAACTGATTATGATACTGGAGAGCCCACCTGAACACCTTTCCATGCTCTCTCAACTTTAAAGAGAAAATGAAAACCTCATCACTCAAAATTAGCACCTTTGCAAACAGTCTGGAAAAGAGCTTCCAGCCAGAGTTCCCATTTGTACAGAGCAGTTCCAGAATTCTTCCAGCCAACGCCCAGCCAGAGGTTACTTGTGAGAAAGCTGGAAGGTAACTGTGCAAATGTCTGAGGTTTTCAACTTTTATTTCCTATTCTAGCATCATTCCTTTCGCATCCTCTTTCAAAAATCCAATGCAAGAAATCCTGAGTGCCTCACATTTGCCTCAGTTTACCATGTACCCAGAAATATGGGCTCTGTCAACAATGTTAAGAAAGAAAAGCCAAAATGTTTATCTAACGAGGTGTCCATCTTCCTGAGGGAAAAAGTCAACACAAAAGGTACAGGCAATCACAGGACTGCAAAGGTGTGCTCTCATACATTGCTACCAGGCAAAAGCGAAATGATAAAAATGTTCTGGAGGCAATTTGGCAATGAAGTGTTCAAAACTTTTAAAAGACCCTACCTTTGACCTAACAGTGGCCCATCAGGGAATTTCTCCTTAAAAGATAATCAATGATGAAGGATTTTGTTCAGAAACGTCCATCACACAGTTCACTATTTACAACACTGGAAACTTAGAAATAACCTCTGCATCCAAAAATGGCAATTGCCACCAGGCACTATGAGACAGCCTTTAAAAATAAGTAGACAAGTACTTACCATGAGAAAACAGTCACACTATATTAAGTTTGCTACAAAACATTGTATACTGTGAAATCATGGATATTTTAAAAGTATGTTTCCATATGTGCATATGAAGAAAAAAGACTGAAAATATATACACAGCAATTTTAACACTGATTATTTCTAAATTTTGCATTATATAATTTTTCATTTTTTTCTTAATGTCTCTCTATTCCCTGAATTTTATATAATGAATATGAATTACTGGTTAAAGATTTCTTTTTAAATACACAACGTGTTTCAAACTGCAAAAAATAATAATTAATAATAGCTATTGGGTCGTCAGGAAAGTCATGACGCATTTTTGCATTGAAAAACATAGAAAAATACGTCATGACTTTCTCGACAACCCAATACTAACTATTTAGCACCTAAAACATGTGAGGCACTGTTTTAATAATAAATGCAAACTGTACAATATTCCTTTAAAATTAAAACTCCTTTCATAATCAGAACCTGATTTTCTACAACTAATTAAGGTGTGCATGCATTAAAATAACTGATAAACTAATCATGATGTTCAGTTCCTCTTTTTTTAACCAAATCTTAGGGTAGTTTAAAATGGTGGTAAAGAAGAAAATACATATGCCAAAAATGGACAGTCTGTTACAAACCCCTGGAAAAAAGCACCTTGACACTTATAACTATAAAACAAAAGCTAATCTAGAATTCAAGCTATCAGTTTTAAGTTCTGTGTTTGTGATTTCGATGAGTTTCTTGTTAGTCTTTCAGAATTCTGTAAAAATGAAATGTGTAAAGCCTAGAATGCATTTTGAAAAGTGCTAAGGTCCTTCTCTCCTCATTCCCTTTCAACATGTTTTTCTTTAAATTCACTGGGAAACTGCTGCACTGTGGCCCAAGGGCAAGGCCATCTTTTGGGGAACAAGGTTGTACCTTCACACCATGGATTAAAACAAGCCTGGAAGCCCAAACTGGGTCCATACACACTCCTTTTCAGAGTGACTTAAACAAGTTATGAGGTTTTGATGTGCTGGGGGTTTTTTTTTTTCCTAATGCAATTAGAGATTTTAAGTGTGACATTGAAAGAATGCTAACAAAATTTGCATCTATTTTAAGTTTAATGGAAGAGCTATTTACTCTTTAAAAATAGCATGAAATAAGTCAATTTTTTACTTAAAAAATGTATTTGCTATCAACTGCAACTTCAAGCTCATCAATCAATTACAAATATTTACTGAAGGCCTACTATGTGCCAAGCACTGTTCTAGATGCTTGGAATATGTTAATGATCAAGTACTCTTCTAAAACATCTTTAAACAATTTTTAAAAAAAAGTCGCTACATGAAATTTCAATAGCAACCTTTGGAAAGCTAAGGATGAGCGTTAAAACCTTTTACCACTCAACTTTCTTTAAAAGTACACTGAAGTTGTCAGATTATAATCTTAATGTGCAAATTGAGTTTCAAATTTATTATAACAATAAATAAAACTAGTTAGTTTGAAGAGCATAATAAAATCCCAACAACAGATAAGAAGAAGCCAAAACTGCTACAGGCAAAGTATATTATCACAGCCCAAAAAGGAAGTTCAACAATAAAATGACAAAGCCCATTCAGCAGAGGAAAAGGCCCTTGTGAAATAATGTCTAGCCCTCCTAAACAGCCCCATGGTCTTTGGAATCTCCAAAGCATTTTTCACTTATCTGTACATGACTGCTTCACAGACATCAAATACTACCAAAATAAAATATCTCAGAGTTTACAATCATTCATAAAAACAGTACTTTCATCTCTAGGAATTGCAAATAAGCTTTCAGATAAGCTTTCGTTACAACCTTCCCTCAAAGATTGGATGACGTAGTTTTTTTTTCCTTAAGAGACTGTCCTTCTGAGACAGAACACCTTTATGGGACTATTCTGTATAATTTTCCATCAGAGATGCTTTTATATATTGTTATCTAGGAGCTTAGTATAACTCACTTCTCAGATAAGGAAACAAAGGCTAAGAGTGGTAAAGTAGCAAGCAGGCAGAAAAGGCAAGATACAAACCCAACTGATTATAGCCACATCAACCTATAATTCCCAAGTGAAAATACAGCTACATTTCTGGATCTAAATCACTACCACAAGATTAAGAGAAATCACATATGTTAAAATAAGATGAAAAAGAAATTTCTAGGGAGCTGTCACTGAAAGACTATTTGGTATAGTGACAAAACCTTAAACATGGAAAAGATAGTCCAGTGTGCGCCCCAAGGCATAGGTTAGTATGTCTCTAAACTAAACATCAAATGTTAGGATGAAAACCACCTAATTTCTGGCCCAAAGAAGGAAACACACACACGTGAGGACGGGAGGATTTGGGGACCATTTTACTTCTGCCCGGCTTTGCCTTATCACCTTCTGAGGATTCTGACTTACAGTTGTATGGGGGACCTCGGAGGATCCCTAAAAGCAGAGTTAAAGCGGAGGCAGGTGCCAAGGAATGAGAACGCAAGTATGACAAACGGCTGTCAAAGATGGGTATCATCTGCACCATGAGCTACTGGAACCACTTTTCCTCATTGCAAAGAGGGCTAAGTTTGGAGCTCCGTACGGTGGCTCCCCCGTTCCCTGGGACCGCGCTCACACCCTGGGGCAGGCCCGCGACCGGGTCTCTGGGCTCTGCTGCTCCGCGCCGTTACCCGGCTCGACCGCCCCGCCTCGCCCCCACACAGTCCACTGGCCCCTTGAGCCCCTGCCAACGCCCGTGGGCCCCGCCGGCCCAGCGGTCCCGCGCCCCTACTGACCCTCCTACCGACACCCTGCTCCGCCAACCCCGCGTCCCGGCCCGCTTACCTCCAGGCGCAGGGAGGCCCCGCAGCCTCGCAAGAACTCGCGAATGTTGCTCAGGCACTCGCTCTCGCACCGGGGCTCCGGGTAGACCTGCAACACAGAGCACAGGCGCTGAGCCAGGGCGGGGAGGCCGCGGACGCACCCCGAGGAGAGCCCGCAGCGGCCCCAGCGGGAGGCCCCGGTGGGCGAATCCGGGCGGGCGAACCCGGCGGTCCGGAGCGCCCCCGGCCGCCCCGGCGCTTGCCCGCTGAGCCGCCGTCTCTCCTCACCCTCTTTCCTTCCTCCCGGCTGCACCAATCTCAGGCCCCTTCCCTCACCAGGAAGTGGAGAGGCGCCGGAAATGGCGTATTCAGACCGCGCCCCGGACGGTCCCCTGCGCGACCCTTTCCGGTCCTCAGTCCTGCAGGCACGGCCCACCTGTCCACCTGCGCGGCTTCCTCCTCCCAGCACCTGGTCCTCATCCTCCGACGCGGCCCACCTGGCTCGGCCTACGCGCAGGCTCCTCCTTCCGGCACCTTGTCCTCATCCTCCATCTCAGCCCAACTGACCCCAAGCTCTTCCTCCCCGCACCTGGTTCTTATCTTCAGACGCGGCCCACCTGGCCTGGCCCATGCGCAGACTGCTCGCGGCACCTGGTCCGCAACCTCAGACGCAGGCCACCTGGCCCGGCCCACGCGCGTCCTCCTCCTCCTCCTGGCACCTGGCGCTGCACCTCCGACGCGGCCTGGGCAGTCACAACCTACCACACCCAGAAGCGCCCGGGTGAGCTCTGCCTCTGTGGCTTGAGCAATCCCAAAATGGCTGGAAAGCACCTTGTGTTTCGATTCTTCCCTGCCTCTGCTGAGGGAAAGTGGAGCCCGCATTCTAATACAATGAATGATTTAAAATAATTAGCAACCTAAATTATACATGCTCGTAATA
Organism: Hipposideros armiger; assembly: GCF_001890085.2. Taxonomy (NCBI): domain Eukaryota; kingdom Metazoa; phylum Chordata; class Mammalia; order Chiroptera; family Hipposideridae; genus Hipposideros; species Hipposideros armiger. The sequence continues at coordinate 1,623,251 of NW_017731441.1, read as the reverse complement.
AAGTGCAATGTTTTCTTTTCCCAAATACAGACCATGTGCTTCATGAATGATTAACCAAAATAGCCAGCGAATAAGTCAGCTGTGCAGAAACTGTGGGGAATACAGCCTCCACCACACGTGAAGAGCAGGGACGAGGGCTCCTGCAGACTGGTGCTTGGTCCGAGGTAGAACTGTGATGGTTCAATGTGTAAGGAGTTATTGACAGCTTCCCAAGGCAAGAAACGTTAAGGAAACCAGGAACAGCACCAGTCACACAGAACAATCAAGGGAGAAGCCTGCGACATCAGAAGAGCTTTTTGTTATGTGGTCCTGAGCTGCATGTGAAGACAATGTTTTGGCAGTTACACTAAAGCCTCATCCAGAATTCTAGTATTTTGAGGACATTCAAGACATATTTGTCTTGCCTTCTAGGGGGACATCTGGACATTCCATGAGGCCTCTCTCAGGAATACTATG
>NW_017731441.1:1619874-1620910 GCF_001890085.2 Hipposideros armiger | reverse complement strand
AAGATTGACCAGCTCAAGAATTAGATAAAAATATGCTGCTCAGAAAAATAAACAGATTTATACTGCATTATAATCTCATCTAAAACAAAATCATTAAAGAGTATTTTAAAGGAAAAAATAAAACATTCTTTTTAATATATATATACAATAGATTCTAAATACTAGAGTCAGAAATTTCACATTAATTTCTTTTTCCTTTAACTCATTTCTACTCCACTTCCCTCAGAAAAGTATATTCTAAAGTAATATTTGTGTTTTAAAATGTTACTGATCACTATCTGTTTTTGCAAGACACACATACAAATACCGTTAATCCTCATTCACTGATTCTGTATTTGCAAATTTGCCTACTTGATAAAATGTATGTGTAACCCCAAAATCAGTACTCGTAACACTTTCTCAGTCATTTATGGACGTGTGCATAGCAACAAAAAGTTTGAATTGTCTTATCTACACATTCCCCACTGAACTTGAACAAGGCAATGCTCTGCCATCTTGCTTTAGCTCATAATGTAAGCATATATCCTTTTTGCAGTCTACTAGTGCCACATTTTTGTGCTTTTTGTTGATAATATCACTGTTTTAAATGACCCCCAGTGTAATTCTAAAGCACTGTCTAGTGGTATAAGCACAAGAAGTCTGTAATGTGCCTTACAGAGAAAATACGTGTGTTAGATAAGCTTCCTTCAGGCCTGAGTTACAGTGCAGTTGGCCATGAATTCAATGTTAATGAATCAACAATACAGTATATCCAGAAAAAGGAAGAGATTTGACGATCTGTATGCGAGGCTGCTCCAGAAAGTGCTAAATAACATCTATAGTGCATGATGCAGCTATGGAAAAGCAGCTAAATGTGTGGATTCAGGAGATGACAACTGATAAAAAGAGAGCAGTGTACAGTGTTATTGTGAGGCTGAAGGCCAAAGAAATGTATGGTCACGTTACCCAGGGTCAAGAAAATGTTAAACCCTTCTTAGCTAGTGAAGGCTGGCTTGCATGTTTCAAAAGGTGATACCACATGAAAAATATTAAGCTT
>NW_017731441.1:1601382-1613180 GCF_001890085.2 Hipposideros armiger | reverse complement strand
AAAAAGGCAGTTTTATATGTTGGTATATTATAATCTCCTGGTTACAATAAGTTAGTAAAAGGAACATAGGTAACAGTATGCATAACATACTATATTCTGTGTAAAAAGGCAAGAAGAAAATTGTATATCGGTGTTTAGAAATGCTTCGAATATCTCTGGAAGCACATGCCAGATACTTATTACAGGGATTGCTTGCCTCCAGGGAAAGGAAATGGGGCCTGGAGGACAGTGGAAGAAGGAAACTTGCTTTTCATTCTACTTTTTGTGCCCTTTCAATTTTGAACCACATGTAAGTATTATTAAATAATTTTTTAAAAGAAGAACAATCTAGTGTTCTCCTCAGGCCAAGGTGCCTTCCCCATTACAAAACCAGTCCTTAGCAAGCCCAGCTGTCATTGTTGGGGTCCTTGTAGGGTAAATCTCCACCATTTCGTGACAAGATGCAATGCTATGTTTAAAATCCTAAGTTCACCTTCTGAAAGTCTAATTAGCACCTATTGGTTCATCTATTATAATTTTTAATTGCCTGGTAGCCACTGCTTTATTCTAATTAGATCGCAGCTATCTCCTGGTCAAGGGTCATGGTCTTCCATAGCACTCTGTGCACGTTCTACGATGATGTTCAGTGAAGTGGAAATATGGGTCGGTAGAGCTCACTTGGCAGTCTACTGGGCAGCTAGCACTTCAAGTCCATTGGAAAATAGATGAAGCACCCAGCAGAAATTTCAAGGGTTTGGTTGCTAAATATTTCCCAAAAATGCATAGCATAGAATTACAAGTAGTTTACTGAAAGAAATATAAGCCCTTTAATAAAGTATATTTTTCTTTTGCTTTCTTTCCTTCTTCTACATACCCCAAAGCCCAATTCTCGTATGGATACTGCAGTCATCGGGGGAAAAATAAAATATCTTCCATTAGTATGGAACTAGCCAAATTATAAAAAGCAATAAGAAATAAGAATGTACAAAATCTCCAGTTCCCAAACTAAATTCAGATGTCCAAAACATATGAAGCGTCACAGAGAGGGCCAGCAAGGCTGCACGGCTTAAATTAACTCATGTGTCCCTTGAGGCTTGGTTCCCACAAATTCCAAAAGCATTTTAAGTCCTTCAGAAATGGTGGCAACCGTCCCAAATATATGCCAATGCCAAAAATGGACTTTTTTAAATGTGAGCGTAAAACATTCATCTGACAACCTAGAATAAACTTCTCCACTGAAGTTGTATTTTGTTCCCCCAATGATGTTAGATGAAAACAGGCAGGTGTGTATTAAGGGAGAGCAATCTCGAAAACAGCACATGCCCTGTCTGGCTGTGATCCAGACACCAGGGAAGCAGAGGTGTGTGGTGCGCCGTTGTGAAGGTCTCATTACATTCCTTAAGCAGGTGCCATTTCTTATGCCTTTGAAGGGTCCTGACACAAGAAAGCAGAAGAGTATAAATTCCTAAGACAACTCAAATTGGGCCTCGTGGTCATATTTTCTTATCTGCAGTTTTCACCTCTTCATATGGAATCTTTTTTTCTCTTTCTGACCTAATGAAACTAGCCCATAAATTATGGCACACCATTTCGTAAATCTGAGCCACTGCCTACTTTCTTCTTAAGTTCCATTTATATGTAATTTCCGGTCCTTTGGCGTCTCCTCTCCTGCTGAACACATTTCAGAATGGTTGGTGGTGTCTTTCTGTTGTCCATCAGTAGAGATGCCTATGGAGAAGGCTTGTGGTCTGGTGGAAAGGTGCTGAAACAAGCAAAGTGGGAACTTGCTGTTTATCCTTACAGTATCAATGTGGCCAGTAGGACTGAGACCCTGCTAGGAGGGGAGGAATACCAGCACGCTGCTCTCTGAATGGGATGCTGGTTTTAGCATGGTCTCTCAAGTTTCACAACCTGATGGTCCTACCTTTGACCACGACACCTCAGGTTAGAATGTCAACTCCTGCCCTGCAGCCACTGAGGGTATTCCACTGTTTAAAGTTGAATTCTCGGATGTCTCAGAGGGTTTTACGCCTGCCCTGCCATTCCACATTTGTTTCACCTTAGCTATTCATGCTTGCTTCTACACCCCCTCTCCATACCTGTCTCACACACAATGAAATGGAAGGCCAGGGTGGGAGCTACAGAGCAGCGTCCTGCCTTGTGTACAATCCTCCCGCCTAAAGAATCTGTCTTTCATTTTGAAACTGCCCTAGAAGCTGCATTTAAGGCATGTTAAGCCTCACAGCCAGAAGACTGGCCATTGACCACCTAGGAAAAACTTCTATTTTAATCCGCATGGATAGCGTGTAGGAGGTTTGAAGGTATGCAAAGAGGGCTGGCTGATTTTGGAGAGAGCCTGGGAAGCAAAAGGGAGCCTTCATCAGAGGAGGAAACCTGAATAAGGAAATAAAAGCAGCTGAGGACATTCACTGGCAAGCACGCCTCTATAAATAGAAGCTGAGAACCTCCCTAGAGGGAAAGGCAAGGGGAAGGAGGCTACCGCAGCTTAGAATACTCACACGGTAAAAGCCTCTTGCATGGAAAAACCAGCTGCCAGTTGAGACTTTCATATTAGCTGTCAGTGATAAAAAGATCATCATCTCTCAAAACTCTTATGTATCAGCAGAGTAATGGGCCGAAATAAATAAGGTCATAGCTGTGAATAAGATGTGTAGCAGTCTGTATTTGGGAAATATGTTTTCAAAAATCACTTAGAAAAACTCACCTTCATTAAAGATAAGGCTGCCAATGTATACTCAGGAGTGTATTTCTTCCATAATGCTATAACTGGAATATCTCACTTCATATTTATAATTTGCCTGTCCCATCACTCCTGTGCTCAAAACCCTCAGAAGCACCCCATCCATTTCACTCAGAGTAAGCCAAAGTCCTTTAAGAGAATGAAAAGACAGGCCACAGACTGGGAGAAAATATTTGCAAAACACACATCCAATCAAGGACTTGTATCAAAAACATACAAAGAACTCCTAAAACTCAACAATAAGAAAACAGACAACACGGGTGGAAGGAGGGTTGTCACTTTGTGAGGGGTGAAAAGGATAACTAGTGCATTGTATTGTACACCTGAAACTAATAAATAAAAAAAAAANGGTTTTATTTTAATTAGTTCATTTATCTATGGATGACTCACATATTGCTAGAAAGCGATATGGTCCAGCATCAATTCTATTCCTATCTTGGGGTTTTTTTAATGCCAACACTGAGAAACCTTGTTCATAAAAATAAGTACAGGTGCCCCCAACTTTTCAAAAATTTGCTTTATGCCAATTCGCTTTTATGAAAGACCTACATTAGTGCCTGTTTTTGCTAACCAAAAGAAATCCCAAGAAGATTTTTGCTTTTACAAAAAAAAAACAATGGCAAGGAACAAAAATAGCATTCAGTGTTTGTTTTGCAGCAAACTATTCTAGAGGCAGCTCAAACCCCAAGGAGCAAGAGTGGCAACGCCAAACTCCTTCCCTGAAACTACTCAGCATCTCAGCATCAAGCGGCCTTAGCTTTGAACTGTGTCTGTGAGCATCTGTGCTTTATCTTGATTTATTTTGTACATCTGTTAGCAAGATGTTTACTAAGCTAATTGCCTCTTCACTTTATGCCATTTCAGCTTACAAAAAGATGTACAAGAATGCTCTAATTTCAGATAGCAGAAGAAACCTATATGTGGAAATGAAAGGACTTATGATGTAACTTAATTATTTGAAGCCTTCTGAGTTACATAGCCAAAGTCCAGATATAATCTATCATAAATTTAAAAATTTTTAATCACCAGTTAACAGCTTGAATAGGGTCTCCTGTTGATTCTGTGAAAACTAAGTAGAAACCCCTGAACTACAAAATTCCAGTCATTAGAGTTATTCACTTCTCAACACCATGGATATTTCTAATTGTCCCTTTGCTCCAAGGCCTGGAGGTTGTCCATCTTGCAGCAGTGCACCTCAGGAAGACAACAAATGAGTGAATGGCCTGCCCTTTTATGTGCACTGGGAGAAGGGCCATTGTGCAAGGGGAGGTGAGACAGCTGAACCAACATGATGCCTTCGTTGATCACAGGCACCTTCTTAAGCTAGTCAATTTTAGGTAAGTGCATATGCAAGTTGAGGATCAGGAAATGGATTCCCTTAAAACTATCCCATGCCAAATATGGAGGAGCAACTGATGGCTGTTGGTTGGGAGGGGGTGGGGATGGGGGAGAGGGGGAGGGGGTTGGACAGCATAAATACTTATCTGACGTGGAGTATAGTGTGGGAGTGGAGTCAAGGGAATTGTAATAGATATGTATGATGTTGGGGGGAAGTGGGGCGGCGGGTTGGGGGAGGGGGTGGTCGCTTCGAGGGGTAAAGAGTATAACTATTGCACTGTGTTGTACAGCTGAAACTAATTCTAAAAAATGTGTATTTCATAATAAAAATTAAAAGAAAAAAGCAATCATAAATATAAAAAAATTAACTTTATGCAATGGCATGTTCTAAGACAATGATGTTAATATTTTAGAAAATGTCTTTCTTGAATGATTTCTCTTCAAAAATTTAGGTATTTTCTAAAGTTGTACATGTATAGGTATACATACATATAAATTTTTAAATCCTTAATTACAGTTAGCTGTAGCCTTTAATAAAATTCAGAATAAAAAAAAAACTATCCCATGCCTTCAAAAGTCATCATGTACATAGGTGCATGTAGCTTGTTGGTTCAAAGAACACTGTCCCTAAAACTACATACCTGTTTGTAAAACTGTAATGTAAAAGAGTCAGAACTTTATAGTAAGCAGGCCCTGACTGTGTATTATACATGCTGACCTTGGACAAGTCACTGACCCCTCTGTGTCCTTGCCTTGATGCCCAATTTAAGGTTAACATGTTCAGCCTTTCTCACAGAGCTATTGGGAGGATCAAATGGATAATAAATTCAACAATATTAGACCTAGACTCCATGCCAGATCATGTGATAAACACCATGAATGTAAAGAGTGAGACAAGGTCCCTGCCCTCAGTGAGGCAGGGAAGACTTGCATACAACATGGCAAATACAGCCACACAGATGTACACTCAGGACCATGGAAGTACAGAGAAAACAAATTCTACAGACATAGGGCAGGGACAAAGGCTTAATCAACCCAAAGGTGACATGTGAAAGAGTGAAGAGGCAGATGGCACTGCATTTTCAAAGGTGTGACATTCAAGAAGTCCATGGTGTTTTAAAGGATGGTAAGCAGTCAAGGGCAACTAAGGTCAAGGGTGAAACTGCAATGGAAAAAAAAATACTTTTGAGATATGATGGTGCAGAAGAAGATATTTTAAAGTCCCTCTTCTTATTTCGCTAAAGAAGCTACGTAAGTGAGCACATGAAAAAGTGTTCAACATCATTAGTCATCAGGGAAATGCAAATTAAAAACCACAGATAACATACCGACCAGAATGGATAAGATGGAAAAAGCTAACAATATCAAATGCTGGCAAGGATGGAAAGCAATTGGAGCCCCCATACATGAGTGTTGGGAGAGTAAAATGGTACACTTGGGAAACTGGCAGTTTCCCTAAAATCCAGCAATTCCTCTCCTAGGTATTTACTCGAGAGAGATGAAAGCATACGTCCACAAGAAGTAGGTTCATAGCTTTATCTATAATCACCAAAGGCGAGCTCTCCTCAGTGCACTCTCCAAAGCATTTAGAGAACTCCAGCCTCAAATGACCAACAATTGCCCAGTTCACTTTCCAGAAATCCTTTCCCAAGTTCTCCACATTAATAAATTCCAGGTTTTTCCATCAAGAACTCTAATCGGGCAGAAGCGTAGGTGATCCCAAAATCATTGTATTTTTCTTTGAAATATGGCTTTTGTGCTTAGTATTTGATAAAGGGTTGTCTGAAGTTCTGAGAATTTGTTACCTTTTACAAATGAGGATACAAGGACTCAGGAGAGATGGCCTGCCCAAAATTACACAGCCTGTGTACTTCACCAACCTGCTCTGTGCTCCAGGAGGCTGACCTGTGAGGACTGCAGCAACCAGGCTTCCCTGCATATTGGCTTTTGGCAGGATTCCGCCAATGGACGCTCCTAGCAGGAATCAGGCCAGCAGCCACCCTGCTAGCAGCTGCCTGGCATAGCCACAGCAGTATGCTGGATGGAGCTGCTCACAAGACCTGACTCTGCTTCCCACCCAAACTCGGCATTCAGTAACATCATACTAGGAGCTTGGAAATGGCCATGGTGGAAGTNTACTCAAACCTAAACATTGCTTACATTTATAGAGGTTATTTAGGAACAATATTCCCAATAAACACCACTTGATTTACTTTGATCTCCCTTTATTATGATACGTAACAAATTGTGAGCATTTTCTAAATGAGAAAGCAAATCTCAGGAGTGACACATGTATATTCATAAAATTATAATATAAATGATCCTCAACTTTAACCTGAACTTGTATATATTTACATCCCAATATTGCCTTACCTACATCAGATCAAGAGTTTCAAATGCCAACTGCAAAAACAGAGATACAGCAGAGAGAGGTTTCTAGCAGGGTCGCCAGCTTTACCACAAAAGCTGTTCATTGTAAAAATGAATCAAAGGAGGAAGATTAAACACCTGATATTAATATATTTAAGATAAGTTGGAAATCTCAGAAGTGCTCAGAGTGACAACTGTTTAGCCTCAACACAACACTCATTGGATATAAACATGTTAAAATATGTAGGAAGTGAAAGAAAAAAATACCATAGATATATTTCTCTGAAACTATTGAAAGGAATACAACTTTCTAGAGTCTCCCTAACCAAGGAAAAATAGCTAAAACAGCTAAAAGTTAGCTTCCTCTTAACAAAATTTTCAAGAGAGTTGATAAGCATCATGTCCTGCTTAGCCCCTGCAAAATCACTATAAATTCATACACCTGCACAACCAACAGGCTCTCAATGGGCTCCCAGCCATCCAACCACTCTTGTTAAATCAACCCACTTTCTCACATTCCACACTCTATTTCCAACATTTCCTACTCCCCTCAAACCTCCATGCTCAAAGCTTCTCCAGTGTTAACAAACTTCGCTCCTCAGCCCATCTCTGTCCTAAACCCACCCTCGCCGTAACTAGGCCCCCACCCTCATTACTTCCCAGAGGCACCCCTGCTAAGGTAACTAATGACTAGGGCGACCATTCAGCCAGGCTTTCCCAGGACAGTCTAGTGCACGCCTGTTGTCCTAGAACAATTCATAACAGTGCCGTCTTTCCCTCCGAGCACTTTTTGGTTTTTCAAAGCACACATCCTTGGTCATCCTCTTCCACTGACTTCCAGGGACCAGGCTCTCTCCTGACTTAATCACCCCTTAGTCACCTTCCTTAGCCCCTGCAGACTTGTCAGTACTGCCTAGCCATCAGTTTCCAAGTTCCCCAAAGCCGTCTCGTGTTCTCACTCTACAATTTCCCCATAAGAAACCTCACAACTCCTACACTTCAGTTCACATCTCTGTAGTATGACTCCCAAACTTATATTCCAGACAGCCCAGGTGTCCTGAGCTCCAATTCAACACACTCAGCACTGAATCCATTCATAATCTTCAGTACCAATCCTAGGCCCCATCTGCCAAGTGTAAATCAGGTTCCTCGGCTACACACTTTTAGAAATCTGTTCCTTGCTCTCACAGTATGTATATCATTTTGAAAAACAATTAGTTCACATAATTTCCTCAATGTTATTCTCCCCCATTAGACAGTATCCAGGTCTATTTTTCCTGATGATTACATCTCCAGTGCCTAACACAATTCCTGAAACATAGTAGGTACCCAATAAAGATTAGATGAAAAAATAAATAGATGAGCTCTCTGGCATAAATCTAAGTATCTAAGTATACTATTTACCTTTGTACATTAAAATTCTATACACGCTTTCTGGATTCACAATTGGGTTCAAAAGTAAGGGACTGGCAGTGAAATGAATTAAAGCCCCATTACATANAAAAAAAAAACCTGGAAGTAATCAAGATGTCCTTCCGTAGGTTAATGGAAAAATAAAACTGCAGTACACCCAGACAACAGAAGGTCATTCAGTGCTATAAAGAAATGAGCCAATAAGCCAAAAAAAAGACATGAAGGAACCTTAAATGCATATTACTAAGTGAAAGAAACCAACCTGAAAATGCTACATACTGTGTGATTCCAACTATGTGACATTCAGAGAAGAAAAAACTATGGAGACAGTAAAAAGATCAGTGGTTACCAGGGGATAGGGATAGTGTGGGATGAACAGGCAGAGCACAAAGGATTTTTAGGGCAGTGAAACTATCCTGTATGATACTGTAATGGTGGACACGTCATTATACACTTGTCCAAACACACAGAATGTACAACACAATGTACACCATGGACTTCAGTTAATAGATCAGTATTGGTTCATCACTTGTAACAAGTGTACCTCACTAATGTAAGAAATTAATAGGATAAAGTGAGGGATGATGGAGAGGGGGTATATGGGAATTCTCTGTATTTTCTGCTCCATTTTCCTAGAAACCTAAAACTGCTCTAAAAGTAAAGTCTATTAATTTTTTTAAAAAGTCAAAGGCCTCATAATGGCTGAGCATGCCTTGCACAGTCTGATCCCTTGTTCCCTACATGACCTTATCAACCAACTACTACTACTTCCCCCAAAAAAACTAACACTGCCCTCCGCTGCTCCCAGAGATGCCAGGCAGGTTTCCTACCTCAGGACCTTTGCACAGGCATTCCTTCTGCCTGAAATCCTCTTCTCCCAGATAGTCACATCGTACCTATCCATTTGCTCATATCTATCGAGTCTTTGTTCAAACGTCACTTCTCTGTAATGCCTGCCTACCCTAACTACTGGATGTAGAACTGCAACATCACCCTAATTGCTGTTAATTCCCATCCCCCTCGCCCTGCTCTGTTTCTCTCCATAGGACTTGTCACTGTCTAACATACTATGTAAACTACTTGAGTGCTATGTATGTTTACTCCCTGCACTATGAAATATATGCTGCATGTGTAGAGCATTTGGTCTGTTTGGATGATACCTCACATATACAAGCACTCAATATTTGCTCAGTGCATCAATGAATAAATTAAGGACCTATGCCTCTGACATTAAGAACCATGAATTACTTGATTATAGCTAGCAAGAGTCAAGTTGAGTGCTGCTGACATAGTACCTAAAACCAAAAAGTAATATAATCGGTCTAACATGAGAATTGAATATTTGAGACAGGAACTGTCCTGTAAAAAAAAACTTGGAAATATAATCACCATAGGTGAAATGAAAGATGCTCTTGGGTTTTACAGTAAAATTTTAACCCCTTTCTGTCGCGAGTGGCAGATGCATCCTGTTACTGCCAGCTCTGCCCGAGGCTGGCTGCCCAGCTGTTGCCCCGCTCTCTCCAGGACTGCCCACATTCAGTGTCCAGAGCTCCGTTTTCACTTTGTGTGTATCAGGGCATCGGTTAGCCAGGTGCTGCCGAGAGCCAGCACTCTGGTTTCAACTCTCATCTATCACTAAGGAAAATCGCTGGCTCCAAATTGGTTTCCCCCTAACCAGCTGGCCTGCTCCCTCAGGCCTCTTCAGGCTCCTGTCGGTGACATTTTATGCAGCCGTCCACGAGACCTGCATGTTTACTCAGGTTGCCTTATATTAGTTTCCTAAGTTTCACAAAGGGGCTGAAACAAGCTAATGAAGACCTCATGTGATTGTGACATTTCAGAGATGAGCGACAGAGAGACACAGAAAGAGGAGGAGAGGGAAAGGAATGAATAAGGGCAACTGCCCAAACTGCACTTCTGTGATCGTTTTTGTTATTGCACATGTCATCTGCTTTGTCTCGTGATAGCCTCAGAAAGAGTGTACAGCCCTTAGCAACTTCCTCATTTCCTTCAATCTGTTATTCAAATTGAGCCAAGTCCATTGATGGGTCCTCAAGTTCACTGGTTCTATCTTCCGTCATCTTCACTCACTTTTGAGCCCATCCAGTGAGTTTATTTCAATTATTCTATTTTTCAGTCTTGTAATTTCCATTTGTTTCTTTTTATAAATCCTATTTCTTTGCTGAGATGTCCTATTTTATTCATTCGCTTTGAGAGAATTTGTGATTGGTTTTTGAAGCCTTTTTTATCATGGCTGCTTGAAAACCCTTGTCAGGTGATTCCAACATCATTGACTGGAAAGAGAAATAAATGGCCACTAATGGTCACCTCAACAATGAGATCTAGAAAAGCAAACATCTTGAAAAGGAGCTTCCTGTGACCAGACTTGGGTGGAGAAGGCTGTCAAAAATTGTCATTGTTTTCTCCATATTCAATAACGAAATGAATTCTTAATTGGCTACAGAACTGAAAAGCGTAAGTTGGAATGAAATCAAGGAACGTGTCCTCGGTGTTGGTGGAAGACCAGTGTGGGCCGCACAGATTCCTCCAGACCTTCAGAGAACAAGGGGTCCCCGTTTAAGGACCACAGACCCACCACCCCTTGGAAGCAGTGTAAGAATTAATCACAGCTCAGCTGAACACCATAGCTAAGCTGGCTGTTTGTTTTGATCTGGCATCCCAGACTCTTCCCAGAGGTGACTCCCTAACCCCACAACCCAACAACATGGGTGATTTCCTTTTTCCTTAAAAGTGTTGTGTTAAAGAGAAACCCTTACCTAGAAGTACCTCCATATCTTTGGGTAGCTGTTAGCGACCCATCATCTTACTTAGCCACAGTTCCTCCCAACCCTAATTTGAGTATTTTAAGGATCTCTCCATAAGTGCCTCAACTTAGATAATACATTCATCAAATCTCATATAAACAAACGTCCTGAGCTTAGTCTCAATAGATTGTTTCTCTTCTGTTTTATACAAGAATTTTCTTGAGGCACAGAAACAGGTAAGGAATCCCATTTTTCTGATGAATTCCAAGTGCCCCTTCCAACCCAAGACAAGATTTCTTTCAACCGCTCTACTTCCAAAAGCCCACCGAGAAGCAGCGGTCTCTCTGTCTTGAACTAAAAGGCACTGCAGGCATACCTCATTCTATTGAACTTGGCTTTATTGAGCTTTGCAGATAGTGTAATTTTTACATATTGAAGGTTTACGGCAACCCTGCATCAAGCAAGTGTACTGGTGCCAAAAAGAGCTGTAACTCACCGAAGGCTCTGATGATTAGCATTTTTATCAATAAAGTATTTTAACGAAGGTATGTACATTGTTATTTAGAAATAATGCTATTATTGCACATTTAACAGACACCGGTATAGTGTAAACATAATTTTTATATGCACTGGGAAACCAAAATATTCATGTGACTTGCTTTATTGCCAAATTTGCTTTATTACAGTGGTCTAGAACTGAACCTGCAACATCTCTGAGGTATGCCTGTAGTTAGGAAACTTCTCAAGCATAGGGCAGGGGGTAACCCAGATAGGCAAGCAGCCAGAGCTCCCCTTTGGAAAAACCCCCAGCTGATCACACCTTGGTCTGCTATCTTCTTAAAGGGCCATGGATGCAATCTGGCTAGTCCAGGTTATGGTATACTGCTGGGCTCATGAGTTCAGTGGTCTGCCAGTGGTTCTCAGATGTAGTCCCCTGGGCCAGCAGCACCAGCATGACCTATGAACTTGTTAGAAATTTAAATTCTCAACCCCCACTCAGACTTACTGAATCAGGAACTCTGGGGTGGAGACTGGCAATCTATTTTCACAAGCTATCAGGTGACTCGACGCACACACAAAGATAAGACCGACATAACCACTTAAAACCAAAGGTATAGAACAATGGAAAGCCCATGATTACTTGAAAATAACTTGAAATGCATATACTACTA
>NW_017731441.1:1585558-1599712 GCF_001890085.2 Hipposideros armiger | reverse complement strand
CTAGGCCCCATCTGCCAAGTGTAAATCAGGTTCCTCGGCTACACACTTTTAGAAATCTGTTCCTTGCTCTCACAGTATGTATATCATTTTGAAAAACAATTAGTTCACATAATTACCTCAATGTTATTCTCCCCCATTAGACAGTATCCAGGTCTATTTTTCCTGATGATTACATCTCCAGTGCCTAACACAATTCCTGAAACATAGTAGGTACCCAATAAAGATTAGATGAAAAAATAAATAGATGAGCTCTCTGGCATAAATCTAAGTATCTAAGTATACTATTTACCTTTGTACATTAAAATTCTATACACGCTTTCTGGATTCACAATTGGGTTCAAAAGTAAGGGACTGGCAGTGAAATGAATTAAAGCCCCATTACATACGACAAAACTTAATTATACGCAGGGTGAATACTGTCACATAACTCATATTGAGATATAATTGATGTACAATAAAGTGCTCGTAATTTAAGTGTACAATTTGATAAGTTTTGACATGTGAACACTTGTGAAACCATCACCAGAATCAAGATGACAAACACACCCATCTCCCCCAAAGGTCTCCCTGTGCCGTAAGCAAGTGCTGATCTACTTTCTGTCATTGTAGATTACACTGCATTTTCTACAATTTTATGTAAGTAGAATCATATAGCATGTACTTTTTTGTCTAGCTTCTTCTACTCTGCATAATTTTCATCCATTTCCTTTTATTGTGAAGTAGTGTTCCATGGATATACCATACTTTATCCCTTTCCCATTTGGAAAACATCTGGGTTGTGTCCAGATTGTGGCTATGAAAAACAAAGCTGCTATGAACATTTGTGCAAAAGGCTTAGTTTGGACATGTCCTTTCCATTTTCTTGGGTAAATACCTAGAAATGCAATGGCTAGATCATTTGGTAGATGTATGTTTAATATTTTAAGAAAATGACTCACTGGTTTCTAAAGCAGTTGTACAATTTTATATCCCATCAGCAGCGGATGAGATTTCCAGCTCCCCACATCCTCACCAGCATGCAGTCTTTTAAGTTTTAGCTGTTCTAATAGGTGCACAGTGGTATCACATTGTGGTTTTAATTTACATTTCCCTAACGACTAACAATGTTGAGTATCTTTCCATGTGCTCTGCGTATCTGTATCTTCTTTGGTGAAATGTCTGCTCAAACCATTTGTCCATTTTTTAAATTGGGTTGTTTCTTTATTATTGAATCTTGAGATTCCTTATATATTCCAGATACAAGTCCTTAATTGTTTGGTAGAATTCACCAGTGAGGCCATCTGACCTGCAATTTTCTTTATGAGAAGCTTTTTAACCACAAATTTAAATTCTGTAATAGATAGAAGGCTATTAAGGTCATCCATTTCTTCTTGAATGAGCTTCGGTAGTCTGTGTCTTCCATGAAAACTGTACACTTCATCTAAATTATAGAATTTATTGGTATAAAAATGTTCATAATATACCACTACTATCCTTTTAATATCTGTAGAGTCTATAGTGATTCCTCATATTGGTCATTTGTGTCTTCTCTCCTTTTTTCCTGATCAGTCTAAGAGGTTTACCAATTTTACGATTCTTCTCAAAGACCCAACAGAAAATTACTAGAAAAAATCAACAAAGCCAATTGTTGATTTTCTCTAGTAATATTTTTTTCTACTTCACTGATTCCTATTCTGTTCTTCTTTATTATTCTCTTTTATTACATACTTGGGGTTGAATTTGCCCTTATTTTTCTAGCTTCTTAAGGTGAAAGCCCCATTACAGACAATAAAAGACTTAATTATATGCAGGGTGAGTACTCTCTCACTCCCAGAACATTATTTTATCAATTCATAAACAGCATGCTTAAGACTCACACCCAACAAAATACCGTTACTGTTATTTATTTGAAGAGCCACCCTTAGATTGTTGACATGGCAGTTACTCGGATTCAATCTAAGTAAATGCACTTTGTTGGAGGTACAATAAAAGAATTCTTCGACTTCTCCATTTGTCTTCAGTTGATAACGTCTGCAAAACACTCAATTCCAGTCTCTTGTTACTTAAAAGTAAGGCTTCTATGGTACTTTCTAGAAGTTTAACCTTTGCCACAAGTCTGTCAAGAATTTGGCCACATTCTATTTATAGAGCTTGTTTTCAAAAGAAACAAAAATGCATTAACAAATAGGAAAACTATGACCAGAAAATTTCATGTTTCCATGAGAAGAAATCTGTTACCAGCATCAATGTTTTGCAAGATTCACTGTACAAACACAGGTCTTGAGCAAGGCAATTTCTTCAGCTCCTCACAGAAAAGATGACAATAAAGTTACTAGAGAAATGAAGGCCTGCAATAAGATTCCATGTGTTCTGATGGTCTCTTCCTCCTCCTGGGAGCCAACAGCAGACACAATTAGCACCAGGATGATTCTTCTGAAACCTCTCATTTTCCATCAAAATCACAACACTCTTCCTTAAAGTGAATGACAAAGTTATAATCTTTTGGCATGTGTTCAGAAAGCAATAAGCTTCTTCAGAAAAATCTGTACTCCTGACAAAAGACTTCTGAATAAATTTGCTAACTGCAGATGGATACTTAAAAATCTCTTATGAACTTGAACTACTTTAAGGACAGGAAATAGATGGAAAAGCATCTTCTTAAGCATAAGATCTTAGTAGTGAGACACTCAGAACTGAGGGAGAAAGGCCATCCCAGGCCAGGGTATTTGTAAATAACCCAAAACTTGACCGTTTTAAGGAAGGTGTTGCTAACAAAAATCATACTGCCAGAACAAGACTTCAATGCAAGAAACTGTGCAAATTCAAAGCAAACTTGAAACTGTGGATTCCCGTTTTAGACTAAAGCAATTTAACATAAACTGGAAGAGGCTTAAATTCCTTCTACATACACTTTTTTTTTTTGGTTATGAATTACATAAGCTTCTTTGGAGAAAAGAAAGTATTATCAGCTCCTTAAAAAAAAAAAGCTATTCCAAGTGTAATAATAACAAAGTTATATACAAAATTCCACTTCTATTCTCCATCCTTGTATCCATTATCTATTGCCACAGTGGAGCTACCTAACAAACAGCCACAGAGCCTCAGCGGCAGGCTGAAGTAAGCATCTATCTTTGTGCATGAGGGTACAGGTTTTCTGGGCAGTCCTTCTGGTCTCTATTGGGCTTGCTCATGCAGTGGGCAACTCTGGTTCAGTGGCAGCCCTGCCATCTTGGCTGGGGTCGGGGTTGGTGGACTGTAGGTGAGTCCCAGAGGCCTCAGCAGGGACGACTGAGCTCTCTGCCATGTGGTCTTGAATCCTTTAGTGTCCAGGCCCTGGGCCTGTCCTCGGGGTGGAGGTCTAGCTGAGAGAGTTCGGAAACAGACAAGGCCCCTTCAGGCCTGGGCTAGGAACTAGCACTTCTGCCACATTCCATTGGCCAGCTCTGATTCAAGAAGTGAAAAAACAGACTCCACCTCTGGATGGAAGGAGCTGCAATGTCACCCTACAAGGGGCAAAGCTGCAGGAGGGGTGGTGAATTCAGGCCACTTCTACCACAGCCCTCCGCTAATGTGCTTTGTGCCCTAGGAGGCTGACCTCTATGAAGGCTCACCTCTCTGCATCACTACCCCAGAGCCATCCCCCAGCACAGTCCTGGAGACATGCTTCATTTAGACTGCAGTGTGAATGGCTCCCTACATTGTGCACTGCACAACTTACACAACCATATGCAACTGCCTCAGTTAACCCATCTGTAAAATTACGAGTTTGGACTGGATGACCTCTTGAGAATTCCTTCTCACTGAGAATTCACAAATCCTTACACTTAAGACCCTATGGTTTCTCTTATAACCTGCCTGAAAAGGTGACCTAGAACACATACATGTGTATTCATGCGCTTCTGTGTGTGATGTACGTAATATATTAGCATGCATGTAAAATGAACCCAGTAAGTACATATGTGTTTCTGTGCATATGATGTGTACACTAGCATGCACATAGTAGGAACCAAATAAATGTATTAATTAGATTTAAATAATTTAAACAAATGTGTTGGAAATGTATCGTCACACATCCTATGTAAACATCCTCGCCCCTTCTGCCTGGCCTTTAGACTACAGCAGACTCAGCACTAGCCTGCAGAAACAGAGCTGAGGATTACCAGTTTGGTTCATAAATCTTAAGAATTCAGAGCTAAAGTTAGAAATATAAAAACACCAGAAAATAAATTCTCCTAACTTGGTAGAACTGGTGGAGGGAAAAGTCAGAAGTTGTACATGGAACACAGGGCCCACGGACAGCCCCAACTCCTCAGACACAGGCTGGCCAGGCCCTCACTGCCCATCTGTGACTCCTGGCCCTTCTCAAGCATGAAACTCTATATACATGAAACCTGAGACCCTCCCCCCACCCTCCAAGGCTGGCCCTCTGGCCCCTCTGAGCCAGCAGCTGTGTGCGCTCAGCAGCTGCGTGGGGACCTGGCACTAAACAGAGGACGCTGGAAGCCAAATTCAGTGGTACTACCAACCCAGACAATGGTGGTCTGTCAGAGTGGGAAGGGAGGGGCCACCAGCCCCCTAAAGTGGCAAGAATCTGCACTGCTGTTAAAATAAAGAAGTATTCCTGGGTTTGGGGGGCCTTGAGGTTCAAATCCTATTTAGATTTTCCCTGGACATGACAGGGAAAGTTTTCAGTGTCAATCCATAAAATAATAGTAACTGCCATGTACTGAGGACCTACTTTGTGCCCAGCACTGCACAAAACCCCTCACATCTACTCATCTACCCTCATAATGACCCTATTGCCCCAATAGGCCATCCCCTCCAGGCAGGTATCGTTAATATCATTTGTAGGAGGAGAAAATTGAGACTCAGAGAAGTTAGGCAGGTTTCCCGAGGTCACACCGCAAATGGATGACTCTAGAGCACATACTAGGACCACATCATCTTATAGTGGCTTCAAGAGGGACCAGTAGGTCTTGGGGACCACTGAACCTCCCAAACTCTGGTGTTGTCCAGGGGAAAGTTGACTCCCAGAGGGATAGTGTGCCTCTGCTGCCTTCCACTGACAGTGACAGATGCATGGGCGACTCCAGCTGCCATATGACTGCAATCCAAACGGCTAGAGATGCCCCCACCAAACAAGAACAGCTCTCCCACCACCTTTCCTGTGGCCCCCAGGCCCTTCAGTTNGTCTCCCCCAGGGCAATGACTTCTATTAGGTTGGTGCAAAAGTAATTGCAGTTTTTGCATTGTTGAAATTTGCCTTTGATATTGGAATACGTTCTTAAATAAATGTGGTTATGTTATACATCCTTTTAATGTGAATTTCCTGCTTTATATTTTTTTGCTAATGATTTATTATTTGCTGTTTATTTTATATGTATTTTAGACTATGGAAATGATTTTAGACAAAAAGCAAATTCGAGCCATTTCCTTATGCGAGTTCAGAATGGGCTGTAAAGCAGCAAAACAACTCGCAACATCGACAACGCATTTGGCCCACAAACTGCTAACAAATGTACAGTGCAGTGGTGGTTCAGGAAGTTTTGCAAAGGAGATGAGAACCTTGAAGATGAGGAGTGTAGTGTCCAGCCATTGGAAGTTGACAACAACCAATTGAGAGCAATTATCAAAGCTGATCCTCTTACAACTATACAAGAACTTGCTGAAGAACTCAATGTCGACCATTCTACGGTCATTTGGCATTTGAAGCAAATTGGAAAGGTGAAAAAGCTCGATAAGTGGGTGCCTCATGAGCTAACTGCAAATCAAAAAAAATCATCATTTTTAAGTGTCATCTTTTCTTATTCTATGCAACAACAACAAACCATTTCTCAATCAGATTGTGATGTGCGATGAAAGGTGGGTTTTATACAACTGGCGATGACCAGCTCAGTGGTTGAACCTAGAAGAAGCTCCAAAGCACTTTCCAAAACCAAACTTGCACCAAAAAAAGGTCATGGTCACTGTTTGGTGGTCTGCTGCCGGTCTGATCCACTACAGCTTTCTGAATCCTGGTGAAACCATTACATCTGAGAAGTATGCTCAGCAAATCGATGAGATGCACCAAAAAAATATGCAACACCTGCAGCTGGCATTGGTCAACAGAAAGGTCCCAATTAATTCTCCACGACAATGCCCAACCTCACATCATACAACCAGTGCTTCAAAAGCTGAACGAATTGGGCTATGAAGTTTTGCCTCATCCACCATATTCACCTGACCTCTCACCAATCAACTACCACTTCTTCAAGCATCTCAACAACTTTTTGCAGGGAAAACACTTCCACGCCCAGCAGAATGCAGAAAATGCTTTCCAAGAGTTCATCAAATCCCAAAGGACGGATTTTTATGCTACAGGAAAAACCAAACTTTTTTCTCAGCAAAAATGTGTTGATTGTAATGGTTCCTATTTTAATTAACAAAGATGTGTTTGAGCCTCGTTATAATGATTTAAAAGTCACAGCCCGAAACCGCAATTACTTTTGCACCAACCTAATAATACAGCAGAACCAAAAGTTGCAGAGCAGGAGGTACAAATACCCTAAGTGGATCACTGGGAGTGATGNTGAATTATATTATATTACAGTATGTTATTTTAAATCTTGATATAGGTGGACACCCAGTAAACTGAGTCAGACAGCCCAGGAACCACAGTGAGTGTTATCAGACGCCAGAGCTAGAACTCAATTAAAGTCCTTGGGGACGTCCTTTCGTGGGAATGAATGAGAACACTCAAAGTGAGCTTTCCTGAGGCCATACTCCCAAGAACGGTGCTCCCTATATGTCCTCTTTCCAGTTGTCTCTGAGTTCTTGTCCAGCCAGGGAGGAGCACTGCTCACACCAACAGCTGCCTGCCCCCACCTCCTGACAGTCTTCACTGAACCCCCTCCCACCTTGGGATCCCTGCTGACCAGCAGTCTATGCTGCACAATCTAGCCCTGGACACTGCTCTGTCCACTGTGGTCCCTCACGTTGTCAGTCTGGCTTCCTGACCTGCCTTGTAATTCCTGAAGGCAGTAACTACCTATCTACCCCTGATTTAGTGCAGGTGAGGCAGCCAGCAGGCGCTACACTAGAGGCAGTTTTGTCATCACCTGAAAGGTCTCAGGCTCTGGCAGCAGGCTGACCTGGGTTGGAATCCTCCACTTCCATGTTCCAGCTGGGTGACCTGGGCACAGCAAACTGCTGTGCCACAGTGTCCTCCTCTGTGAAATGGGTGTGACACGAGATAACATGGCGACAGCAGTTTAGCATGGTGCCTGCAACTCAAGGTACACATTTTTTTCTGCCTTTAAGAGAGATCTAGATAAAGGCAGGCAGTACTTAAAGAAATGAGAAGGCCATGATGGGTGTTACTTCTATTAATAGAATGAGGTCCCGGGATAGCACACACACGGGATTCCTCCAGAGTTCACAGAGGCAGCTGCCTCTGATGAAGGCCATCTTGTGATCCTCTCCCCCAGCACCCTGCAAACCCAAGTCAGTTGTGCGTGTATCTGTGTGAGTGTGCAAATGTGTGTGCATGCGTGATGCCAGCATAAACACTACAGCATGTCTAGTGTAGCTCTCAGGAAATCACTTTAGGCATTCCCGACTTAAATTGAATTTAGTTTTGTTTGCTTTATTTTGAATGAGCCAGCACATGCAGTTACAGCTGCCCTCCTCTCTGGGTCTAAAACCCAAAACAAGAATCAGCTGGGGTGCAGGGTTGAGCTAGTACTTTAAAGTCACGTGCTTCAAAAGCAGATGTTTATTACTGCAAAATTAAACATTTTGAAACCTTAGGTAGTTTCATTAGAAGCAACTTGATATAACCAATAACTCAGTTTGCAAGGTTTAAAGAAGTCGCCTTAAAAACACAGTAGGAAATAACATGTTTTAGAACTAGAACTTTATGAGTACTTTATCAGCCAATCAACAAGGATTTATGAACAGCTACAGGGCACAAGTCTTCCAAATCTGAGTGAGACACTCACCACCACACCACACCGCCATCACTGACCACATCCTTAGAGCAAAGGAAACTAGAAAAAGGCAAATTTCTCACAGTGGGCACTTAAAATTGTTGTCCAGCAGCTAATGAAACTTCATTTCTATTCCCACTCCATCCCCAACCCTCCCCAGAATCCTAGGACTGATCAGAAAGTGAACTGTGAATCAATCAGGAAACAGTATTGTCTTTTTCCTATGCTGTATCAGAATGTGGAAGATCACCTACGGCGGCCAGGTCAGTTTGGGGAAATGCAAACCATATTCTAACCCATGTGTCAGAAAAGTCCCCAGAGCCTGGGCAGCTCAAATGCAGTCTCCTTGGACTGCTTAATTCCTCTGTTCTTTTCATCTACACCTGACTTTAAGACTTTTGATTTCCTTCTGCTTCATATGGTTCTTGTTTTTATATAGTTATGTTTTCTCCTATAAAAAACCCCCTAAGAACCCATTGTTTGGTCTTTTTATCTCCCAAAGCACCTGGCACTTGAAGGTAGGCAAGTACTTAATAAATTGACTTGGTTAAAATTTATTATACAACCTGTTATAGGATGAGTTGTGTCTCCCAAAAAGATATGTTGGAATCCTAACCCCCAAAACTTAAGAATGCAATCCTATTTGGAAACAAGATCATTGCACATATAATTAGTTAAGATGAGGTCATACTGGGGTAGGGTGGGTCTAATCCAATGACTTGGTGTCTTATAAAAGAGGGAGGTTTGGACACAGAGAAGACACCACAGGGGAACACTGGAGCTGTGCTGACACAAGCCAAGGAACCACTAGAAACCTTGAGAGGCCTGGAGAGATCCTCCCCTAGCACCTGCAGAGAGAGCACGGCCCTGCCCACACCTTGATATTGGACATCTGCCTTCAGAACTGTGAGAGAATGAAGTTCTGTTGTTTAAACTACCGAGTCTGTGGTACGGCAGTCCCAGGACACTAATACACAGCCCAACACCTTAAACCAGTTTAAACTCATGCACACCTGCACACCCAGGACATCTAGCAAGACCAGAAAGGTAGCATCTGACTTTCAATTACATTCCACAAAAGTTGATTGATGGAGTGTCTCCTGTGCAGCACTTTATGGATTACTGTGTGTTCTGTTATCCTGGGCATAGAGAGAAAGAACCAGGTTCTCTGCATTTTCATGTTGACTCAAGCAACTTCATCCACTGCATTTACAAGTAAAATTAAAGCAGCACTTCAAGACTTCCATTATTTTCATGTATTTTGTTAATCTTATAATACAGTAAGTCCCCGACTTACAAACGAGTTCCGTTCAGAGAGAACGTTCGTAAGTTGGATTCATTCATAAGTTCGAGAAAGTGAGTCTTATCCACCTTTGACACAAATATACAATGTAAAGCCAATGGTTGAACAATTCATGTTATAAGAACGAGCGACATCTAACATCTTTTCACCTGGGTCCAATCTCTCAATTATTTTCACTTTTACTTCCATGGTTATTGCTTTGCGCTTCCTAGCAGTCCCCTCCACATCACCACTGCTTTTCTTCTTGCTTCCGGACATCCTGTGCTCTGATTGAGCACTGTACTACTGCACACTATCCCACTGTACAGTAAGCACACGGCAGTACAACTGTGACAATGTCCGGCAGACACGTGAGCTACTTCGATTTGTTCACATCTACGAATGTTCATAATGCGAGGTCCGTTCATATCTGTGAAAGTTCGCAACTCGAATGTTCGTAAGTCGGGGACTTACTATAATGTTCCATCCTCTAAAACTTCTGTATCTCGACTTCACTCCCAGTGATTAAACAGTCTAGGGATGTTTAAAGTGTTAACGCATCAGTGCTAACAGGGCTCACTGGATCCTATGGTCTTTGTGTGTGTTTCCATCACACGAGCAATGAGGGAAGCAAATAGCGCAGGTCAGCAAAACATCTGGCCATTACCAGAGAAAAGTCCAAGTATAAGATCATCATACATGAAATTTGGGAAACCTTGTAATCCACACTTCTCTCTCCCCTCAACGGAAAACATATCATCGGCAATAATGAAACGTGTTTCTTTTCTGATCTGCTCATGTCAAGTTTATAGTCCCCTCTTTTCCCTGTCCAACTTTCCACCTTAAAGAAAAGCAGAACTATTGGGTTGTCGGGAAAGTCATGATGCATTTTTGCAACGAAAAACACAGAAAAAATACTTCATGACTTTTCCGAGTACCCAATATATAAAGGAGAACCTGAACAGAAAACTTTTTGAAAATGAGAACAATCTGAACTGAAATGAATGTCCTCTCAGTTCTCCACCCTTACACTGGCTCTAAAATAGAACAAATGAGCATAATGCAAGAAACATATTAGGGCATGTTTTCTTAATAAAAGCCATATGGGAAATCTGAGCCACCCCAAAACTTTTCTTAATTATGCACTATCCCCAGTCTAATGGTTCAAAATTTTAAATTATGAATTTGCAAATGTTAAGTTGCAGGCTGCTTACACCCCATTCACCAGTTGTCAGTGTGTTCATATGGCAAACAAGGAGTAGTTAAGATCCTTTCAATTCCATATGAATATTCAGCTCAGTTTCCAAATGTTCCTTTTTAAGGAAAAACGTCCTCAGACTAACATTCCCACATTCCAGTGAAAGCTGTTCCGCGTGTGTGCTTTGTGGCACACATTATTTGCTGTGCATGCAAACATCCAAAAGCTCGAATAAATAACTCTTCTTAGGAAATGGAAAAAGCTCATGAAACTTCTAAAACCCAAGGTTTTCAGAGGCAGAGAAAATGGCTAATATTTTACTCCAAAAGCCTACCTTTGAACCACAGAGAATTAGTAGCTGACTATAATTTGCTATTTAGATGTTAAACTTTCATTGTGATAGACTCAGTCTAAAACAAACCAATTGGGGCCTAGGGGAAATAAAGGGATAGCGTCAATAGAAGAAATTTCCAAATGACCATAGTTTTAGAATATGTTGGGTTTTCTTCAAGCTAAACATTTTATTCATTCCTCTCTTTGTTGTTTTAGAGATGAAAGGCATGCTACAGTGTTCTAAGAAAATCTTCCTAGAATTTAAAAGAAAATGATTATTTAAGACTGCCAATCAATAATAATGTAGTTAATATGCCAAATAACATGCATTGATAGTGGCATGTTTTTATCTAGACAGCATATGAAGTTTCACTCTTAGAATGGAACGGTATTTTATGTAAGCCTATTTTGATAAACTTAGCATGCATTTTCAATGCTTTTCAACATCTGTCTTTCATTACCAGAGATTCTGATATCCAGATGACAACAAAGTCTTTTGAGTGCCTTGAAAGTTAGATCCTGCTCCTTAGTCCTGTCTTAAATCATAATTTTATTGTGACATCAGGTTCATTTACAAGCAACATTTTTATTTCCAGGACAGGCAGGAAGTTATTCGCCCCAAAATGCAGATTATGTTTTCATAAATATGTTCCAAGTAAGAAAAATAACTAAAACTAGTACGTATACAAAATTCCTATTAATAAAATCTTTTCTGACCTTTAAAATGTAGCACCAGGACATGTGCAAACTTATAAGATTAAACAGTTTACTTTTTAAAGTCACCTAACATTTTTATTAGCCAATTTTTATTGTGCACTGGGGCCAATATTCCCATTTAAAAAATGAAATCGTTTTCCCTAATCAAGGTGTACTTTAATTTCTACATTTAACACCTTTTAAGTAATCGTTGACCTTAAGATTATGTATTGGAAGAAAAATGGGATAAGATTGTAGTATTTGTGAAATATAGAGAACGTATCCTTCTTAAAAGCGCTTCTCTCCCTTCGCCCCTGCTTTGTCAGCTGTGGGAGAGGAAAGCAAACTTTAATCACTCACAGAGATGCGGGTCAAGGTTCACACTCCAGCCCCGGGGAAACCACCAGTCACGAAGAAGAGAAGCAGGGTCTGTAGGGCTAGGGATTCTGTTCAAAATCAGATAGGAACCTGAAAATGGAATCTACAATTTTAAACCAGCTTGAAGAATGCCAGGGCTTTCCAACCCCGCATTTGCAATCCTCTGGGCTTGGAGACGTGAGGGATTCTTTCGTGGGGAGGGCAGTAAATCATTTCACAACCCAGCCCTGAGCTCTTTATGAATGCATCTTTTTAAAATGCATAGCAATTGGTCAATTAAACGAAGGGCGAAACTCTCATACAATACCACCAACAAAAGGTATTCAAACAAAGCCTCCGAGGAAGCTGTGCGCGGTGCTGGAGCACGGTTTTCTGGCCGGGTCACGAAGGGGGGGCGACTCCACCTTAGGGCAGAACAGAGCGCTCTCCTTCGCTCCGGGCCTCACCGGGGTCGTTCCCCTAGAACGCAGCCCCGGCCCCCTCCCCAGTCCGCACCGCACACAATGGCGCCCCGAGCTCCCGCCACTGGGTCCTCGCGCCGCCAGCGCGCCCCTCGCGCGAGCCACGTTCCCGGGTCTGCGCACAAAGGAGACGCGTGGGCTTCTCCGCGCCCCGCGCTCTCCCATCCCCGCGCAGCCACCAGGTGCCGATGCGAGTGACCCCGCGCCCGCGCGTCTCCGCGCATCCCGGGCCGCGGCGCAGGCAAGGCGGGGCGCAAGGCCTCCCACCTCCCGCGGATCCCACCGCCGGGGCCTGTCTGCCGTGGGGGCGCGGGCCAGGGGGCACTCACTTTCTCGATGGTCCCGGGCAGCAGGCGCTCCAGCAGCCTGCAAAGGACCACCCCATCCTTCAGAGACGCCTGCAGGAAGCCCTCCGGGTCCGAGATGGTTTTCTTGGGTGACTCCAGCACCCCCAAGGTAATGAGCCACGTAACGGTCTGCTCGGCGGAATTCATAGCGGCGGCGCGCCCGGCCTCCCCGCGCCGCGAGCTCGACTCCGCGCGGTTCACCTCGGAGCGGCCGCGGCCGGGCCGGTTGCGCTCACCGCCCCCTCCTCCTGCTCGCCCATGGAGAGGCCGGCGACGGCGATTGGCTCGGGCGGCGCCGCGGTCCGGCCGGCTCGCGCTCCCTCGCGTGCGTCCTGGCCGACTGTCAAGTGCCTTTTCATTACATGCACATGAACCTGCGGCGGCCGCCCGGCGCCGCCCCCGCCGCCGCCTCCCGGCTCCCAGCCGCTGCCGCCGATGACATCACTGCGAAAAGAAGAAAAGACGCCGTGCTGAAACGGCCCGGCCCCCCGGTCGTACACGCACCCCCGCGCTCGGTCCCCGCGGCGGTGCTCCCTCCACCCCCCGGGCCCGGCAGTGCGCGCGTGTCCGCACCTGCGCGCCTGGCAGTGGACACCCGCCCCAAGGGCCTGGTGACCTCCAGGAGGCGACAGCCCGCCTGCCAGAGACGGCTCGCCGGGACTCCCAACCCGCGGGCGGCGTGCGCTCTTAACCGTTTGCGCCCTGCGGGCCCCATGCGCAGCCCCCTCCAGACGTGAGAACCCAGAAAGGCTCCTCATTGCCCTGTGCCTTCCGCCGCCCTCTCCCTTCCTGGAAGGTCTCGGAAACATTTATATTCTTAATTCGTGAATGTTTAAATTATTAAATGCTTCCCAGAATGCTCTTTTTATTTTTGCCAGTTTTATTTCAAGGGGGGAGAGGGGGTGCTGAAAACGCGACGTTTGCTTCTCTCTGCCACCTTGCAAGCCAATAATTACAGAACACAAATGATAATTAAATCTGTAACCAGATGGGTCTAATTTGAGGAGGAATTGATTTTCCAGGCGCTGCTGAGATCCTTGGGGGGGGCGTGGATGCCCCAATCTGCGTGGCCGGTGTCACGCGTGCCCCCTGCTGGGAGGCATGCTCCTGCGCAAGTGACCTCACCTGCCGCGAGGCAGCCGGCCCCACTCTCCAGAACCAGAAAGAAACCTCGGAGCAGCTCCACTTTAAATTGATGGTGATGTTTCAAACACTGGTAAGAAGGTCAAGAAAACAGCAGAGCCTAAACTGTGTCTGTACAGATGATGTGGAAGGAAGGACTGTGCGAACAGCTCAGTCCAAACAGGCCACTTGGCCAGGTCACACTTGGGCAAGAGATGCAGTAAAGACATGCAGGGCTGGACCTAAAGAACTAAGACAACCAAATGATGCACAATGAACAAGCTTTTTCAAACAACCAAGGACACTGACACATGTATATGCTAACCAAGGAAGAGAACCTCTTCTTAAAAGAAGCATGGCGTGAAGGTGTATATGTATGTCCATTTTCTCC
>NW_017731441.1:1581117-1582418 GCF_001890085.2 Hipposideros armiger | reverse complement strand
TGTAATGGTTCCTATTTTAATTAACAAAGATGTGTTTGAGCCTCGTTATAATGATTTAAAAGTCACAGCCCGAAACCGCAATTACTTTTGCACCAACCTAATAATACAGCAGAACCAAAAGTTGCAGAGCAGGAGGTACAAATACCCTAAGTGGATCACTGGGAGTGATGATAAGAGAGGCCAATGCTATTTCCATCCATTTATGCCTTGACGCTGCTTTTTAGCTACGTGGGAGCACAACACTATATAAAAGTCATTGGTTCAGTGTAAATGTCACATCCTAACTCTGTAGGAAGTCACCCCTGAGCTGGTTTCCTGCAAGTATCCATCCAATGAGAGGAATTACTGTAGGACTCTCC
This sequence comes from Hipposideros armiger, assembly GCF_001890085.2. Lineage (NCBI taxonomy): Eukaryota > Metazoa > Chordata > Mammalia > Chiroptera > Hipposideridae > Hipposideros > Hipposideros armiger. Next base: position 1,582,059 of record NW_017731441.1, on the reverse strand, counting down.
TGTAATCACCTTGCCACCAAGTGGCTGCTTTTACCACATCAGCGGGTTAGAATCGGCCTTTGTTATGAGTAGCTAGGTCAGCCTTGGTGAGAAGGAAGCCACAGCGTGGGTCTCTGTACACCTTCATCCCCGCCGCCATGATGGACTATCTATGGCCCTTTGTGCAGGGCACTGTGCTGGTAAGCAAAGCCTGGGCTGGCTTCCCTTGGCTACAGACACCATCTGTGTGCCTGGTTGCTGAGTGTCCCTTCTTCAGTGATATTCTCTGAAGATTGATGTGGGACTCAAGACCCACAGGCCTGTGCCTGTACCTACAGTTTCCCCCACAGCCCCCCGACCACTTCCCTGCAACCACTCATCCCATCTTGCTCCTTCCAGGCACCCAAACAAGGAGCCCAGACACTCACGACTGTTTAAGCATCTGTGCCCAAAGGAGATGACCAGCAAAACTGCTCAAAGCTTTGCCAGTCGGAGGGCTTCTCCTCACCATCATCCTTTAGCACCACCCTGGAGTTGGGCTATAGTGTGGCAGCAGTACAGATTTGGCTCACAACAAATTATCAAACAAATCCATTTGTAAACCAGGCCCATTCTCTCTCTATCAGCCGGTCATAGTAAACATTCCACAATGTCCCAAGTGTGAGCTGAGGAACATTGGGAGTCCAATCAACAGAGACAGGTGACTTGGAGGTCTGGGCCATTTGTGTCAATAGTTTCCTGTGCCCTCAGAACATGCCCATGCCCTGTCCCAAACGCACAACCATCCCTGGTCGGTGGATGCCTGTTGTGCCTGCTCCACCTGATCACTTGGTGCTCCTGGTCACTGACTTTCAACTTTTCTTCGACACTTTGTTTTAAATTAGATTGTGTAAATAGCATAAGCTGTAGTTTGTTTTTTATGCCTCTTTGACAGCGTTTGTGTTTTTTGTTTGTTTTTTTTTT
>NW_017731441.1:1571711-1577522 GCF_001890085.2 Hipposideros armiger | reverse complement strand
CTAATATTTACTATTACAAAATAGAAATAGTCAACACAGGTGCATTTACAGCCATCCGAAGACAGAAAGCCACCCAGGTCAGCTATTTGAGAATGGAACACTCATATCCCAGACAATGCGTTGTGTGACTAAAATATTTGATACCTGCCTTGTTACACCCCCAAAATACAACCACCAAACCAGTTATAAGCTGGGGTTTAGAGCAGTGGTTTTCATCTATTTTTACTCGTGAAAAACTATTACAGCTTTACACATTTTTAATTTGACATCCAACAGTTTTTATTGCAAGTTAAAATAGTTGCAAAGAATGTAATTTTCAGTGTATTATAAGCACTGTCTTAAAAATAACTCCCATCACTTATTTAATGGTACCCAATGAAAGATATATACGATAAAAACTTCACACCCACCATTATCCATTTAAAAATGCACTTAAAGTTCTTTAAATCTGTAATTTCACATTTTTTCCTTAAAATTATATTTTTAATATACTTTCTCCACAGAATTTATCTTAATGTAATATATTTTTATATTAGAAGGACTTTTACTAATCACTCTAGCATACTTCTCTGCAGACAAAATACATATAAATAGAAATATATATTTTTAAATGTGACCATAAAGCTGTATGTGTCAAAAACATTTACTCTAGATTGTGCTATCGTCATAATATTCACCAGTTTGCAATTGATCAAAACAATGCAGCATATCAATTTTTATAACAAAGTATTAAATATAAAAAAATAATTCTGGAAATGATTGCTTTAATGAGATGGGTGGAGCTATTTTACTTTTTCAATTAGTTTATATATCTGTGGATAAATATTTATTATTGCTAGGCTGATACAAAGCTCAGCATTTGTGTTAAAAATTTTTCCATTACTATCAAAATTTGACCTTGGGTTAACTTTCTAGCTCTGTTCCCCGGAGAGCTTTATATAGTTGTTACCCTGTGTCACCAGGTAACACAATTGCTTATTATGAAAATGACTGCTGATCAGTGCCTTGCATCTAAACTGGAAGGACTATGAATGGTAGGAGGCCATACTGTAGTGACACTTCTAACTAGGCATGTCCCCTCCCTGTGTATTGTCAGACCTAACATTCCATGTGCCACCTTGACGTCTTTGAGCCTCACAGAGCCCCAAAGACCTAACCACAAGTTCTCTGCTATAACTAGATATGCCCCCACTCAGCAAGAAAGACTCCCCACCTGCCTAGTTCCCCCATCAGCTGGATCAGCTGCACCCCACCTGGCCTTTGACCTAATGGGTTTCACCTCCCTGCCAGCCCATGAACTAATTCAACAAGGCAATCATATCCTCCTGTGGAAACCAGGGGGCGCCCTCCCCCGTCTTGTTAAAGCCTACTTCTCTCCTAATGGGCTGAATCTCTGTGGGGCCAGCAGTTCTGCCCCATGGCCACAGAGCACCTCCCAACATCCAAGCTGGGAATTCTGCAAACATGGCTGTGGCCACAAGATGGATGGGGACCAGCGACTGAGGAGTGTGACTTATCCTGGAAAATCAGCCTAAAGCCCCGATGAGTCACCAGTGCTGTTGGGCTTATTCGTCATGTTCCACCTTCCCAAGCTGGAAGGGTAGGGCAGAGGTAAATGAGAGAACAGAAACAGCCATGATTAAGAGGTGGTGGACCTGTGCAGAAGTCTGGGTAGCTGTATTTGCTCTGCTCAGAGAACATCTAGAAATCTCAAAGAAAGATGGTATGCCTAAGATACTTTTATCTCCAGACGTCCAGAAAAGAAAGGCATTGTTCGTTTGTATCCAAGGAGAGTGAACTTAATGATTCTGCTCACTTTGGAAGTGTCTCTAACTCGTCGACATCATGGAGTGAACTGGGCTTGAGCAGAACATGCAGCCTCCATGTTGGGTTTTCCCGCATCCACACCTTCGGTGGAGAGATCTGAAGAAAAGGCAAATCCAGCCCTACTTACTTACACATTATTAACCTTGGCACTTTCTCCTTCCCACATATTCATTACTTTCTGAGTTCAGCTTCAAACAATACTGAAAAAATTTCGTCATTAGTAACACTCAGGTCACCTCTGGACAGGTGAGATGTGGCAGAAATGTTGCTGAGCTTTGAGAAGACACCTCCTTGGTTCAAGGAAGAGCTGATTCCGCTATGGGGAGTTAGATAACCTCTGTCCATCCCAACATTGATGCTCAGTTTGGATTTGGAGATTAGTCACTGCAGCGATTTAAATGTAGTATATGCTTAATATGTGTAAGAATAAAGAATTTTATCCACAACACCTTTCATTGATCAAGAAGGCACTTCCCTAAGAGACCTCCCTGAGAAATGTCTTAAGATTTCCATTAGAAGACCCCATTATCCAAATATATATCCTGAATGCTTGTCATTTACACAGTTCTTGTCTCTTCATTACTCTTTTCCTAGCATCTAGCTAAAGTTATAATGTTTGGGAAACCCTTGAAGAGCTATATATCAAGTACCATAATAATTTCACACAATAAAAAATAGGTTTATGATATCAAATATTGGTGAGGATGTGGAGCAACAAAAACTCTTATATGTGGCTGATGGGAGTGTAAATTGGTACAATCTTTCCAGAAACCTCTAGCAATTCTACTCCTAAATCTATCAATCTCTCTCTCTCTCTCTCTCTCTCTCTCTCTCTCTCTCTCTATATATATATATATATATATATATATATATATATATATATATATATATATATATNATATTCATATCATTGGGAAAGAGCTTGGTAAATTTAAGTAGTGGCTTTATGTATCATCGTGAAATTGGTAAGATGGTAAATATGATGAGCATGAAATAAGAATATAGAAAATAATGCCAGAATTATTTATGTGTTGACTATCACTGATTACCAGCAAAAGAGCAGAAGGGACTATGACTAAGGTGCTGAGAACAGTGAGGAATTCTGATTCCTAACACTGTGCAGGTGCATTCTTAATTATTTCCAAGACAATGCAGTGTTTCCCACAGTGTGAGGGTGACTACCTGGAGCATGAGAATACAGAGCTGAATTACATCATTCCCTATAAAGGGATCCTACCTGCTGTGGCACTGCTACCCACCCTTCTACACCCAACTCTGTCGTGCTGGGACTGAGATCCTGCATATCTCAGTCCTCCCTCATCAGCTGCTCCGGGTAAGTTTCCCAGAGGTGGGGACAGCCAGAGGGGCTGGAAGGTGGGAGATGGCGAGACTCCTTCCTGTTTGATTGCTGCTTCTGCCACTCTTTTCACCTGGCACAAGCTGTTTTGCGCAGGTCATCAGTCTATCCCCACACTCCTAGAAGCAAGCCTTCTGCAGCCTTCTGGAAGCTTCAGCACCACGGAACAGACAGACCTCCCTCTCTGGAGGTCTGAGCCTGCCATTGTCCTCCAAGCCCCTGAGCTGCCAGCAGAGGTCTGCCAGTTCTGTCAGGCCTGCCCTCAGTTTTCAGTTCTGGTAGCCCAATCTCTCCCTTGTTTCTGTCAGCCCTAGTGGGCAGCTGCCTCCAGCAAGAACACCCCATGCAACCTCAGCACCCCATTCCCCTGGTGGTCCTCTGAAACCCCATACTCAACAACAGTTTCCTAGACTAAACTCTATCTGTTCGAACAACCAATTGGCTTCTGTTCTCCTGGTGGGACCCTGACTGACACAGGAATCTGAAAAGTGGGACATCCAGGGAGAGATGGTTTAGATGTAAAGAGCTGAGGGAAATTTTTAACTGAAATGAGGAATCAGGAATATGCGGATGGGATTATTAGCCCACTAGAATAATCATCAAGCAAAAGGAAGAAATGAGAGAGCAGCTGTATTGATAAAGAGACATGCTTAGAGACCCCACATTCTAAAGTAAGATGCTAGGGGCAACTCGAAGCAAGGGTTCCGCCAGGTCCCCCCCATCATTCACCTCCAGGATAAACAAAAGGAGACAGGATTTGGCTGACAGCTGGAGAGTAGAGAGGGAGCCTCATTTGGAAGGAAGGCTGATACTCTTTTCTATGCTCCCCTTAGAGGCGAAGGTGTGTGCTTCACCCAAGCATGAGCATATAACTGGGGACCCACTCAGAACTTCATTTGCTCCCTGGGTTGGTGGGGTGCAGCGACAGGTTCCCCAGTGTCTGTGGCTGCCTTGGGAACAGCTGGTGCTCTCAGTGTGGTGGGACAGAGAGCTTTTGTGTTTCTTGGGGCTGGACGAGGACCCTGCATCCAGACTTGAGTACTCCTAAAAGGGTCACCTCTGAAGCAGACCTCTGGAGAGGTGAGGTAACACCAAAATCATGGTCTGGGGGATCCCTTGATGTTCAGGGGCCAGTTGCCAAGACTCCCTGCACACCAGGGAACTGTAGGGGGGGGGATTCCCGCAGGGCCCTCTCTGAAGGACCCATAAGCACTCCCACATGGCAGAAGACACCAAATTCTACCTGCAAGTAGGAACTTTTCTGTCCTCACTGCTCTCCCTTCCTCTCTGTGCCCAAAGGAGTGAGGGACAATACAGTGATTGGGGTGGGGAGAATTTTCAGAAGGAAAATAGCAAGAAACCTAACAGCCACACTCCCTCTCCCACTCCAAGTCCTGGGATTGGGCTGGGGGAGGTGAGAAGTTAAAACTGAATGAGAAATGGAAGGCTTAATGTTAGAATGGACTGGGATTTTTTTATACTGAAAAAAAAAATGTGACTCTTTGTTAATACCTGACAACCCCAGGAAAGCCATGGCTTCTGCCCTAGATCTCCTCCAGCATGTTTCCGGGATGCTCACAAAGAAAGGGGCATCAGAGCTGTTTAAAGCGGCCATGGAGAGACAAAACAAAAGCACTTTCTGTTTTCAACCTACGGAGGCCAGCTTATTAATAAACTGAAGACACTTTTCCATGAAAAAGGACGTTCTAACAGCATGAGGAAATCAGCATGAAGTTGCAACATGGAGCCCAAGGAACAAGAAGCTGTCCTGGACTCTGGGACTGATAGGAGAGGGCGTGGCCAGGCCCACAGACCTCAGCCTTCCTGGCAGCATGTGGGGCAGCTGTGGACACAGCTGTCAGAACTTGCTGGTGCTGGCTGTGAGGGTTCTCTACTTCACGCTGCTTGTGCTGAGGTAGTGCTGTCTGGGCTTCCCTTGCAGACTTTCCGGGAGCGGGACACTTGTGTTCGCCAGAAGACATGAATGGCTAGTCTCTACAACTGTTATATTTTTCTAACTTAGTTAATAAGTTGGCATTCCGAGTCTAGACCTATCGCAAGTTGGGTTCATTTGAACCCACCCATTCCTACACATGGCCAAATTCTAGTTTCTGGTCCTACAAAGTTTGGGTCTGGGCTTCAAACAATGTTTCTACAGATAAGTTAACCACCTTCTGGGGAGATCACTCTGCCCCACCTTGGTCTGAAAATGACCCGTGTCTTCTTGTTTTCCCTCTGAATCAGTTCAACTTTGACATGGGTTTGTGGGTCGACCACAAGCCAAACCATGTGCTTGTGGCAGGGGTGGTGGTGAGGAACACTCGGCCCTTTCCTGCCGGTGCTGGCCTCTCTCAGCTGTTTGCCAATTAACCAGGGGCCACAGCACAGAATCTGTCATCATAAACTCTGACAGGCAACCGCTCTCCACTTTCCACTACTCGGCTGGTGATTTTAGGGAGCAGGGTGGCTAGTGAGAATGAGGGCCTTGGGGGGAAAGAAGAAGGGAACAAATGTTTCAACACAGACCCGGGCACAAGAGAACCTATTTTCAGTCATATCAGTTTCTTATTTTATTCCATACGTCACAATTACCACAGCTTCTGAACAAGCTGATAGGATGGATGAAA
>NW_017731441.1:1563234-1568866 GCF_001890085.2 Hipposideros armiger | reverse complement strand
TCTCTCTCTCTCTCTCTCTCTCTCTCTCTATATATATATATATATATATATATATATATATATATATATATATATATATATATATATATATATGACACGTACAAGAATGTTAATAACAGCATCACCCATAGTAGTCCTGCACTGGGAACAGCCCGAATGCCTGCTAGCATTGATAAATAAATGTGATATATTCCTACAATGATGTATGCTACATACTACACCATGTACCATTGCTTCACTCAGGACATGGACAATCTCATGAATATAATATTAAGCAAAAGAATCCAGACACACTATATCATTCAATACTATAAAGTTTAAAAACAGCAAAACTCACCTCTGATGAAACCAGTAGGAGAGTGTTTACCTTGAGGGGGAATAATGATTGTGAAGAAGTGTGAGGGGAACTCCTGGTAATATTCTATATCTTGCGCCAGGGAGTGGTCCCACAGATGTGTTGCCTTTGTAAAACTCCTTCCAGCTGCACATGTATGATTTGTGAACTTTTCTGTACCTATGCTATGCTTCAATTTAAATGTTGACTTAAAATTAGTATATTATATCCTTTACAGTTTTATTTGAAGACAGAAAAATTAGTTTTGAGGCTAAAGAACACATAAGTAAAATTAATGAGAGTGATAAAAATCCTATAAGATTCAAGGGGTTAATTAAATATTTATTTTTAATAAATGAGCTGAAATTTGAGATCTTCTGATTTAAGATATCAATGAGCAGATTGTAATAAAGCTGTTGATTCACACCCCCTATTGGCCGTCAATGGTAAGTTCAGAGTAGAATCAATAAATGAGATTAGACCAATGATTGCTAGCTCTAACATGCATTTTTACACATAGGAATTACAAATCGGCATTAAAGTTTTGTAGAAAAAGTGAAACAGAGGTTGGACTTTTAATCATCATACCTGGTAAGTGGACAGAGCTGTAACAACTGAAGCTTTGTTTCAGAACATCTGTCATTTAACAGCCTGGGTGCTCAAGGGACCAAACCCCTCTGTTCCCTATGCTGGAGCACAATGCACAGGGTCACTTGAGAGGGAAGCAGCATAAACAAGAGCCCTTGGCTATACTCCACTTCGTTCTGCAGTCCACTTCAGCATTAGTGATGCTCAATGCAAAACAGATGACCCGAGAAAGATCAGCTATCTGACTGCAGTGGGGCCATCAGAGGGAATCAAGGTGTCTCTGGAATAAATATGGATTCTCCCACATCACAACTTGTTAAAAGGTCCTGATGCACGCTTGATGTTGTTTTTCCAACATCTGGATTCTGGATATTCCTTCATTGGTAACCATGTCGCAGCTCCAGGGAGTTGGTAATTAACTCCAGCACCTTCTAACCATTGGGACAGTATGTAGACCTTTAACTCATAATCCCACATAAGGGCTTGATATAAGTGACAGCTTTCTCCCGGTAAAATGAACGGTTGAGTTCTTCATATTGACAATTTGGCACTCTGGCTTAAAGCTGCTATTTGCTTTTTTCTCTGTGGCCCTTACTGCCAGATGCCCATGAAGGAGTGAAGGTGTTATCCCAGGGACCTCTCCTGGGGCTTCTAGAGGAACCTGCCCATCCAGGTGCATGCGTCACTCTGCACCTTGACTATGGGCTCCTCCCTTCCTAATTGGCTGCCAAGTGCTCTCTGTCTAGCCTGGCCTCTGAATTCCCTCAACATTTCCCCCACCCACCCCCCACCCCATCCTTTTTGAAATCTTCTGCTGATGTGGAAATAGGTTAGGGTTAGCATTTCCCTTTACCCCCAGTATAATTTCCAATATATAGCACAGGAAAGGAAACATTGAATAATATTGAATACTAGAAAGATAAACAGAGAGGTGAAAGGCAAATGGTTTACATGTTAAATTGAACAATGTTAAACATTTATTTTTATTTAAAAATGTTTACAATGGTGGTGAAATATACATAACATTCAATTGACAATCTTAAGTGTACAGTTTTATAATATTAAATGTATTCACTGTGTTGTACATTAAATCCTTTATTCTATTATTTCCTTCTACCTCTTGCATTCAGTGCATTTTATTCTCCCTTTCCTGGTTTTTTCCCTCTTTTTTTCCATTTTCCATAACATAGCTGGAAGGAATCTTTAAAGAATGAATGTTTAGCAGAGCCACTTGTTGAGAATTGGCGAGATAGGAGTCCGTGCTTTCACTCTGCCGCTGACCTGGAAGCAAGCAGAAGCGCTTCTCGTACCCCAAGGGGGCAGTCGTCTCCCATGTTTTGATAGAAAAGGACTACAGTTGGAGCTGCCTTGAAGAAAATGAAAAAAGGCTCAACAAGGCCACCATATATTTTTATTTTCTGAGAAGGCAAGATGAATGTGACTAGGTTTCGGGAGCCCTCTGGGGAATGTGAAGGAGGAAAGGTTCTGAGTCAACACTTGGCCAGGTGGGAAAGGAGACGCTTCTAGAGGGTGGGTGAGAAGCGGGCGTTGAGAGGGGCCAGCGGCCAGCTTGGTCCTGAGGGAAGGCAGGGGCTGCCCCAGGGGAGACCTCTACTGGTGAGGTCAGCACCCATGGGCACATGGGGGTACCAGGTGGCAGGGCTGTGTCACATAGTGACCAGACCAAGGGCAGAGAGCCAGAGGCTAGTGGAGTCTGGAGTCTAGAGATACTGCGAGACTCCAGGGTCCTTGCACAACACAAGAGAATGAAAAGGAACCCCAGATAATGTATGTTATGGGCTGAATTGTATCACTCAAAAGAATATGTTCACATCCTAATGCCCAATACCTGTGAAGGTGACCTTATTTGGAAAGAGGGTCTTTACAGATGTAATCAGTTAAGATGAGGTCATATTGGAATAGAGTGGGACCTTAATCCAATATGACTGGTGTGGAAATTGAATTCAGTTTCCCCATCTTGTATATATTTTGAGGTTTAAATTCTATTCCCAATAAAAATAAAGCTAAAGACTTTTAGAGGAATATTTTAAATAGCTAAGTAGGGAAGATATATAAAGAGTTTCAGGTTTGTCTTGCCATACTTTGCATTTTTTTCTCCTCATATTTCTACTTTATATAACCAAGTTATAACAATGAATTGGCATTTTCTTGTGAGCGACAGATACGATTTTTTTATTTTATGGATTCAACTCTTATATGACCAAAAGTAGCTGAGGTGGTGACTGAACTATTTGTTTTGTCTATTATTAAGTAACAATTTAACAAATCTTTCTTGAGCACCTACTGTGTCATGCACTGTGCTGAGAACTGGCAACAAAATGATGAATGAGGAAGACGCCACCTGTGCTCTCACAGAGCTCATGTTTTACTCACATCGTATTTCATGGTTCCCCTTTTCAGTTCTCGTTTGTCTTTTATTTCCTATGGAAACTGAATACTTTAAAAACTAATGATATTATATTTTATGGAATCTTGGGCAAGTTACTACTCTGGTTTTCAATTTATCGTAATACAAAAATTGACTACATGCTCTATTATTTTGCCTATAGAATAAAGAACATCTTAGAGATTTTTTCCTCTAAACATTAATTTCATATTTGATTTGTAATCAAGTTGCATAAATACTTATAGGTGATTGGAAAAGTATATCTACAATATGCAAAGAAATAAAATTTGATGGTTTTCATTTTATGGAACAAGAAATGTTAAATAAACCGCTAAACTTGCCATGTTGCCATTTATAATTTCTGTGTACTCTTTGCAAGGCAATAAGATGAAACAAGAGAACATGGCCTACCCTGTACCATCACAAGAGATGTTCAAAATGGGGTGAGTCATCGTTACGTAGACTATGTCCTAAAAATATGGGGTGACATCCCCACATCGAAATAGAGAAAGCCATGAAATAGGGAAAATAGAATACCAAGTGGAGTCATAGTCTCAGAATCTTTTCTCAGCAAAAAAGAGAACTAAATGTTCTAAGATGACCTAATTTAACCAGGGTGGTTTGGGGACTCGGCGAAGAATCCTAAAACATGAATGAGAGAGTAGTGAGCCAAAGACGTGGGAGTAAGGGCAGCAGCTGTGACAACTGCAGCTTATGAAAGTCAGCCTCACCGCAGACCTGGGCCACAGAGGCCTTGGTAGATGGTTCCCTTGCATGGGCCTCATTGAGCAGTGACACCAAGATTTGACAAACCAAGGCAGAACCAAAGCCAGGACAAATGATCAGAACTGAATGACCAGCCAGTTGCAAGTAAAACTCAGCCACAGCAGATCCCTGTACTCTTAACATTTTTTAAAATATAATAGCTCTTTAGATTATCTTCTATTCTACAATATGTACATGGCATTGTACTGGGTACACCCAGCTCCTGAGTATGTTTACTCCAAGGATGCAGCCCAAATCTGGGGAGATACCAGGGGGGTCTGGGAACACACTGGGCCAAGAAGGACCGACCTCAGCTAAAACTCCATTGAGTACATGACTCCCATACGCCCCTACTCACACTGGCACCCACAGTGACACTTGGGGTTTCCTGGAAATAGTGTCAGTTCAGAGCTAGGGTCCAGCAGTCCCCAATATGTCTGGTTATTTTAATTTCCCCAATGCACAGTCACCCTGGTAAAAGGTCATATTCTGGGTCATATTCCGAGAAGGATGAGAGAAAGATTAACAGTATACATTTTTGGCAGTGTACCAGGGTTCTTCCTTAAAGAAACCTGGCTTCCCCTTTATTCTGTGAACTAGCTCAACTCTGGGAATTAACTGAGGGGCTGTAACTTTCCGCTTTTATGATTAGAGTGCCCCAACTTGGCCACTGCCCCCCAACACTCCAATTACTCCAACTTAGTTAGGTTTCCCACGTGAGGCCTGGCCTTCAAAGAAGAGCAATCACAGAGCTCTTCCAGGGTGCTAGGTCTCCTTTCACAGATTCATTTCCCCCAGTTGTAATAAAAGGTATGTCCTCTGGATCCTCCCAGTGTGAGAAGTTCTTACATTCCAATGTTCTTACGTTCCACTCTAACATTCCAATCTCCCTAAACCTTTAAATACCTTCTTCTAGAACATACCAGGACAATTCTGGCATTTGAATTTATTTGGTACAGGCCACTGTTCAGTCCATGTTTTAGCCAAGCAAACCAACCAGCCAGACGTTTCTGATCTCTCAAACTATCAATAAAATACTGAACCCACAGCCTCTACTTAATGGGCCTATATCAATAAATTTGGCCTGATCCAATGTTGTATTCCTACCGCCATTGTCCTACAGCCTTCACATTCATTCCTACACAAATCCCCCATATTTCTGTCTATATAAATTGGAAAAACTATCCAGTTCTTTTGGAGTACAGCACACTCCTCTTGGATCACACTGAACCTCACCCTTGGGTGCCTGCTGGCACTTGAGTCAAATTATAGGTCTAGAAGCAAAGAAGGATGGGGGTGTTGGTGCCTCAGCCTCATCGGGATCTGGCCATACATTCTCTTTCCAGTTCTCAGGATCCCACGAGAATGGGTAATTTTAATACAGTGTGATAAGGGCCACAGCAGAGTAGACACAGTTGCTTCTGGAGCACAGATAGGAGTACCTTACCCAGTTTGGACAGAGACACCTTCTGGAGAAGTGAGTCCTGAGCTGGGTTTTAATCAATGACTGGACCTAGGGAAATGGTGTGTGTGTGTGT
>NW_017731441.1:1510316-1563134 GCF_001890085.2 Hipposideros armiger | reverse complement strand
GGAAATGGGGGGGGGTAAGCATCTAAACAGAGAATAGCAATCAAAATGACAGAGCCTTGGGTGTGTGTAGGGGGTGTGTTGGAACAAATGAGTGTTCCTACTGTTGCTGAAGTTTAAGATAAGAGGGTCTCAGAGGGGCAAGGTAACTTGCCCAAAGTCACACAGCTAGTGACGTGTGGACCAGGATGTGAGTCCTGGTATGCCAGGCTAATGCTCTGTTACTTCTCCTGCATGACAGCACCACAGACCACATGGTTGTTGCAGTCTTCCAAAACTATTTTACATTTTATTTTGAAGCGCTTTCAAGTTTATAGAAAAGTTGTAGGAATAGTACAAAGAGCTCTTACTGACCCTTCTCCCAAGACCGCTGTCCAGGTTTCTTTTATCTGTTGCCCCATCATCATTTATAACAAAAGACCCAAAGTGGGATCAGTAATTATGCTGCTCTAATCTATTCAATCTAGAACATTCTTCATGTTCTTTGATTCTCATGACCTTGACATTTTGGAACATCGCGGGCAGTTCATTTTGTACAATGACCCGAAAGGGGGACTTGTCCCACACTTACTCATGATCAGACTCTAAGTTGAGTATGTTGGACAGGAAAGCGCTATGTCCTTCTTACATTCCATCAGGTGGCACATGATGTCCATCTGTCCCATTACTGGTGGTATTAATGTTGATCATTTGATCAGAATGGTATCTACCGATGTCTCTACTGCAGGCCTTGCAGTAGAGTGGCCTTTTCATCCTTTGTAATTAATATTTATTTTGTGGAGAAATCCTTTGAGACGAGGTAAACATTCCACAACTTATCATGCTGACCCACTGGTTTATAAATGACAATTTCTTCATTCCATTATTCCTGCTACTTCAAGAGTTTCCTCTTTCCCCATTGATATATGTATTCATTTGTTTATATCATTCAAACCAAAATTTTTAAAAGGTTAAAACATATTGAAGAACAAATTTGAAAATGGAATGAATTATTCATTGGTTATTTAAATTTTTCTAATTGTTTGATTAGAATTGATTAGTGTCCCTAAAAAATTTCATCTGAGAAAGCCTGACCTAAATGTTGTTGCTTTCATATATTTCTGTTCCCCTTATTATCTTCAGTCACCCATCCATTATTGGTAATATAGTTCAACTTATTGGTAATGTAGAAATAAAAATATGAGCAAGATTATGTCACAAAAATAGTCACTTGTGAGTATTTTAAACCAGTGTTAAAAAGGGAGGATGAGCTTATCCTATTCCCTGAGGAAATAGGACATTTACTGAGTAGAAGAGTAGAATTTACGGTTTCTTTTTTGACTGACTCACAGAGTTAATATCTATAAATAGAAAAACCCATTCGACTGGCATCTAACAAATGGCAAAAGTACACATCTTTCTTTGAGATATAATAGTATATTATTCATCTACTGTCATGAAAGCACTTACAAACTATCTAGAAAACTTTTGCTGTTGTTGTTCAATACCATTATTCCTGCTTGGCTTAGAGTCAATAGGATCTTGCAAACATTCCCTATAACATTTCGCTTTTGACCAGAAGTTCAGCAGCTTTTATAAATTCAATTCTTTTTAGAAGCTTTTATACCACTATTTGTGGACAAGGGTAAGATGCATAAAACTGAATAGAATTGGTTAGGACTACCTATTTCAGTCAAAAATTATTTCAGCATAAAGAATGAAGCAGATTTTTGCCAGATAATGGAGGCATTTCAACCACTGTGATCTAAACACACATAAATCCCAGCCAAGGTCAGGCATCTAAACTCCCAAGTTATTTTATGTACTCATTTCCTTCTCTGAAAATCTCAAGGTTCGAATGTGAATGTCAGTCATCACTTAATAGGGATATCAATACTAGCTAACAAGTTGTAGTTTTCCTTTCAATGTGTCTCCAAGGAATTCTGGAAGCAAATAGGTATGAAGAGGATTCAGGCCTGTGGAAATTTCATCCAGGCTGCAGCACTTCTTGAGCTTCTCGCCTATTATCAGGGCTGCCCTCAGTTTCTTCTTCCCACTTCCTATCACACCAAGATAAAGCAACACTAGTATGCGCTGGCAGAAAATGCGTCCTGACTTCCTCTGGTCAGAGAGAGGCCATGAAATTCAATGTGCAGTGGAGTCTATGTTAAATTTAAATCCAGCTCAAGCTTGCCTGCCCTTTTGTGAGTTCCGCCCAGCTGCTGGGCGGCTCCCTGGCTGCCTTGTTAAGCATGTCAGGGAGGAGCCATGCAGACCCCACAGGTGTACTATCCAGGTGGGAAACCTGTGCAAAGAGCTTCACCGGCAAGATAGGACAGTGAGGTCTGCATCAGCGCCCTTTAGAGAGATTGTGTTTACAGGGTTTTCAAAGGTCTGATTTGGCAAGATGTTCACCATATCTGAATGCTGAGTGCTTCCACTTAAAGGGTTGTTATAGGCATAGAAACGAACCATAGGTAGGTTTCCTAAGAGTTGGGACCACATACCAGGCAGTCAATGAGTATGTCAGGGCCGAGGAAAGATTTTGTTTGAACTACAGTGTTTTTAATTGCTTTTAAATTCATTTGGTATATTTTAAAATAGGAAACATTCACATAAAATATGGATTTCTGATTTGTCTTGGGCAAATGGAGCCATCTGACAATACTATCACCAAGGACTATCCCTATGAATCTCCACCCTTCCCAAGTGCCTGGGCCACCTGCTCCCCTAACTTCTCTGGTCCTTAGAGCCATTTGAAATTTGCAACCCCTTGTCTACAAGCCTTTGTTATCTTCTCTTAAGTTGACAATATCAAAATCTACATATTGGAGATAACAAATACAATAAAATAATGATTAAAACAATAAAATGAAACCCTGAGTAAATGTAACACTGCAAAGGAGCTTATTCCCAGGTGGAAACCAAGAGCAGAAGAAGCCTTTCCATACAGACAGGTTGCTTTTGTAAAACGCTTTACTTACATGCTCACATAAGGAAGTTTCTTAGGTGGATAAGAAATAAATAGAAGAGGTACTCAAGTTTATCAAAGGTAACAATTGGACATCTCTCAAGGGCCCCTCCTCTTCTCCACTCTGGTGTGTGCACACAATAAACATTTGTAGATGTCTAACAGAGCCTTTCTTAATTCATCACACATGTCCTTCTTTTAATCATTCTTTTTAAACTGAGAGAAGGAACACACTGTTTCAGCTGCATTTCAAGTTAAAACCAAGAACAGGAGGCATTTGTCTGGGCTATATAAAAACACTGGTCATACAATGTTATCGAGTTTTTAAATTTGCTAGAAAACTTTTTGCCAGAAAATTCTTGCATGTTGAATACCTTAAGTAAACAATCATAAGCTCATTTTGCCACTGTGGGCTGAAGTTTATTTCTTACCAATATATGTTCAATGAGGTTATATAACCCTCCATCTGATTCTACATATGTAATGTTTCATGTGCCGGATATCTATGGGTAAAAGTATTACAAATTACCAATGTAAATTATCATATTAAAATAATAATAGATAAATCTATATAAACATTGATGGTAACTCGGTAGGATAACTTCCAAGCAGTGGATATTATGGACCAAAGACTTTATTACAGTATTGCCACATTGTTCTCCAAAAAGGAATATGTTGATATATACTCTCACTGGTGTGTAAAGCCCACCCTTGCAAATAATATGTGTTACGTGATATTTGCTAATTTGATTGGGAAAGATATAATATTTTAATCTCATTCATTTGATTATTTGTGAGAATAAATTTTTTTCTATAGGTTTTTTGGATATTTATTTTCGGTGGTGGTGGTGGTGGTGTGTGTGTATGTGTGTGTGTGTGTGTGTGTGTGTGTGTGTGTGTGTTGCCTGTTCATGTCCTTTGCTCAGTTTTTTTTTTTTTGGTACATTTTTCTTTTCTATTGATCTTTATGTATTAATTATATTGTCCTTTCCCAATAAATTTAATTAAAAACAAAACAAATTATATTGCCTTTGTCATTATCCTTCCAGTCTGTTGTTTGGTTTTAAATATCATTTATGCGATAAATTCCTTCTTAAATCTAGACTTGTTATGGAGTCTATTTTTGCATGTATGCATAGATAACTTATCTTTAAAATTTTCTATTATAATCCTTTCATGTTCCTCAATCATATTCCTCAATCATGTTCCTCACTATTTGATTATATAGCTTTTTAAAAATTATGAGTTACATTTGGATTTTTGATGCTTATTCAGTTGAATTTAATAGATATTTTCTGCACTCCTTCTACTCTGAGTCCAGCACTGTGCTAGGAGCTGGAGGTATAGAGAGAAATAATCCAGGAGAGAGGGCTGATCCAGGTTCTGTAGAGAGAGAAGGAGAGACAGAGGAGTAAAGAAATACAAGCTTGTAAAAGTGAGAAGAAATAAGATATAAAACATATACCCACCCAAGTGATTTTTTGATCAAATGTAAACATTTATGGAACCTCTCGCTAATGTTTGAATCATATAAAAAATGCCCTTTAATATTAACAAAGCTCACAGTTTTAAATTATTTTAAAAGTTCATGAAACCCATTCCTGGGTGCTAGACTGTCCCTTTATCGGCCAGCTCCTCTCTCGTCCCTGGGCACCTCGCTTAGGGCAACACCAGCACTTCAGCTGGTGTCTCGCTTCCTACCAGCTCAGGGTAAGGAAAAGATTTGATAGAAACCAGGAAACGCTTTCCAAAGTTGTTCTGCTTGAGTTGCTTATTTTTATTTTTCCTACCAAAATAAATAACCTTCAGGATGCCAATAACATAGTTTTGGAGCTAGATTCTTACAGTGAAAAATTCTATGTCAACTCTAAGAGTGGATTTATAAACTTTCAAATATTTTGGAATCAAAATCATAACTTTAATAAAAATTGTGACTCAATATAATGACTCACGATTCACAGGGAAAACAGTTTCATCGAACAGATTGTTGGAAGTGATTCTGAGACCACAGCACCCTCTGCAGACCAGTTAATGAGGACCCTCACATGGGGGAGCTGAGTGTGGGGTACACCCTCACTCTTCCCTGTCCATTGAAGAGGTGGCCACAGTCTCAGCACCTACCAGGCCGGGGCCACTGTGAGGCAAGGCTTTGAAGAGGGGCTGTGGAAGCATTAGACCAAACTTCCCTCCCACTAAGGGTCACATGATGTGTGTTCACGTTGGCTGGGGAAGTTCTGTCTCATGAGCAAGACCATAGGTCCTTGAGGGTTTACAGGAAGAACAACTCTCTCTCTCTCTCTCTCTCTCTCTCTCTCTCTCTCTCTCTCTCTCTCTCTCTCTCTCCTCTCCTCTTCTCCTTCCCCCCTTCTCCCCATCTCCTCCATCCCTCCTTCCCTCCTTATATCTGCCTTAGTTTGTGTATTAGTTTCCTAGGGCTACCATAACAAATTGGGTGACTTAAAACAATATAAACTTACTCTCTCACAGTTCTGAAGTCCAGGAGTCTGGAATCAAGGTGTCGGCTAGGCCACACTCCCCACAAAAGCTCTAGGGAAAGATCCCTTTTTGCCTCTTCCAGCTCCTGTAGCCCCAGGCAGTCCTTGGTTGGTCAGTATCACTCCAGCCTCTGTCTTTATCTTCATGTGGTCATCTTCTGTCTGTGTCTCTCTGTGTAGTCTCCTCTTCTGATAAGGACACCAGTCATTGGATTTTGAGCTCACCCTGAATCCAAATGATTTCATCTCAAGCTCTTTTGTAAAGATTCAGTTTCCAAATAAGGGTAACATTCTGAGAGTCTGAGTGGATGTAAATTTTGGGGGGACACAATTCAACCCACTGCAGCTTATAAAATAGAAANTCCCTGAGTGCTTTCCCTGTTTGCTTGCTGTGACTGCTCATGACAGTTTAAAACAGCATTAGCACTCACCTATAGAGAGCTACTATGTGCCAGGCTACATGTATTAATAGAGTTCATGACAAAGACTTAGAAACCATATAAAGATTTTTTTAAAAGAGGCTTAACTTTCCTCTTCCTGTGCCTTCTTCCAGAGTACTTCTATTGTAATCAAGAATTGCATTTATTTCCAGCTTCAAGTTAAGTGGCTAAATTTTTCCAAATGCAAACACAAAGTAATTTAAAAAGCAGTATGAATTCTGGAGTATGAGGGCCGAATATTTGGTTGTAACAGCAGCTACTTCCTGAGCGCCCTGTGTCTCTGTCCAGTGCTCTCTCCCCGCATTATGTCACACCATCATTACTACAGCTTTCATTGTCCCCATTTTACTGGGGTGGATATGAACTCAAACGTGGGCTCTGCAACTCCGGAACCAACACATCTCACATGTTTTCCAGACCACTTCTCTACAGGCTTTCTAGGAAACCGCAAGCTCGATCAAGTTTTGTGCCCAGAGACTCTTTATCAACAAGAGTATGGACCCAAGAGTCGTCCACTGAGACTCCTGTTTACTCTCATTACTGCTGAATTAGAGACATAATTTGGAATACAGTCATCACAATTTTAAATTTCGTTATAATCTAGTAAACAAGAGTAACATTCACCTTGAGTCAAACGAATGAACCTACAGAAAGACAGCACTAGGCAGTGACCTTAGGGGACCAATGAACCTGGCAGCCAATTATTGTCAGAAAGGAGACCCACAGGCCACCTACTATAAATTGTCTTAGAAGTCCCTGAACATTTAAATGCTTTATAGCTACTGGTGGCATTCTTTTACCTTGGAAGTACATTAATTTCAAAAAATGTTTATTTGGAAGGATGCTAGAAAGCAACATTGTTCAAAGCTAGGTGTTTTTTAGGTGTTTAATTGAGCTGTCTTAGTGTCCAAGATGGTCATTTGGTTAAACGTAATATTTTTCCAAGTTCCTATTACAGACGACGCGTGCTATGGAGAACTCATTGTTCTATTGGGTTGGAGCCAATTAAGGTTATTGTCAGTGTCAGCTCAGGCATGTGTCTTTCAGTTCCCTCATTTCTCAAGAGAGGATTTCAGCCTCATGCCCAGTTCAACTGCCTGTCAATTCCTGATACCAGTCATTGTTAGGGGTACACCCACAAGCCATTACCCAGAATTCAGCTGAACTGTGCTAACTTGATTTGTTAGCTTATGTGTGCTTGGATGATGGTGTTACAAAGATGTTAAAATCTCCCCCAACCTGAAGCCAGACAGGCAGATGACTGTTTACCTAGAAATGTGTAGCAATCACTGCCTGTAAAGTTGATTTTATTGAGTTGGACCATTATCTAGATTGAACAATTTAGTAAGAAGCAGTTCTGTGAAGCCCATTGTATCTATTGTATGTTAAGGCACTCATTTTATCAAGCTATATCCTATTTATTTGGCATAAATATGGTCAAATGCAAAAAAATAAAGATTCAAGGCAGGAAAAAATAGCTTATAAACATATATGTCTGAAAAATTACTCAGCATCGGAAGACATTTTACCGATATAGTATATTATGAACATAATGTCAGTGAGGCCCTTAGCCTAGTTTGGGTTCCTGAAGAAGCAGATCCTGAGCCAACAATTTGGGAGCAGGTAGTTTATATAGGAAGTGATCCCATGAAGAACAAACGAAGAATGGGAGAAAGTGAAACAGGAGAGGGAGAAAAGTGAACCAAAGGTGTGTAAATGAGCAACTGGGGCTCAGATTCCCTGGGGAGCCTTGAGAAGCAGTGGAGCTGGTCTCAGAATTTTCTAACCAGAGGACAGGCAGGCTAAAATTTATCCCTCAACTNGATCCCTTTTTGCCTCTTCCAGCTCCTGTAGCCCCAGGCAGTCCTTGGTTGGTCAGTATCACTCCAGCCTCTGTCTTTATCTTCATGTGGTCATCTTCTGTCTGTGTCTCTCTGTGTAGTCTCCTCTTCTGATAAGGACACCAGTCATTGGATTTTGAGCTCACCCTGAATCCAAATGATTTCATCTCAAGCTCTTTTGTAAAGATTCAGTTTCCAAATAAGGGTAACATTCTGAGAGTCTGAGTGGATGTAAATTTTGGGGGGACACAATTCAACCCACTGCAGCTTATAAAATAGAAACTACCGCCTTCATAAGATGTTGGGGGGGGAAGTATCTGCTTTCTCTCTCCCCTTTGGTTATTCTTCCCATGAAAGGAGGAGTAAGATTGAAAAATTCTCACATTATGGATGTTCTAAACTCTCTTGGTCTGAGGAATCTGCCTTTCTTCAAATACAAGTACTCACCTCTCCCTCATCAGGAAAACTACCAGGCTGACTCTATGGCTGTCTGGCTTGTGACTCAACAAGCAATTTCAATTTGGGGCAGGGGGATGTTGTAGGAAGCCTAGATTGGGGCTCAGGTTCAAGCCCTGGCCTCAAGCCTAGCTTGACCACTAATACAATTCTCATCTTCCAGACTTCTGAGCCGGGGACCCCTTCAGGTAGTCTGGAACCGAGAATTGGGGAAGGGTGTGACTGAGAAGCATAGGGGTCCCCATCAGCAGCCTCCTGCCGCAAAAAGACATGGGGCAGTTTCAATTATTCATAACTGTCCCAGCAAACAGGAGGCTGTGGCACCAAAGAGAGAATCCCAGAAGCCCAGCAGGCCTGCACTTGCCATCAAGTGATCTTCCCTGGGAGCAAGGCTCGAAGGATCAGACTGTGCTCCGGGGATAGAATGTCAGGGCACAAGGAGGACTGGAGGGCAGAGGCGCAACCAGGTTGTGGAAAGGAGGGCTTGGGAGGGGAACCAAGACAGAAGCCCACTCCTGTCATTGCTTTCCTGGTGGTCCCCAGGTTGTTCTCTCTCAAGTCCCATTGAGGGAGCGGGGGAGGGGCAAGGTTGAGTAGGCATCAGTTAGGCCCAGCTGGTGAACAGCTTGAGGGTGGGGGTGGGGGGACAAAGTGCAGCTACTACCTGTCCCTTGACACTCACCAGTTTGCCCCTCTTCTGCCCCTCAGGCCAAGGCCTGTGGTGTGGAACCAGTCCCTAGTCAGGCCTATTGGGAGCTAATCCTCCCAAGTGAAGGAGTTGCTCTCATCCATTGGTTTTGAGAAAAAGTAACAGTTGCAGGAAAATCTAGGTCCTTAGGCAATCAGGTGCTCTTCCACCCACCTGACCATGGCTTGGGTGCTGACAGTGCAGGACTCCACTAGGGGAGCCAAGGTTTTAAAATAAACATAACATGTGACAGGACGTTTCATTTGGTTGAGAAGAAGACTCTGGTTTCGAGGTCACTGGTTCAGATCAGGACTGAGGACAGCTGAGCCCCTGATGCATGGCTATCTGAGTCTGTCAGAGGCCCTGAGTTAACACATCAGTGAGCTGGGATTTCTGTCTGCTTCCTGTTGGACAGGTGTCTCCCTCACAACTCGCTGGCCACAACAGAAAGGCCAAAACTGAAATGGGCCCTGAGAAAGAACCGTCTCATCCTTTCAAATGGGGCCAGCTCCTGGCATTATCTAACATGAAGTGGCATTACTGTAGGATTTGTCATTCAGCAAACAGACTTTCATGAGAGAAACAACTGTTAATGAAGAACAAATCTATTTTAAGAGTGCAATAATGAATCAGGGGTGGCAACAGCATTTATAGTAAGACTAGCCACCTCAATGATCATTCTCCTAACATTGTTAGTGTCAACATAAGGAACATCCAAACCTATAGAGAATTTTTATGAGTTTAGTTGAGCCAAACTGACAGACAATTGCCAGGAAGCAAAATCTCAACAGATTGAGGAAATGCTTCAGAGAATGGCAGTTTTACAGCTTATTTTATATAGTAGCATCAAAGGAGGAGACGTAAGTGTGGACATTACATGAAATCCATTGGTGGTAGATTAGGGAGATGGGAGAAAGCAAAAGGGGGAAAATCTCTGAGACTGGATAGACTTTGTTTTACTTTTTATAGTAAAACAAAGAGACATATACTTCTTTTACATTGGTGAGTACAGGATAGTTAACATTTACAGTACAGAGAGATGGTATGCGGGCAACCAGATAACAATGAGGGGTTCTGTGGTCTCATGATCTTATGAGAGGTTGTGCCCTGGGGGGGGGTCTGGAAAAAGGGGATTACTCTGACATTTCAAACATATGTTATCTTAGATGCAAAAAGACAACAGACAGGCTCATTTAAGGTAAAGATTGACCTTTGTTAAGGAAGTTACCAGCCTAGGACATGACTACCCGCCATGACTTGTTTTTAATTAGGAATTTTTGTGTTCAGACCATCCTATGTGGTTACTTTCTGTCTCTGAGTTTATAAGGCCCACCATGGAGGCCTCTCCTAAGCTTGTCCAGTTCAGGATGTGGCCCCTTTTTCATCCACATTAGATTAGAGAAGTGTGACTGCGTTGTAAGACAGTTAAGACTTAGTCACAATGTAGTCAATTCTGCAAGGTATAGAGAACTGGCGAAGACACGTAAGCACTTGATAAATATTATCCTTGACATTTGATCCGAGAAACAAACAGCTGCTTGTGTGATGACTCTGGAGAGCCTTTGATGATTTCATAGCAGACAATGGCACAAGTTCACCTGCATTCCTGAAGTGCACATTGATTGTCCGGGGAGGAGGCCCAGAGCATTTTGTGTTCCTTCTGGATTATCACTTTGATACCAGAATTTAAAAACTGAGCAATCAGGAATGACTAGAAATATAAAATTAAACCATCCTTAAAAATTCAGCCTGCTGTCAAAGGTGATTTATGTAATCATTTGGTCTATTCAATGATTTATTCTACAGTTGTAATTTTTTGTGAGTTTTCAAATGCCAAAATCAGTTGCTTTGTTAATGAGCAGGTCTTTTGCCTTACAGCCATGTTGTCATTAGTATAGGGAGAGAGGGGCAAAGTATAAAGCATCTAGGAGCAGCATCTGCAAAATGACTTCAATTGTGCAGAGGCATCATTTGAGGGCACTTTAGAAATCCTTTGCGAGCTAGGGTTGAGATCTCAAAGTAGTCCAGGTGGGTGTTGGATTGACTCATTTCTCTACCCTGCAAAAAACAGAGGTAAGAAACAGTTAAGGATGACCTTAGGGGCCATGCCTAGCAATACCATCTGCCCCAAACTCCACTGGCCCTAAATGTCCTCCCAGCTGCCTGGGCTCCTAGGAATGTGTTAAGAGGCATGGTGGCCACAAAAGTCTTAGTCAACCCTGTGTTGTAGGAGCCAGGCAAGAAAGAAATCCTCTACAGGCGACTGAGAACACTTTCGGCAGCATCTGTTCAGTTGAACATAGTTTCTCTGCACACCACCATTCATTCCCAATCACCCCGATGCAATTTGATTTCACAAAGGGGGCGAGTCCACGGAGCCCTTAACCAAGAACACTTGGAGGTTTTTCCTGGAAACAGTAGTGGGTGGTGTGGGGGCAGCACGGAATGACTGTCCCAACAGCTGAACACAGCTGAGCCTCCAGCAGCAGCTGCACTGGACTTACACGCCAGGGGGACAGTGCTGAGAAGCCAGCAGCAGGAATTGATGGTGCCCATCATGGAGATATGGGCCAAAGGCACAGGGACTGGATGCAGGTGTGCAGCCTCCAAACCTCAGAGCACAAGGGGATTTGGAGACATACCGGGGCTCTAGCCAACATCTCATGCAGAAAAATACACGCTAAGCTATCATAACAGGCACAGAATGGGAAAGCAATTCTTTTCTAGGTCACTGCAAGGTAGGAGCCAGCAGAGCAGGGTTGAAAAACATTTTGTCAAAGAAAATGAAGAACTGTCATGGGAAACAGTTGGACAAAGAGAGGCATGGGAGGGCTTGAGAAGGTATATTGAACCAATGAAAAAAGGGCAATAGCAGGAATCAGTGACGTTAACATAAATAGAAATCTAAAAAACGTACCACCTGAGTCTGTTCAACACAGAGGCCTCTGTACTGACAGGACATATTTCTTTTGACATCGTTATACATTGTATAACTTAGCAATAGACTGAATAATAATTATATCTATGTACTAGTCTCTTCATTCTTCAAGCCACCAAATCCAGATTCTAAAAAATATGGGATGGTCTACTGAAATATCCCACTCTTTATTAAGCTCATTTTACAAAGGATAATATAGAGTTTCCCTTTTTCTGTGAAGCACAGCTATTCAGAATTTTTTTCAAATGCTTCTTTGCATATGGTTCAGTTGCAGGTTGTAATTTCCAAAAAACAGCCTAAACAATGTCTCCCATTCCACAGGCTTTTTTTCTTTCTGTATTTTTTTTCTTTAACAATGTGACCTGGATGCTTTTTTTATCAAGCCAGCAGTTTCTCCACTTGAACCTGGGCAGACATTGTCATAGTCTTGACCAACAGAGTGTGGCTGAATTGATGCTATGTGACCTCTGAGGCTTGATGACACCATAAAAATGCCATGTATTTCAACCTGACTCTTTTGAGACACTCACTCTGGGAACCCAGCAGCCATGCTGTGAGGAAGCCCAAACTAGCCCACAGTGTGTTTTAAATTTTATCAAAGTTCCTTTGCATCCAGCCTGTGCCTCACCTTTATTTATGCCATAAATTTTTTGTAGAGATGTGGCTATAATAACGATTTCCCCAAAAACAGGAGGATTATTTTCTTTTTCTCCCAGAATTACTTAATAATTTCAGATCATCGTCAGCGACATTTCTGCAAGTTGAAGTCTATTATTGGAGACACATGGAAAGGAAAATAATTTGGCCTGGTCTGAGCTCTAGAGCTTGACAACAGGAGAAAAAAATCCGTAATTTTTAAAGTTAGCTTTTTAATCAAATTTTAATTATATAAGCAATACAAGTGCATTTCAAAGCAATCCCCCCAAATTAAAACACAATAGAGAAAGTTGACTGTCCCCTTGAACACTCATACCTCACGTGTCCCTGCTTCTGCTTCCCAGAGGTAACTCTCCAATCTGTTTGATATGGTTTCAGATCTTGTATGCATTTACATGCATGAGTTCTTACAGAAAATATGGAGTGTGTTTAAACTATGGGGTGTTGTGTAGGCTTTGGTTGTTTTTTTTTAGCATATAAACTTAATGATATCATAGAAACCGTTCTGCAAAGTCCCTTTTTATTTATTTATTTTTAACTGCACACTCTAACTTCCTACACCCTCTGGGGCCTTTACTGCTTTTAGCCGTACTTCCTGCTATTTAGAGAGTTAGGCTTTTAAAGGTCTTCATATTTTATATGATGGACTTTGTGCTTCTGTTTCTTGTTCTCCTTTCAGCTTTGAGGCCATTTCCAGGTGGTTAAGAGGAAATACCTAACTTTATTACTTTTCCCCCAAACCAGCAAGTTTTGTATATTTTCCGTTGAGTGTGCTAGGGTTATATCCCTCACATGGTATAGTTTTTGCTGTAATGTGAACAATATTTTTTATCACTTTTTAAAAATTTATTAAGGTTATTGGACGACATTGTTTAATAACATTATGTAAGTTTCAGGTATACAATTCTATATAATGCATCATCTGTATATTACATTGTGTGCTCACCACCCAAAGTGTAGGCTCCTTCCGTCACCATAAATTTGGCCCCCTTTACCCTCTTCATCCTCCCTCCACCGCCCTTCCCTCTAGTAACCACCCTTCTGTTGTCTGTGTCCATAAGTTTGTTTTGTTTGTTCATTTGTTGCTTTCTGCTTTATAGCCCACATATGAGTGATTTATCACATTTTATAGCTGGTTATTACTAACATGTAGAAAAGCTATTTACTTGATTTTATTAATCTTACAGTCATCATCTTGCTAAATTTGGGGTTCAGTCTTAACACTAAAAGAGCTCTGATGGTTAGATAATGGTAATCTTATGGAATGTATTATTATATAATGTGTAATTCATCAATGCCATTTTCCTGATTTTGATAGGTATTGTATAGTTGTGTAAGAGAAAGCCATTGTTGGTAAAAAAAAAAAAATACTGACTATTTGGGGGTGATGGAATATCATGACTTCAACTTATTCTCAAGTGATTCAGGGGAAAAAACGTTTTATTGTACTGTTACTTGCAATTTTTATGTAGGTTTGAGGGGTTTTTTTAAGTTTACTTAAAAAATACTTGGAGATGCTTGCTGCTAAGGAAGTGAAAACTTAAACAGAAGATAGGAATGAGAGTGTTTAGCCAAGGTTTTTTAATACGTGTAGCTGTGATGTTGTCCAGTTCAGCAAAGTGGAAACATCTGGCGAGGAGGCCATTCACTGATTTAACTCAGTCTCTACAAAGCCTGTTGAAGTCAGGTAGTGTTGGTACCAGAGCAGCCGTGTATGTGCTCATCCCCCTGTAATGTCTCACATGAAGCTGATGGCTCCACCAGGCACGGCTTCTCATCTCATCCTTTCATGACTGCCTGTTTCACTTGACTTTTCTGGAAGTTTTAATCCTATAATCAGCGGCCAAGTAAGATTGTCATGGCTTAGTCTCAGTTCAGTTTTTTAAAAAATAATTTACAAATGCTCTTCCAGGGCAGGGGCTGGACAAGTCACTTTTTTTTAGCCCCTTCCAATTCTGTGATTCTGCATGTAAAAATTAGGTACAAGCAGAGAGTACCTTGGGGACATTAATTCTGTTCAGCTGCTTCCCCTCCCCCGTCCACCTGCTCTGAGCCAGGAGCTGGGAAGAAAACTTCACACTTAAACCAACTCAGCTTTCCGGGCAGTGGATTTAAAGGAAATCTTTAAATAGTAGCAGCTGTTGCTTTCTCAAGTAAGTTTCTGGGAATACATCTAGTTAAAGTAATATTTTGGGATTTTCTTTAAGAATACTTTATTAAGAAATATCGAACATTATTTTCATACATCAGGTTAGTCACATATTCAAAATTTTATGTCTTTCATACACATTAAGAAACTGAATATACCAATGGACAATGGTTGGAACATATATAAAAATAGCACTTTGATCTGCAACCTGCGACAGCCTGCCCAGGAAACCAACCCCTTATCTACGGTAAACACCCAGGAAACAGCCTGCTGTAAGACAGACTCACAGGAGCCAGGTAGCTATCTCTAGTGGCAATCCAGGAAGCTAAATCATAACTTCTAGAACAATCAGCCTCAAATGGCCAGGACTTGATCTATAACTGACAGCTTTCCTACTTTTTGTCCCTGCTTACAGTTTAGGAAACAACCAGAGAAAGCCACATGTGTTCCCACGGGACACCTGCTCCTAGTTACTATCTCCAGTTTCTCCCAGTTAGCAGCCTCCTCCGTCAGGGCACACCTGAGCTGTCCCTTTTGTCCACTATAAGCATCCTCCTCCTCTGCCTGCTTTAAGTGTCTGTCCAACCCAAGCGGCCCACTCCCTACCATAGTGACCTCTGATTAAACAGCCTTTGCTTTTTTCATTTGGGTAGTGTTCATTAACTTCCCAATATTTTAAGATATTTTAACACACATATTATCCCACTTGACCCTCACACAACTCTGCAAAAAGGTTGGAGCAGGCAACCCTCTGTGACTTTAAAGACACGAAACTTCAAGGGACCCACCTGACATTGCTCAAGGTCAGGGTACAGTCTCCCAGCGGATAAGGATCTGGAGTTGTCTCTGGTGATTAAATTCTGCCTTTCCAGGTAGAGAGAAGAGAGGGGACGCCGTTACAAATATATGTCTTGCTTTTAGGCAAAGCGGGGTTGGGGGGAGAAAAGCACGCGGGCGGGGGGCGGACGGGACGGACACAGACCTTTTTTTTTTTGTATCTGTTTCTCAATTGCTTCCAGC
The DNA here is from genome assembly GCF_001890085.2 of Hipposideros armiger. Classification (NCBI taxonomy): domain Eukaryota; kingdom Metazoa; phylum Chordata; class Mammalia; order Chiroptera; family Hipposideridae; genus Hipposideros; species Hipposideros armiger. The sequence goes on along the minus strand of NW_017731441.1, from coordinate 1,547,503 downwards.
TCAAAATATTATAATCCTTACACCGGAGTGGCATATTTGGGGATGGCAGATTCTGCTCCCCTTCAACATGCAATGAATGAATTTATCATTGCTATCTTTAAATGAAACAATAAATATGTATTTTAAATTTTCCCTAGTTCAGTTTTAATTGTAATAAATGTGAGTACTTATAATCTGCACAAACAGAAGTTGAGTTCTTCATTAAGTTCCAAGGGTATTAAACAGTCCAGCAACCAAAAAAGTCTGAAACCACTGCTTGAGGACAACACTACCTTTTCTCCTGGAAAAAAGCAAAAGAGGCTATATCTTTCATATAGTATAGTATAGAAACACACAGGTGCATTTCCCATCACTGGTGCTGCTACTGTGGCCTCAATCACTCATTTTTTATAAAGTAAACTGATGGGTGAGATTGATCAGTGTCCCCTGAGATTAAACACACTGTGGACAGGAAGGGCACTGACAAATCTTCAGGACTGTCCATCATACATAAGCACTTTTGCAGACCAGCAGACCTTTTCATACAACTTCCTCAAGTCACACACATCCCTTCTGAATGTAGCAAAATTGAACACATGCATTAACACAACTCAAAGATACTGCCTTTCTAGCACACAAAAATAAGCCAAAGCATGTAAAATTATGTTTAGTGATTGAGGAATAGAGTGAAGGTATAAAATGGAGTCAAGCCACTAAATTACTAAAATCAAGTAACACCGAATTACTAAAATCAATCTTGAGGCATGAGGAAACTATTCTATTCTTGTTTTAACCAGCCTGGGAACTTAAACTTTTGAACTTTCCAATTCTGTGTCAGTGCCTGAATATACATCAAACTGCCAGATAACTCTCTGATTGCCCCCTGAAGGACTAAGGAAAAAATGTTCATGTATCCAGACCACCTGACATCCATTATCCAGACCACCGGTCATCTAAAGGATTACCATCTTGGACCAATCCAGAGGCAAAAAATGCAGGACTGGCTGTTCTCAAGAATGCACTTTTTACTATAAAAACTCAACTTTTCCTTCTTCTTTGGAGCACTTCCGGGCTTTTGCATAGTTGTGTTTCCAGTTTGCAAGGTCTAAGACCCTTAAATAAACCTTTATTTCTTTCTAGCCAAAGCCCCCAGACTCTTTTTGAGTTCATTCAATATGACCCATGTTTCAATATTCTATCTTACTTAAAAAGTATCTAGGTATCAGGCCGGCCAAGTGGCGCGTTGGTTAGGAGTTGGCTTGGGACGCCAGCTCAGAGCAGCACGGCCCTGGTTCAGATCCCACATGAGGGCCAATGACACTGCACCATCTACAGCTAAGATGATGAACAACATCTCGACCTGGAGCTGGGCTGCCGTGAGTTGCCGGGGACGGCGTAGGCTGCACTGGGAATGGCCGCCAGCGGGCATTAGCTTTCATGAGCTGTCATGAGCTGCTGTGAGCTGCCCGTGAGTGGCCATCCAATGGCCAGTGAGTGACTGCCTCACCCAAGAAGAACGCAATGATAATACTAACATGGGCCAGTGAAGCGACGTCCTCCACAACTAGACTGAAGAACAAAAGGACAGCAACTTGTTTGAAATCATTCAGAGAACTTAAGTTATCTAAAGGTCTTGGAAACCATCTTCAGGCTGAAAATACACAACATAATTACTATTGAAATAAAAATTTCATCAGAATAATACCTCAATTTACTTAAACACAAATTTACATTTTTCATAATCTGAAACATTACAGAGGGACAACTGTTTGAGTTTCAGAAAAGCAAACCCAAGTAGTGAATCATTTTACTTAACATCAAAAACCAAGAACAGCTGTTTTTAAACTATTTTTAGATTAAATTAGTCTCACTTGCTAAGGATTTGCCTAATTTGTATACTTAGATCCTTAAAACATTTCTGAGTTAGATTTTATATGAGTAATTTTTTTTTTAAGATTTTTATTGGGGAATTGGGGGGATGGGAACAGTGCTGGGAAATTGGGGGAAGGGGAAAAGACAAGTTGCTGTCGTTTTGTTCCTAAATCTAGTTGTGGAGGACGTTGCTTCACTGGCCCAAATTGGCACCATCATTGTGCTCTTTCCAGGCGAGGCAGATCAGTCGTCGGCTTCTGGACGGCCACTCACTGCGGCTGCTGGCCGCTCATGCTGGCTGCTGGCTACATATGGTAGCCCATGGCAACCCACTGCCACAGGGGCTGCACCCTACACCGTTGCCAGCGACTCCAGGCAGCTCAGCTCCAGGTTGAGCTGTTGTTCAGCATTTTAGCTGTGGAGGGCAGTGTCACTGGCCCTCATATGTGGGATCAGAACCGGGGCCTTCTGACGTCCCAAGCCAGTTCTTAACCATCGTGCCACTCGGCCGGCCCAATATGAGTAATATTTTTTCAAAATAGCACATTTAAAGAATGCTTTAAATTCAATTAAATTTAATTTCCTTATTTTCTCAGAATTTTAGGAATATTCATTTTATGTAAGTGCTTTCTTACCTCTGTAAGCCAGTAAGACAGAGCTCCTTTAATTAAAGAGACTTCATAGTCTGATTTATTAATACCCTCCAGAGATGGCAAAACATTACACACTCCTAACAGAGGTAAAGTCCTTTCTGAATTACAGACAAATCATCTTAAAAATGCATAAAGAGCTCATAGGTTCAGACATGAGAAGTTACAAAGAATTCAAAATTCTACAGTTATTTTAAAAAAATGACTCTAGTCACATTTTATAGTCATGCAGCACTGGTCAGTAATGCAATTGGGTGATAACCAACTACACTACTCGATACAATTTACCTTTATGGTCAAGAAATACTTGCATTTCTATTAGTTTTCTACAATTTACAGAGTTGTAAGGTTTTTGTTTTGTTTTTTTAATATTTATTGGGGAATTGGGGGGAGGGGAACAGCATTGGGGAATCTGGGAAGGGTAACAGACAGGTAGACAAATTGCTGTTTTTGTTCTTCAGTCTAGTTGTGGAGGACGTCGCTTCACTGGCTCATGTTGGTATGATCATTGTGCTCTTCCCGGGTGGGGCAATCAGTCGCCGGTCATTGGTCGGCCGCTCACAGCGGCTCCCGGCTGCTCACACTGGCTGCCAGCCACTCATGTAGCTCGCCGCAGCCCACTGCAGCCCCGCTGCACCTTCCACTGTCGCCAGCTACTCACAGCAGCCCAGTTCCAGGTTGAGCTGTTGTTCATCATCTTAGCTGTAGAGGGCAGTGTCACTGGCCCTCAATGTGGGATCCGAACCGCAGCCCTGCTGCTCAGAGCTGGCGCTCCCAAGCGAGCTCTTAACCAGCTGAGCCACTCGGCCGGCCCTGTAAGGATATTTTGTTTTTTGGGTTTTTTAATTGTCTGGTTGGTTGGATTTTTTGCCCATTTCAAAATCCTTCACAACTTTTCCCTACAGTCTTATAAGAATCTGAAATACGCCAAGGAGTCTAACCTGTTCTTTAGGTCTCTGCATAAATTCCACCTCCTGGAGGACAGCTTCCCAGAACAACCAGTCTTCGGTAGGGTTTGCCTGAGGTCCTCACTCATACTTGTATTTTTTCTCTTTTTAGCACTTATCTTTTGTGATCATGTTTTTATTGGGGTCCTGTTTAAAGTCTGTGTATCTCACAGAGCAGAGATCATTTCTCTTTTACTCACCGCTGTATCCCCAGCATCTAGCATAACGCCTGGCTCATGGTAGATACTCATGAATACTTGTTGAATTCATACGTAAGAGAAAGAGAGAGAACTAGAGAGGCAGAGAACAGCTTTCTAAAAGTTGGACTCGGGGCCGGCTGAGTGGCTCAGTTGGTTAAGAGCTCGCTGAAGAGTTTGAGCTCTGAGCAACAGCGGTTCAAGTCCCGGCCCGAGCTGAGCAGCCGCTGAGCTGCCAACAGGTGGCGGGGATGGCTCAGCTTAAAAAAAAATATTTTAAAGTATAAAAAAATAAATAAATAAAAGCTGGACTCACTCCAAGTCCTTTATTAAATGGATATGAGGGCTATAACAGGTGCTACAGAAGCAATCCTTCCTTTGTCTCTCCCACCTCAAATTAGCTCCTGGAGTTCTCAGGGTACCCTCCAGGGATTGGAGGTTGACCATTTGTTCCCAAATCCCTTTAGATTATCTTTCATGGCCACTGAGGGTGTTCATGAAAGAGCAGGTCTAATGGGTCCACCTCAGCATCCTAAAGGGGATGCAAGCAGAGGTTCAGCTGGGTTCTACCTGTGTGCTCAGCTTTGCAGTCTTCACAGTGCCTTTTCTTGAGCTTTGCACCTATGCTAAAAGGCCAGAGGAGAGATGAGAAAAGTGAGGCCAGGATAAGTGGCTCAGAAGCCAGGTCTTCTTGTTACAATAGGAGTTACCCTAGAAGGTTAACCTTTAACAGGCACCTGACACCTGTCATCTTGCTGAAATCTTCCAAAGGCTCTACAAGACAGGAATTTTTTTTATCATTCTACACACAGGAAAAGTGAGGCAAAGGGAAGTTCCCAGTCAGTGGGGAGAAGAGAAAGGACATAGGACCAAGCTGGTAAATCCATTCCAGGGCCTATGCCTTTGGCCGCCAGGTCGTGCTTCTTCTCACTACACCAGTATAGCCTGTGCTTCCAACGTGCACCGCTCTACCACCGCCAGGTTTCAGACCAGGACCCTGGGCAGAAAGGACAGTTCTATTTTCTGGATAGCGGCTACTTCAGAGGCTTAGTACCCTAATACGCTGCATTCACACAGCCAGGAAGCCAACAGGGAGAAGCAGAGCTTTGCAGGCCTGGGTGGCTTCACAGCTCATTGTGCACCTGTTTTCACAGATAAGCAGAGGGGTAAAAGAGTGAGGAATAGAGCAGCGCCTCCTCCTTCCAACTGCTTGACAGGATGCAGCCTTAGGAGGACACTCCCCTACAGAGAACCTAAAGTGGGGGCCCACAGCAGAGAACCGGAACCGGCCCTGGGGGCCTGGGCACTCAGGATGGGCTGGCCATCATCTGCTCTTCCTACAAACAACAGGCAGGTCATTAAGTGGATTAAGGCAGCGTTAAAGTGTAACATTTTTTTCCCCTAAATATTACTAGATGTTTAGAATTATTAGTAGGTGTGGAATGGGTTGGATAAAAAGCATATAAAATTAGAAATTCTAAGTTTAATTTTTTTTTTAATTTTATTGGGGAACAGTGTGTTTTTCCAGGACTCATCAGCTCCAAGTCAAGTAGTTGTTTCAATCTAGTGTGGAGGGCACAACTCAGTGGCCCATATGGGGATCGAACCGGCAACCTTGGTGTTATGAGCATTGCGCTCTAACCAACTGAGCTAACCGGCCACCCCATCCAAGTTTAATTTTTTAAAAGTGTATAAAAATGCATATTTTTAAAAATGTATTAATATTTTTCCTTTAAATCACAGCTTAAAAAAAAAAACTATGGTAATAGCTTTACAGGGCTTTTTAAAGCCTAGGAGTAAAGTTTTAAAGAAGCAATTTTCATTCAAATGTTATATAATAATCTATTTAATAGCTCTTTAAAATTTCTATTCCAGTTATTATTCCAAGTTAATGGTCTAAAAGTTAAATTTAGTTATAAATTTTCTATTTTAAAAAATCTCAATTCATCAGAGGCATGAGAAAAAGACTGTATTCCTTCTCATGAATCTATTTAAAAGACTGGCTTGTCATCCTAGCTAATTACCCATATATTCCTACTCATGAATTGTCATCCTACCTAATTCATCTACTCATTCAACCAGAAAATATTAGGGAGTCACCTACTGCACTATTATCTTCATTTTCTGGATGATGAAGCGACCTTCTTAGGGCCATGCCAGGGGTATCTGCCACCAGAGATGATTAGTACCCTGTTGCAGACTCTCCCATCTCATCCACCGCAGTGTGGGGCCCCCCACTCATCAAACCATTGCTGATTCTGGTTGATGGGACCTGACTCCGTGACAGGCCTATTAGTGACATCTCCAGTGGGTCTGAAATAAATTCTTCCAAGGCCTCATCTCCCCACACCCCAGGCTGCCCTGACCCTCCGTCTTCCAGTCCCACTTCTCTGTTCTGGGGTGAGACCTGCAGCCTGGCCCTGCCAGGACTGTCCTGGCTCCATAGAGGGACCCCCTTCTCAGAAGCTCCTCCATAACCCACAAATCTGCCCTAATCACTTGATGGCTCCTAAGTTCAGATGGAGTTTTAGTCCCCAAGGTAGAATTTTCTAGAGTGGCTTCTACTGAGGATTAACCTCTGGAGACAACTTCAAATAAAATCAAAGCAGGCCCCAAAGTAAAAAATCTCTGGGAAATTTCTCTTGGAGATGCGCACTATACTATCATTCCTGGGAAGTCTGCGTAGAGAAAACTGCTTCAAATTTCTGATTTCATGAATTTTTAAACTAAAATTAAATGTATATCCTAAGAAGTTCTGACCTTCACCTTGGGTCCCTTTTGGCATAGCCAGGACTCCCGAAATCCCCTTTTATTTTAAAGGGACTCTGTGCCTAAAGAAATCAGATGTGGATATCAGATAACTAGAAGAATATATTGTGCAAGCACTGAGTGGTGGTATTACCTCTATACTGAAAGTTGCACACAGTCTAATTTCTTGGTTTCCCTGATGAAATAATTCATATACTGAAACACGTTAAATCGAACTCTATCAACCCTTGCCCCCCAAACCTAGCAAGTAAACTATGTCTCCACAGATCATTCAGGAAAGAACCAATACATGTGAAAGATAATTACTTCTAATTTTCTAGGTTCTCACTTATGCAACATAATAAAAGGCAGACTTATGTGACTTGATATGACATTTTTACAAAAACATTTTCCTCCAACATCTGACTAGTAATATATAAATATTTACAATTAAAAATTAGGCAAGGAAAAAGGAAACCTTGAATACCCAAGTCCATTTCTTTCTAATCCTCATCAGATTTTGAAAATAAAATACTTCATTAACTTTCTAGTCATTTATATTTACACTTTGCCTCAGCTAATAGTTTCAAAAAGATCTACGTTTAAGGATGTTTGTGTTCTATGTCACTCTTGTTTTTTCTAAAATTCTAATTTTATTAAATTCTAATTGTGAAAGTGTAAACCCTGAAAAAAGAGAGAAATGAGTAAACTATGTAATCGGACACATTAAGTTACAAAAGTTTTCACACTGGTAAACCCTTTATAACCTTGAATACCAAGATAATAAAACACTCTCTATTTTTCTGTGTATTCCAGTTTAATTGATATTACCAAAAAAAGGCTTCTGAGTGCTAAAAAATAGTGATGACATCACCACCTCAACTTAAGAATATACCATTGCCCTAGTTTTTGCTAAAATAAACTGATTTTTTTTTAAGTGGAAAATACAAATTATATCATGGAGAGTTTTAGAAGCCTCAGGAAGGTATGTGTTATCTTTTAAATATGAAGACTTTACAGAATAAGTGTGAATAGTGCAAACCAGCCTATTTAACTTAGTGCTATTACAAATATTTTCAACTCCAATGTATAAAAACATGAGTTTGATTCTACCAGACACCATGCCATTGAAACACTGAAATATTTGTGGGCAGAAATGGTGGATGCCCGCAGCATGCCAATTGCCTTGAGAATTAAATGTGAATGTTTATGTCAAATAATGATGCAATTATAGCATTTGCAGCTCCCTGAGAGGCTAGGGAATGCTTCAGGTGTGGGAACTGGGCAGCCCTCTAGTGCACAATCCCCTAAAAACAAACAAAAATAAATAAAATGGTCTTTTCAGAAAGGAATCATCCACAAAATGTATCCCCCACCCCATTTTAAACTCATTTGGGGTTGTCTTTCCTTCCAAATAAAGCCTTTCATAAATACCCACCATGGCAGGTATCCCAGCTAATGAGAGCTGCTCCAAGAACCCTAGAGTTTACCAACCTAATAGAACCCATATCAAGAAGAGATGTCCATTTATACAAATACAAATTAGCAACCAATAAATTTCATTTAAAAGAACTAACCAATAAATTTGTCCTTTTTGCTCTTAAGTTCTACAAGAATAAGGAAAACAGCAAAGCAACTGATGTTAAAACATCCTATTCTTTTTATTTTGATTATAAAACTCATTGTTACACTTTTCGTCTTTCACACAAGTTATGAAAGAGTATTTAACTCTAAAGCCCTGATTGGCAGACAAATTCAGAACATAAAAAATGGATACATACTCTAAACCAGATTTTAGGGTCCCAATGTCTTTGTTCACGTCAGGCTGTGGTCTCCATCCTGAAGGGTGGGGCAGAGTGTGGCTCTATCACTTCCTTACAGGTTCATAGGCCACATGTTGAAATGCTTTGATACAGAAGGATAACATTTAATGGCATGAAATAATCTTCTTTAAAAACTTCTATTTAAAAATAATACAGGGCCAGCCGAGTGGCGTGATGGTTAAGAACTGGCTTGGGACGCCAGAGGGCCCCGGTTCGAATCCCACATATGAGGGCCAGTGACACTGCTCTCCACAACTAAGATGCTGAACAACAGCTCAACCTGGAGCTGGGCTGCCGTGAGTCGCCGGCAATGGCGTAGGCTGCAGTCCCCTGCTGCAGTGGGTTGCCATGGGCTACCGTATGTAGCCAGCAGCCAGCGTGAGCGGCCAGCAGCCTCCGTGAGCAGCCGTCCAGAAGCTGGCGACTTATCTGCCTCACCCGGGAAGAGCGCAATGATGTTGCCAACTTGGGCCAGTGAAGCAACGTCCTCCACAACTAGATTGAAGAACAAAAAAACGACAGCAACTTGTCTGTTCCCATCCCCCCAATTCCCCAATAAAAATCTTTAAAAAAAATTATTTCATACAAATCTATTTCCAAGGGTAAATATTTAAGAAATGAAATATTTTCAATTACAAAGACATTGGGGTCAAAACAGTGATTACTTGGATTTAAAATGTTCAGAAATGGAGTGCTAACCCTTAACTTTAAAATATCAGGAGCTCATCTACCCAGGCCTCTCTTTAACAACTTCAGTAGCTGTAACTTCATACAAAATTTAGGTATCATTTTCCGATACTCTTATAGACTCACTCTCTCATCTAAGGCACTTTAGGACATCACCCTATCCAAGTTGAATCGCCAACTCAGTGATCTTAGAAGTAACAGGAAATTTGCTTTGAATAGGCCTAGCAGTCTCTTTGTTTTGTATGTTTAACTTTCAAGTTTCATTAAAACGTGACTCAAAAAATAGCATTTCAGTGTTTTTGGTTTTTTTCTTTTCTAATTTTTTTTTTTTGGCCTCTTGTTCAGTTCTCTGTAACTATCTAATACTGTCTCCATGATATGAGAATGAAGAAAAAACAAGTTAACATAAAATTAGTGGCTGGTATAGAGGTCAATATTGTAATCACCCTACATTTAAAATGACTTCCTGGCAATCAAGGATGGTAACATGGGACCATACACAACATGACACTTAGCTATATAGCATAACAATAAAACAGACATCTTCAGCAGATCCATCTTAGAAAACAATCTATGACATAAAATACTAATCAAATTTATCAAAATTTGTTTTGCTGTACAACCACATAATTCCCTGTTACATATCTGTTCAGTAGGCAAACCATTTATAGTGTGAGTTGAGGAATGCTGGAAGACTTCGCTTTCCCCATTATTTCCTAGGGCAGTTCAAAGAATCACTCTTTCCTCTTAGTTGATGTAAATCCAAAAATTGTCATACCAGCACTCCCACAGAAAGACAATTCTTAAGGTCCTATCTCTAGGACACCATCATTAAAACAGAAAACATCTTGCAAGGGGGTGGGGATGGGGGATATATCTCTTTCATCTTTTCCCTTTAGCCTAAAATAATTGAAGTGCCAGAGACACAGAACCTGACTGGAGAAGCACGAGATAAAGATCAGAAAAAAAGCAAGCCAGTAGCACAGTGCCCTCCATGTTTGGGACAATAGGTCAGGTGTTTAGGGCAGCATGGCAGCAAAGATCTTGCTCATGAACTAACACTCAGCATGTCAAGACTTGATTTTACTAAAACATGCTATACGTGAACAAACCTTCACATGAGAACACTGGCACCTATCTATAAACGAGCAAATAGCTATATAAATCTACATATGGACATTACTAAAAAATTCTGTAGGAAACAGGACTTGAATAGATAAACTCATCTACTCAATAATGTTTAAGTGCCTTTCATGGTCAAGGCCCAGAGTTGGGGGCCAGAGGATAATAAACTTATCTAACACAGAACTACTCTCAGGGAGCTCTTAGGAATGCAGTAAATGCGTGAATCATAGCAATCAGATGAAGTGATGGGTAGTGTGAAAGCTAAATTATTCCATAGGGGAACACAATTCCAAATAGGAAGTCACTCATTCACTCAACAAATAACTTCCTTAATGCCTATATTGTTCTTTACTCTCAGTGGGATACAGCAGTAAACAATTCAGAAAGAGTCCTATCCTGGGAGGCTTCTATTGAGTCGGGAGAGAGACAGCACATAAACAAATAAAGACATAATAGATGCACTTAGCACTACTGGTGATATGGTGAATAGGGTGGAGAAAACAGAGAGAGAGGGAGGAAGCCATCTTAGATTGGGGAATTTATCCAGTCAATCTCCTTTATTAAGGATATATAAATAAAGGTCAAAGCATTATGACCACAGGGAAGAGATTTCCACATTTATTTTTAATCAACATGTCTAATCTTTGGAGAGCATTTAAAATTATGAAATTATAAATTGATGTTCTTTTTAAAATTTTGACTTCTTTAGTTTGCATTTATTTCTTAAACATATAACTAACAACTGCTTTGAGGAATAAACAAATTGGCTAGTGAGGTTATCATCACTTTAGCATATAATCAAATGATTTCTGATAGAAACCAAACCATTTTATAAATGCAGCACAAATACTACTCTAAAAGGTTATTCAACCACCATGCTAGGCCTCATTGTTCTATAATTTGCCACTGAACAGATTAGATTAATGGCATGTACGGTTTTTATCTGCTCTTCACTTAAACAGAAGAGCTGGTTTCTACAGACAACACACTAATTTATCCTGGTAGTTGGTGTGCAGCTGGATTTTTACCAATGTGAACAATAAGAAAATTTAATTTTTTTTTAAAGAAATTTTTTGGGGGAACAGTGTGTTTTTCCAGGACCCATCAACTCCAAGTCAAGCAGTTGTTTCAATCTAATTGTGGAGGGCACAGCTCCTTGGCCCATGTGGGAATCGAACCAGCAACCTTAGTGTTATGAGCCTGCGCTCTAACCATCTGAGCTAACCGGCCGCCCCAGAAAATTTAATTTTTAAAAGATAAAAAAGAAACCTCAAACAATCCTATCTTCTTCAGAAGTTATTAAAGCATCACTTTATCTGAGGGCAAAGTAGCAGGCAATTACTCCACTAGCAAACATCTAGTAGCAAACGCCGAGAGGAATAGGTGCATCTTAGAATTTAATTAATGTCGTGAAAAATATATATAGTTATAGAGTAAAAATCAAGGTCAGAATATAATTGCAATGTGCTTTTATTTTATTGATGCATCTTCCACTCAAGTTTCTTTAATTTTTGCCGTTATGTCAAACACAGAAAGAACCAAGGGAAAAAATAAAACACAATTGTACCATAATTTCTCATTAACCATTGGATAAATGCCAAGGCCTCCCTACTATAAACAGAAATGAAGAGGGTAATTTTATTAGCAAGCAACTTAGTTTCTAAGAATCAGATCCATTAATATAGATCACAGAAGACCCCAACTTCAACCTGTCAATCCTGCAGGCAAATACCAAGAGATCCACACCTAGAGAAGCTCAAATGGCTCTGGACCAGAAGAATGGGTAAAAAGGGAATTAATCAGGTAAAGTGATAAATAACAATATTTCATTCAGTGTGGGGCATAAAAGTACCAAAACAGTAAAATACTTATAAGGTAAACCTTTAAATTTCAATAATTCTCAGCCAAAGTATAAAAGGAACAAAATAAGAGTGCTGAATGGATCCACAGAGATATTCCCAAAAGCACTCCCTGAATTTTCTGTAGTTTGTTGACCTTCCAATTCAAGAGTGGAGGTTTTCAGGGCATTATTAGAGCATTTAAGTAAACATCTGAAGCAAGTCTGAAAATTTTCTAATTTGAAAGCAATAGTACCTCATTCTAACTTTCCCCATTTTTTTTGCCCCAATCCTTTATAGCTCTGGCAAGTTTGCTCTAAAGCCTCTCCCACCCTCTTCTCTACTTAATACTGAGCTGACTCGTTCTCACCCACAACAGCCATAATTTGTTTACTTCTATCCGTTTATAGTCAGAAGCTCTGCCACACACACACACACACACACACACACACACACACACACACCCCGGACTTATTACTCAGCAATAAAAAAGAATGGAATCTTGCCATTTTTTACAACATGGATGGACCTAGAGAGTATAATGCTAAGTGAAATAAGTCAGACAAATACAGTATAATTTCATTTATATGTGAAATCTAAAAAACCAAAACAACAACAACAAAGCAGAAATAGACTCATAGATATAGAGAACAAGCTGATGGTAGCCAAAGAGGAGGATGGTGAGGGGATGGGTGAAATTAAAAAAACAAAAAACAAAGAAGATGTACTGCTTGACCTCAGGGAAAAAAAGGAAGGTGTCCCCAAGGGTGGACGGGAAGGACCACTGGCCACAACTGCATGGTGACCTTTATGCTAGACCTAGGTCCCTTCTTACCTTTTAAAGCATCAGCATAACAAGTCCCTGTAATTAATCTATAAAACACCAGAACTTTAGATTGGTGCAGCTGCTATGGAAGGCAGTGTGGAGATTCCTTTAAAAATTAAGAATAGAATTACATATGACCCAGCAATCTCTCTCCAGGGTATCTACCCAAAAAAATCTGAAAGCATTTATCTGTAAAGATATATGTACTCTGATGTTCATTGCAGCATTATTTACAGTGGCCAAGACATAGAAACAACCAAAGTATCCTTCAATAGATGACTGGATAAAGAAGATGTGGTATATATACACAATGGAATACTACTCTGCCATAAAAAAAAGATGAAATAGTGCCATTGTGACAACATGGATGGATCTTGAGATTGTTATGCTAAGTGAGATGTCAGACAGAAAAAGCCAAGAACCATATGATTTCACTGATATGTGAGATATAAAAATGAAAGCAATAAAAGAACAAATAAAGAAACAAAAACTCATAGACACAGACAACAGTTTAGTGGTTACCAGAGGGTAAAGGGGGAGGAGGAGTGGTAGAAGACGGTAAAGGGAGACAAATATATGGTGTTGGAAGGAGATTTGACTCTGGGTGGTGAACACACAATGTGATAAATGAGGTCAGACAATTAAGTTCGTGAACTTGTTGCAACGATGTTGCTAACCTTTTTTTGATATCAGAGGGATTATTCATTTTGAATTTGTACCAACTGGACAAACAGTTAACCAAGTTTACTATTTGGAAGTGCTGAAAAGGCTGCGTGAAAAAGTTAGTCGAAAACGACCTGAACTTTTCGCCAACAATTCATGGCTGTTTACATCACGACAATGCACCAGCTCACACGGCACTGTCTGAGAGGGAGTTTTTAGCCAGTAAACAAATAACGGTATTGGAACACCCTCCCTACTCACCTGATCTGGCTCCCCTATGACTTCTTTCTTTACCAGAAGATAAAAGAAATATTGAAAGGAAGACATTTTGATGACATTAAGGACATCAAAGTTACTACAATGCCAGCTCTGATGGCTATTCCAGAAAAAGAGTTCCAAAATTGCTTTGAAGGGTAAAGTAGGCTCTGGCTTCAATGCATAGCTTCCCAAAGGGGAGTACTTTGCAGGTGACTGTAGTGATATTCAGCAATGAGGTATCTAGCACTTTTTCTAGGATGAGTTCACAAACTTAATTGTGTGACCTCGTATAAATGATGTATTTATAGAATTCTACACTTGAAACCTACGTAGTTTTACTAACCATTGTAACCCCAGTAAATTCAATTTTTTTTAAAAATGCTCTGGATCAGTAGTCATAAAAGCACAGCATTTAGATCCAGTTTGGCCCACTGCTTGTCTCTGTAAACAAAGTTTGTTTGGAGCACGTACATGCCCATTTGGTTTACGTATTGTCTGTCCATAGCTGCTTTTGCACTGTAATTGCAAAGTTGAGTGGTTATGACAGAGACTATATAGCCCACAAAGCCTAAAATATTTAACAGCTGGCCCTTTACAAAGGGCAGACCTGTTAGCAGACCTGTTCTAGACCATCACGTGGTATTCTTCCCAAAGAATTTTGGGGCTCTAATGATTTATTTTCTATCAGGAGGCCTAGACACTTCCCCAAATATTAGAAAACATGACCTCTGTAAGCCTGAAGATTTAATTAACGCAATCCAAAGAAATATAGTGGTATTCTTGCATAGCATAGTTGTTAAGAGGCCTCTTGGATTTGAGCCCCAGCTCTACCACTTACTGCTGTGTGGATTTGGATAAGTTACTTCACTTCTTATATATTAAATGGGGATAATAATAGTACTTATCAAATAGAGTTATTATGAGAAATTAAGGGAGTTAATACATTTGAAGCCCTCAGAAAAGTTACTGGCATATAGAAAGCCCTCAATAAGTATTAACTACTACAAAAAACAAAGAAACAAAATAAAACAGAACTTTGTTATTCTGACACAGTGAATCGTTCCCAGTAACTCTATTTAAAGCTTTCTGAAGACAATTATACAGATTGCAGAGACCAGAGAAAGAGGAGCAAGAAAAAGAGGTTAGAGAGCCAACAACAATATAATATAAACAGCTCAGCAAACAATAGTGCAACGTCCCAGCTAATGGAAGTTCAACACCTGAAAACATTCACACGCCTGATTAAACACTGACAACATACACCATAAGGGAAGATTATAAGTTATAATATCTTTGCAAGAAGCAGCATATTAGCCACTGTTTGTATACTTCTCCAATTACATTCCTTTAATTCTTTCATTCAGAAAACAGTTTACATTATAATAGCCAGCTCACTTCTGTTTTTAAAACAACTGGTTATATGTATATTGCCAAATTATGGGTCCACACGATATTTTCATAAGTGAAAACAACTTCAAATGTGCTTTAAAAATGACCTTTAATTGGGGAATTCGGTGACATACAGACATGCTGTTTAAGGTGGAAGAGTAGCAGAATGTCACCCCAAAATATGCCAATTAGATTGCTTTAAGCTGAAAGCAATCAAGGGTAGCAGACACAGAAAGAACTCTGTGCACTCTCCTTAACTACCTAAGGGCAGGGTATAAATGTCCCTTTGTGAAGGTGACTCACTTCCCCATACCAGAAAAAGGGAGCACTCTTGCCATTGGAGATGGAAAGTCAATACTGATAGTTTGCATAAACATACCTTACTAAAGTATCCCTTCTCTTTCATTAGTTCCCCCCATGTATTTCCTAGTTTCTTCCCCATCATTTATCATCCCTTGAAGTCCAACCCTCCCCCTCCCTTTCCTTTGTTAAAATTACATGTAAGTCCCTGAGTCTAACTACTTCTTTGAGTTTCACTTCTATCCTGTCGAATCCCATGCGTGTAAATATTGATAAAAATTGCATGCCTTTTCTTCTGTTGATCTGTCTTTTCATAGTTTAATTTGTAGACCTCAGAATCCAAGAGGCTTGAGGAAAAGTTTTCCTCCCCAAGAGTTTTGGCAACAAGGAAGGGCTAAGCTGGAACTTGCTGCTCACTCCTGAGGCTGTCGCTGAGGTCTTGGCACATCTGAAAAAGCTAGCAAGGTAAGAATTCCTACCAAGTCAGCCTCCAGGATTTCTGCTTAGCGTCCGGTCAAGTGACGGGGCTAAGAGCCACTCCTGTCTTTTCCTTTCCAAATTTGGAGTCGGAGAAGAACACATTATAATAAATAGTTCTTTGACTATTATGACTCTTACGAATTTGGTTCCGAGTACTCTCGTTATTGACCTTTTCCCTTCCAGGGGTGCCATTGTTCTCCTTTGTCTTTGACCTTTGTGTCATTTGTCATAAAAGGGAGAATCATAGGGAGGAACACAGGCAAGGTCCTATAAGCCTGTTGTTGCAAGCAGCCTCCCAGAACTGTAAGTTCACGGTCCTCATTAGACCAGCATCCATTTGGATAAACTTAGCTGTGAGTCACCAATAAAAACAACGGATAAGACTCTCATTCCATCCTGTTTTATGTCCGGAGAACTTGGCTTGGATCCCCGAAGACAAAAGGACGCCAAGAAGAATCCTCATAAACAGGCCTTACTAAGTTTCCCTGAGTTTACTACACTTACCTCAGATTCCTTGACCTTTCGTAGTCTTCCATAACTGTCCACTCTCCATCAAACCTAACATTAAAATACTCAGTTCTGTTTTATTCAGATCTTCATTTCCTTATGAAGGTTTCCGTTTCACGTGAAGTTGGTTTTAAATAGATTTGTATGCTTTCCTCCTGTTACTCTGTCTTTGTCAATTTAATGTTCAGATCCAGCTAAGACCCATATGAGGGTGGATAAAACCTTTCTCCTCCCTTACAAGAGCCAGAGTAATCACTCAAAACGATGTCTGGTAGCCCACTGCTTCCCAAACTTTATTGTATACATGTAGTTTCTGGGGATTTGATGAAAATACAGGTTCTGATTCAAGAGATCTGAGCCGGGTCCTGAGACTGCATTTCTAACAAGCTTCCAGGTGATGTTGTGGAAATAGATAATGGATCTGCCGGACTGAAGAAGGAACCAGAGCAGGAAACGGAAGGGAGTAGAGAAGCTCTCCATTATATCAAGGCCCCATTCAGGCTCCTTCCTCCTTCACAGTCAACAAACTCTGAGCTCGACTCTCTCCCATCCCATACACACAGGGCAGGACCCAGCTCACTTCCTGCTGTGATGTCACAGGTCCCTGCACATTCCACTGTATCCTGGAGACCAAGGTGGGGGGAGCTGAGGGGCCTTCAGGAGAAGGTCCTCCTCCTTCAGCTGGAGGGAACATGGCAGTGACTAGAGAAGGGACCCTCTTTGTCTTGCTGCTGTACTGCTGGCAAGAAGCTGAGCTCCAGCCAATAAACATGACTTCAGGTACAGTCACAGGGGATTGGTGTGGCAGGTAGAAAACATGTTCCTCCCTGGGGCCGGAATCAGGCGGGAAATGGCCTTCTTCTCCCAAAGGTCCCTCCCCTTCACTACCTCCTGAATTTACCATTTATTCCCCGGGGAATGGAGTAAATTGAAGCCCTTGATAAAATCCAGAGCTCCATGGGAGAGTAGCATACATTATATATTTCACCTTTTTTTTATGGAAATTTCCTAACTTGTCTAAAAGTAGAGGAATAGTAAAAAGAACCTCCATCACCAGTTTCAATTAAATGCTTTTTGCCATCTTGTTTTTTTCTACACACACACACACACACACACACACACACACACACACTTTTGTTATTGGGAGTCTTATCATTTCATGAAAACATTTTCTTGCTAAGATAAGGGCATTTTTCTTTTACTTACTTACAATGTCATTAAACGCTAAGAGTAACAAAAGTCCAGTACAGGATTGATTATGGGCTAATACCCGGTCCATATTGAAATCTCTCCCATGGTCTCAGAATGTCCTTTTGCAGGTGGTTGGTTCCAATCAAGATCCAAAGCAGGGCCCGTGTGCCTTTAGCTCCGGCCCTTTTGTCCTGACCACCTATGTGGTCAGTGGACAGGGGACAGACTTGCTGGTAGAAGGGTCAGAGGCAGCAGAAAGAAAGTGGGTCTCCATGACCCTCCCTTCCTGCCCAAGAATGCTCAGACCACCTGCTCCCCTCTCCACCTTCCTCAGAAGTCACCAAAGATAAAAAAGCTCAAGGGAAGAAACCTGACATGGTCCCCGCAGCTCCCCAGGTTAGGCAAGCATCCCGGAAGAGTCACCCACAGGGATCCTGCGGCTGTCCTGAGAGCAGGACACAAGGGTCCTGGTCCCGAGCCAAGCAGTGCACTCTCCCTTTGGCCCACACTGGCCTGGAGTTTACTGGGGGACAGTCCAGCCTGACGTTGGTCTGGGTGAGAAGGCAGGCGGTCACCTGGGCCTGACAATGTCATGAGAGAAGCTCACATTTCCAGCTTCCTTTTCCTAAGGAAACTTAATTTGGAGGCACTTACCAAGGACAGTGTCCTTTGGGATGCTGGGGTTGATGAAGGGTCTGTAACAGGTGGGGGACATGTGGTCGCCCCGCTGCTGCCCATCCCTCCAGCCTGCTCATTCCTGTTAACGGCTGTCCTGCTCCAGGTCCTCGGGAACTGCTCCACACACACGGGTTAAATGAGTGTTCCTGATGCAGCCCTGAGCCAGCCTCTCTCCTCACTAGATCTGGTCTCCTTGTCAGAGAGGGGAAACCTTAGGTGACCGTAAGGTGTTTCCCAGCTTGAAAGACCAGTTAAGGGCAGTTTCCCAATCATTTTCTCAAAAGAACATTGGGTTTCCTTACTCCGCTCCTGGGGTCTTACTGCCTCGGTGGGCACTGTGGCAGTTGGCTATGTGGGTTGGCCTGACCATGATTAGAGGAAGGGGAGCAGCAGCCGTGAGCCTTGTGATGGAGGCAGTTACAGCCTTGTTTTCCCCAAATTAACCAGAGCACAACCACAGAACTCGGCAGTGAGACTTTTCCTGGTGGCCAGGATGTGCGCCAAGCAAATATGGAGAAGAGCAGTCAATTATCATGATAACACAGGCTCTGGGCGGTTTAAAACTGACTGTCAGTAAGAGGTGACAACAGGCAAAATACGATAGAGCAGCTACATTTGACAATGCTTTAAAAACCGTGTGGATATTCCAAGACATAAACATTTTTCTGCATATGCTTACTGGCTGATTTGCACAATACTTCCATTATAACTATGGGACCGACATAAAATGAAAAGAATATATTTTTTTTAAGTAGTGGAAGAGTAGTTTATTAGAAGAAAAAGTACACTTCAAAGAAATAGAAGCTCAAAGGCCCAAAGGGCCAAGAGCAAGGGCCAGGGCCAAAGGCGTCATTATTAGGAGAAAAAGTACACTCCAAAGAGTTTGGAGAGGGCCGAGCAAAAGAAGGAGCTCAAAAGGCCAAAAAGGATATTTTTAACAAAGTGCTTGCACAACGCAGCTGTACCCATTCTTAATGACGCATTAATCTCTCCTCCAAAGAGAACTGTACTTTTGTTTGCTTCATTTACCGAAGGTCAGCACACTGGGAAGCGATTGTCATTGCTGCACAGACCTTTTTACATCGTTTTCTTATATTGTTCTAAGCCCTTGCATGTGCAGATGAGTCAATTGGTATGCAGATTGTCCATCATTAAACCCATTTGAAAATCAGCGTTGTCATTGGTTTAGTGTAGGAACTTCAGCGTCTGCAGACGCCACTTGAATGCTCTGTGCTGCAGCGAGGGGAAGATGGCGCTGCCCAGCAGGTCCTTGGGGTACTGTGTCCTCTCTGGTCAGCCTGCCACTACCTGGGGGCTAGAGCAAGAGGCTGACCCTAACCTTGAGTCAAGGGAATGAACCAGAACATCCCAGTCTAAGAAAGAAGAGTGGGAGGAACCCTTTGGTGGGAGCTGCTGAGGGGGAACCAGCACTCAGAGTCACTGCACACCACCGCCCAGCATCGTGCAGTAACACAGATCAGCGAGGCCCAGAAAGCTCGAGGTCAGGGTTTCAGGGGTCCCACGGAGGACTGACATCAGGGCATGGTCAGCTCCCCATGAGATTCTGCTCTTACTTGTAAGTGAGTCCCCCCAGAATTGCTCTGCTTATGAAAGAGGAGAAAGCAGGTGGCCAGTCCCTCTGGGTACTCCCCTCCAGAACAGAGAACCCCAAAATGCAATAGCATTTCACACTTTCTCCATTTCCCCACAACATATTCCTAAGATTTCTGGTGCATTTACTGCTGGAACCGTTCATAAAAGAGGTAAAAGTGTGTTTTTTACAAAAGGACATGCGTGTCCCTCTTTATTTGCTCTCCTCAGAAAACCTGAACAGACGCAGTTGTCCTTGGAGTCGGGACATTTTTTATTTTCCCCAAGGGACAGCACCAGTAAGCGCTGCTCAGGAGCTCAGGGGTCAGCTCAGAGCACACGGGCAAACATGTCACTCCAGCCTCACAGCCAGCTTGCCCGCCACTTTCCAGATGAGAACCCAGTCCCAGGAACTCCTTGCAGGGTTCAGTCCCCAGAGCACGCTGGTGGGCACCGCAAAACTGAATCTATTTAGAGAGAAGTCAGTGCAAATTCAAAGAATGTTGTTAAACTATTAGGATTTTTATCCCCCCCCACTAGTTTCAAGTACTGAATTGCCATCAAATTTAAGAAACATGGATGACGATATGGCTACAGTATTTGGTAAGGAACCTCCTCATGTCAAGCATCTTGTCTGTATTTGGAGGGAATTGGGTGATTGTCAGTGGGTGTTTCCCAAATAACCTGGTACAAATTGCACAAGGTGGAGAAAAGTGATTTGGTTTGAGGCTAGAATCATGTTCCCATGGCTTTTTGTGTCTCCGGGAGACCACTCCTGCATGGAACAGACTGATTCCAGGAGCACCTACTTCTTTGCTTTTGTCAGCCAAGCAAGCTCCTGTCCCCTGCCTGCCCTTTCCTGCCTTGGGGATCCCCTCTGCCCTCAGGTCCTGGTGGGCTCTCTCTTATAGCTAAAGCACTGTGCATGGGCACATCTGTAGAGTCATGCCCCTCACACACAGTTGGTTTGCTCAGAACAGAAACCAGGCACCAGGGCTGGGTTCCTGGTCTAGCATTTGGACAGTTTCTGGTACACAGTAGGTGCTCAATAAATGCTTGTGGTTTCCACTGTTGACGAAAAACTTCCAGCCTAAGAGAAAATTTATGAGAGTTTATTTGAGCCAAACTGTCAACAATTGCCGGGAAGCAAAATCTCAACGGATTGAGAAAATGCTCCACGAAATGGCGGTTTGCAGCTTATTTATACATAAAATCAAAGGATGAGGGTTACATAAAATTCATTGGTAATAGATTAAGGGAGTGAGAGAAAGCAAGGCGGGAAAACCTCTGGGATTGGATAAAAGTAAATTGGAGAGACTGGGACTTCTTTTACATAGGTGTGTGCAGGATAGCTAACAGCTAGCTTTTTACAGCACATAGAGATGGTAATGAGGAGACAAGCATAATAATGAGGGATTTTGCAGTTTCCAGCTCTGGTGTGTGGGGTGGGGGGGGAAGGGGAGAGAAGGATTACTGACATTCCTAAAATGTTATTTTAGGTACAAAAAGATATCAAACAGGCCCACTGAAAGGCATAGATTAACTTTATGAGGAAGCTGAAGATGTGGCTTCCCACCATGGTCCACTTAGTTAAAAAAAATTTGTATGTGTGTTTGTTCACACCATCTTATTTTCAGTCTCCTGAGCTTGTAAGGTTTAACCTGTGGCCCCTTTTCTGTTCACACCACAAATATCCACTCTTCTCTCTGAACCCAAATCTAACTAGACACGATGATCTTTTAAGGACTTAAAATTGGCCCAGAAAAGTGACCAAAGTTTTCTCAAGGTGAAAACAGTTGTTGCCAGAGCAGTTGCACCAGCTTACAATGCAACTGGCAGTATGAGCAGAGCCTGGGTGACAGTAGCTCAACCATGCAGGGCTGGGGCACCTGTGTCACCAGCAGCTCAGTGACATGAGACCGTATCCCTGAGGTCACCCTGGCCATCCCTTGAGCTTGCGCTCCTTGGTCACGCATGAGGTCACAGCTCCAAACATCACTGCCATTCCAGGGCAGAAAGACGCAGGGGTGCAGGTTCAGATACCATTTCCCTGTTATCGAGAGAAGCTAAACTCTTCATAGAGCCCATAGACCCCTACTTACCTTTGCATGTCCTGTAGCCCACCCTGGCTGCAGGGGTATCAACATACCCCGCTGGGGTGTACACGTCGCCCAGGCCAAGTGCAGGTTCTGTGGGGGAGGAACAAGGAGAGTGTGGCTGTTGAGTAGGAATGTGGCAGAACCGTGGGAGAGTGTTTCCTTGTGGAGGTTGGTGAAATCTTTGTTTCCAGCGATATTTAGATCTTCTCCCGCTTTGCTTTTGTAGTCCACATGAGCAGGTGACCAGCTGTCTGCTTTACCTGGGACTGTGGAGTTCCCAAGGTGTGAGACATTCGTGCTAAATCAGGAAAGTCAGGGCAAGCTGGGAAGGGTTGGTCGACCTCTCCCCCAACCTAGCATGTGGACTGGCTGGTCAGGGTGCCCATTGTGTTACAGATACGGGAGGGGGGGGGGCGCTGGTCAGCATGACCACTGCATTGCATAGATGGGGGTTGCTGACCAGGCTGTCCCTTGGGTTGCAGATATGGAACGACTCACAGCTGCCTTGTCCCAGGCTATGTTAAGTGCTTCCTACAGACACTGCTTTATTTGAGCCTCATAAAAAGCCCAATGAAATACAGACCTCATTTTCCAGACAAGAAAACTGAAAGTCAGAGAGAAACTTGTCAAGATCACATTCTGGTGAAACCAGAACCAGAATGTGGGTCGGGTCTGTCCAACACAAAGCCTTGGACTGTTATGTTATAATCTTCCTAGGAAATGTCAGAAGGATGCAAAGGAAGAAAACCATGTCACATGATGTAGAAATCAGGAAAGACGTCCCTGCATACGTGAAGTCAGCTTGGGTAAAGTCTCAGAGAAGGGACAGAATGACAGCAAGGGCAGGGAGGAGAATTATGGCTACACCCAGGGCCAGGTTTCTAGCCCCAAATATTTTTTTTGGGGGGGGGAGTTTATTGTCTGGGGTGTCTGGATGGTCTCAGGTTTTTAGAAATTACTTTGGGAGGCAGTAGTATGCAGTGGTGTCCCCACCTCAGACAAGGTCCTTTAGAAAGCCAACTCCTGTATCCATGGAGTTCCTGAGTTCCTGTTTCAGGCACTGCATTCACAAGCTGCCTGAGGTCCTCAGAGAGCAAAAGGGTGTGGGTCCTGCATCCCTGGCTTTAACATGCCCTGTGTGCTTTTACCAAGATGAAATTCTAGTCCAAGAGATTTTGGATCCAAATAAAACACCATTGCTGGAAACACAAAGACTACCAGAAAAATCAACAAAAATTACAAAGAAAAAAAGCAAGCGTACATTTTGAAACTCATAATTGCATGTGTTCCCAGGAGATTATGGTATTAAATACACAATCCCATCATTTTAGCATCTTCAGGCCAGTTACTTCTGGGGCAAAAGCAAATGGAGGTGTAAAAAGAAGCAGTTGTCCCAAGCTGTTTCCATCATCTGCCCGAGACCAGGAAGGTCAAACCTAGATTAGCAGAGACAAACTCCCTTCATTTGGGGGTGGTCTCTGGGGTGCACGTGCAAGCAAGGTCTTGCACTTGGGATGCAAATGGGGCTCAGCCACTGAAGGAACACAGGGCACAGGAAAATAGGATCATTCTTTCTTATTTTTAGCTGAGCCATCCTACCACCTATTGGCAGCTCAGCAGCAGCTCAGCTCGGGACAGGAATCGAACCACTGTTGCTCAGAGCTCTCACTCTTGAGGGAGCTCTTAACCAACCTAGCCACTGAGCCGGCCCAACAGGATCTTTCAATGAGTTAGCACGTGCAATGTTCCCTTAAGCTTCTGAGAGAGCATGGCAGTGACCTTGACCCCATTCAACAGAAGATCAAACTAAGGCCTGAAAAAGGACTTGCCCAAGGCCACACTGCTAGCAGTGAATAAAACAAAGAACATGCTTTTCCAAAGTGCAGCTTCAAGTTGTTCAAAACGTACATACATAAAGAAAGTAGCACACTTAGAACCAAGACATACTATTTGGTTGACACTTGCTAAGGAGAGAGCTGGGTACTAGAAATCTATGAGCAGTGCGTGAAAATGCATAAAACAGCAGGGGATTTCAGCATTTTCTTGAAATTTTGCATCTAAATGTAAATTCCAGTTCCTCGGATTAGCTCACTCAACATCTGCCAAGACCCAAACTGCTGGGTTCAAGGTGACAGTCAGATGATGCCTGAATCTCTGTTTATATATTAACTTTCCAATGCACATTCTCAACAGAACTTGAAAACTCTATTAGAATTCCACCCTAATGTTTTAAAATAAAGTGTATACCAAAATGTTCATGAGAGTGTGCACATTTATGTTTTTCTCTTCATCAAAGAAGCCCGTATTAAAATGAATGATCAGACTGATGCTAATAAACATTATGAAAAGGAATTCTTTTCTGGGAATGAAGACAGACTTTACTTTAATGTAAATACAACCCGGTAATGCCCCTGCCTGAATCCAGAGCGTAGTGGGGAGCACAGGGGGATGGACAGATACAGATGGAGACAGCTCCTTGATGGAGGATGAAAAAATTGGAGGGCACGGCTGCTTCACCTGGGTTAGGCAGACTCCCTGTCTCTGTCAAGGCTGAGGGACCACCAGCCCCCCACCCCTGACCGTGGGTCTGACCCTGGAAAACTAGAGCCTAGAGGAGCTGGCGGATATGTTGTCCCTGCCAGGTGGGTGCCAAAAGGGCAAGGACTACACTACACATCCCTTCCCAAACTTTCATTTAAGTCATTGTTCCTCCCCTGGGGTGGACAGGGTGGCAAGAACCCAGTGTCTCCCTAGGATGCCACCAGGAATGGGGAAAAGTGTCCCTCCAACAGACAAGTTTGTTGAAATGAAAACCAGTGTTTCAAGGCTCCTAGGCTAAGAAGCCAGCATCCCATGGGTGACAGCTCTTTTCTTTACCCTAAAGACTAAACAAAAGAAGAAACACCCATGTAGCTCCTGTGAAGCCCCATGGTGGGCCTAGAGGCAGGATTAGGTCTCAGTTCCCAAGCCTGATGGTGCAACAGGCACAGGCGAGGGGAGCTAACTCAAATACTTATTCCTGGGCCCCGCCGAGTGGCAGGTGGGTCCAGGAACCTGCATTTCAGCCCTTTCCCCAAAGAGCCTACTCCAGAGAGCCAGCCTCTCATGTTTGCAAGGATTGAACAATAATCGGATTCTAGTTACAATTAATATTTCAACACCTCTGGATTTGTCCCATTGGTGGACTTCGGCAAATTGCCTCATGGTTATCAATTAAATACAGCTGGACATCTTTTTGGCAGTGGGCCCACAGTAGGAGAGATGGCAGGGTGAGTCTGTACTAAATGGACAACCCATGAGATGGAGTGCTCTCAAGGGACACAATCTCTCTGCATCGTACCCATTGCATTCACTGACGATGCAGGAAGAAATAAATGTGGACTGAAAATCCTGAGACAGGCTGAGAACGAAGGCCAAGGAGGAAGAGTCTGAGTCAGGAGAAAGAGGTGAGGGAGGGAGGACCGAGTAAGGCAAACCACTGTCAGAGAAGCCACCAGTCCACCAGGGTTCTCAGAAGGACCATGAAATCCCCAAACCTGTCATGTGTGCATGGATGCCTGCAGATGGGACTACCGGCCACCACTGTGTTCACATCCTTGATCCTTTACTCAGCCCTCAGATTGGTCTGGGGGCCTCTGCCAAGCCCTTCCTCCCTGAGTGACTCCCTGAGGAGCTGGGACACACTACTAGATTTACCTGAGCCCCAAGGCACATGCTACACTTCAATGTAAAGGAATCTGTTTGTTTTGCTCCTAATCACCAAGTCAAGGCCAGCCGCTTTAGTGACTGAGAGAAAACAGAGGTAAGTTAAGAGTTTGGGGAGGGGTGGGTGAGGACCAGCCTAGGAAGGGATTTGAGGCCAAACCTGTAGTCTGGGGGCTGGGAAAGAGGTGGTTTCCAGGGTTGCCAAGAAAAGGGAAGGGAAGGGAAGGAGAACAGAGAACAGTGCCCTCAAGCCGTGCTCCACTCTATTTTGACAAACTGATACCCAACGAAAGAAAAGCCCTGAACCGCCATTGATTTTCAGCCATCCATCCCAGCAGCAGCTCTGTGAACAGTGACTTCTGGGACACTCTTAATTGGGGTGCAAAGAACCCATCTCTGGTGCAACTACTCTTCAGATGGTTTCCCTATTAGCAGTGGTGGGTGGTGACCCACTTACTCTGTTTTTGGCCCACCAACTTCATGACAAATATCCCATAAGCCTAAGAGACAGGGACTGCTCACTGGCACAAGCCCAAGTCATCAGTGAGCCCAGAGCAAAGGCCACGCCTGCCCCCGAGATTTAGCCCATGATACAGAGATGTATGACAAATGAAATGGGGCCAGACTCCATCTGCCTATGCCCCCGCCCCACAGAAAGCCAGTGTTCTAGTACATGACATGGTCAACCAGCAATGCTGCAAATGCATATTTGGTTCTGAGATGCTGCCCTTGTCTGCCCTTTTACAATGCTGGGTGTCAAGCTCATTGTTATTACGATTTCTAAAAGAATGTTAGGGCCAGGTGACAGCAAGCCAGGCACTTCTGGCTAAACACCCTAGCCCTGTTTGCTTAGATGGAAAGGCAAAGGGGTCCCTTGATCTCTGGAAAGTCTCATGGTGTGTGCTCTTCAAAGGACCCTCATCCATGGCATTAGGGCTTTATTGGAGTGTGCAAATAGTGTGCATGTGTGCAATCAGATACCAGTGGCATTCCCACTTTCAATATGCAGACCACGAATTAAAAATACACAGGTAGCACTGGCGATTCTCTGGCACACAGGCAGACCCACCTCTTATCTTAAACAATGTTCTGCCCCTCTGCCTTAAGCTACGGGACATGAGGAATAGTGCGACTAGGAAGAAAGCTGCATTGATGGTGGGCAGATCAGATGAGCACTCAGGTTGGCTGCAACTCTATAACCTCGAATTTTGGCTTTTTCATCTTAATCATTTAGGCAATTTAGAGTATAATTCAGCTAGCAAATTACTCCTATGCTAGCAACAGCTTTGGTGTGGCATAAGTGGACAGCTCTGCCTAGCTAGAGAATAAAATTCTTCTAGTCCTACTCCTGCATTTTTCAGATGGAAAAACTGAGGCACTCCTCAGTTACAGGATTGCCCTGTATCACATAATGGGCCATAGGTAAGTTGGGTACTGGTAACCAGGCAGGACAGATCCACATGGTGTGAAAAGGTCATTGCAGTTTTGCTAGAGGGGGACCAAAGCCTTAGCATTTTTTTTTTAATTGAGGAATTGAGGGATGGGAACAGCTCTGGGGAATTGGGGGAAGGGGAACAGACAAGTTGCTGTCCTTTTGTTCTTCAGTCTAGTTGTGGAGGACGTTGCTTCACTGGCTCAAGTTGGCACCATCATTGTGCTCTTCCAAGGCAAGGCAGATCAGTCACCAGCTTCTGGACGGCCGCTCACTGCGGCTTGAGGGCCATTCACGCTGGCTGCTGGCTACACACAGTAGCCCATGGCAACCCACTGCAGCAGGGGTTGCAGCCTACGCCGTCGCTGGCGACTCAGGGCAGCCCAGCTCCAGGTTGAGCTGTTGTTCAGCATCTTAGCTGTAGAGGGCAGTGTCACCGGCCCTCACATGTGGGATCCGAACCGGGGCCCTCTGGCATCCCAAGCCAGTTCTTAACCATCATGCCACTCAGCCGGCCCCCAAGCCATCTCTTAACCAATACGCCACTCGGCCGGCCCAAGCCTTAGCATTTTTGTTGGTCACAATAGAAACCTGAATGGAGAGCTCCAAAAAGGGTGGGGTGGCCCATAGGAAGGATGTGTCAGTGATGCAGGAAATGGAAGAAGCCTCCAAGACCCATGGAAGAGCACCTTCTTCACTTGCTGGGAAGGAAAGCCAAGGTAGGCCTGTTGTTCTCTCCTTGATATGAGGCCTCCACACTGCAGAGAAAACAAGAAAGAAATTGCTAAGCAGGGTGGAGAACTATCATCCTCTGCAAAGATTATAAACCTTTGATTAGTCCACCTGCATAAAGATATTTACAAAATGTAGATTGCCTCTGGCTACTTATTCATGGAAGTGGGTTGCTGTGTGTGCATGCATAATCCTGAGTGTGTACGTATGAGTATCAGCATGTCTGGGACATAGGTAACAGGAGAACCATAGGATGGGTAAGACAGGAGCATTTAAAGTTTTCCACTCTGAAATAATTTTAGACTTACAGAAACCTGAGAAAGCAGTACAAAGAGTTTGCTGTGTTCTCTTTACCTAGCACTCCCTGATGTTACCATCTTACATGACTCAAGTACAATTACTAAAACCAAGATATTAACATTGATGCAATACTGTCAAATGGCCTACAGACCTGATTCAAATTTTGCCAATTATCTTACTAATGCTTTTTTTTTTTTTTTTGGTCTCTGGGATCCATCCAGGATTCCACTTTGTATTTGTATTTACCTGTCATATCGCTTTAGTCTCCTCCAACCTGAGAGGTTCCCTAATGTGTCTTTGTCTCTCATGACCTTGAAGAGTACTGGCTGGTTACTTTGCTTTGGGTTGTTGGAAAAGTCATGACGTATTTTTTCTGTTTTTCACTACAAAAATGTGTCATGACATTTTCAACAACTCAATAGAATCTCTCTCAATTTGAGTTTGTCTGAATGACTAGATTCAAGTTATATATTTTTGGCAAGAATGTTAAAAAAGTGATGCTATGGCTTATCCATGAGAATGTCCTTGACATAGACATATCTCATTACCTCAATCTGTTTACCTTGATCTGGTTGCTTATTCAAAGTGGTGTCTACTAGGTTTCTCCATAATCAAGTAAATATACTTTTTTGTTTGTAAATAATTAGTATCTTGTAACTTTCAGGCTATGAAAATATCTTATTTCTCATCATATTTTCACCTACTAATTTAGCTTTCATTGCTTTTCACCTTCAAAAATTATGACTGTAGTGTGGCAATGGGCCCTAGACAAAGACCTTCCCAGACCATGTGGTCACCAAGGATTTTGCGTGGGCTTCGGACAAAGACATTCCTGGACTATATGGTCATCAAGACTTCCCCGTGTAATATTTCCAAATTCCTACCTCACCTGTGAACCAGTCAGGAACTGGCACAATGGCCACATGTCCTAATAATAAATCTTAGCTGCCAACCTGGAAACCTCAGGGTATATAACCCCAAATCCCACCTGAGTAAGGGCTCAGCCTCTGGATGTGAATCCGCTGAGCCAGTGCCGGCATTAATAAAAGTTGCTTCCCACGTCTTGGTGTCCTGTCTCTTTGTCTGGGTTCCCCGCAACAGTAGTAGTTGCCAAAACATGATTTTCCATTGCCGTCATTCCTTCTACAATTATTAGCTGGAATTCTACTCTACAGAAGAGCTGTACCTTCTTCTCTCTTGGTTTACTTGTTTATTCAAGAAAAGCAAAGAAGCAAAACCCTCTTCCTCAAAGAGAGGAGTCACAAATGCTCACACTCTCAGGACTCAGACAAAGATCTGCTGCTGTTGGGGCAGTTAGAGAATTAAAATCCTCTACCTCAAAAAAAATGAGCTAGGTATTTTATTGTTTTATAGATTCCCCAAGATTTTTATGTGTAAACAATCACATTGACAAATAAGGACAGATTTTACTTCTTCTTCTTTTTTTTTTTTTGACATTTATGCCTTTTGTTTCTTTTTCTTGCCTTATTGCACTGGCCAGAAGCTCCAGTAAGATTTAAATAGACGTAGTAAAAGTGAGCATCCTTGGCTTCTTCCAGACCTCAGTAGGAAATAATTCAGTCTTTTGTTATTAATTAGGATCTTAGCTGTAGGTTTCTCAGAGAGGCAATTTATCAGTTTGAGAAAGTTCCTTACTATTCTTGTTTTGCAGAGTAGGAGAACCTCTTGGAAACTCACTCACTCCATTCC
This sequence comes from Hipposideros armiger, assembly GCF_001890085.2. Lineage (NCBI taxonomy): Eukaryota > Metazoa > Chordata > Mammalia > Chiroptera > Hipposideridae > Hipposideros > Hipposideros armiger. The sequence goes on along the minus strand of NW_017731441.1, from coordinate 1,517,777 downwards.
CTGGGCTAGAACCATTCTCTTTAGTAGGAAGTATGATAGAACTTACAGTGGAATTTTTCCTTTTCCCAATGTTTGATGTTTTTTAACATAGTCTTAGTGATACTTGTCATACTCTAATGGATGTCTCATGACATGGGGGTGGGAACATGGGGGTGGAAGATAAAGGAAAAAGAGGCACACACACACACATGGCCGGTTGTGGACTTGAATAGCCAGAGTATGTGTTGACAAAGGAAGGTTGACAAGTCCCAAATCTGTGGTCAGCAAGCTGGAGACTTGGGGGTACCGAAGGTGTAGTTCCAGCCTGAGTCTCAAGCTTAACAAGCTTGAGACCCAGGAAGAGCTAATGTTTCAGTTCGAGTCTGCAGACAGGAAAAGGTTGATGTCCCAACTGGAAGACCCTCTGGAAGGGGGAATTCCCACTTATTTGGGGGACAGTCAGCCTTTTGTTCTAGAGAGGCCTTCAACTGATCAGGTAAGGCCCACCTACATCAGGGTGGGCAATCTGCTTTGCTTCATCTACTCATTTCAATGTTAATCTCATCTAGAAATAATTTCATAGAAACACCCAGAATAATGTTTGACCAAGTTTATCTGGACACTCCATGGCCCAGTCAAAATGACACATAAAATTAACCATCACATCCTGTGAATAATCCTGTCATGAAGAGCCAGAGCCTATGACGGCTCATAATCAGCCCTCCCATGCCTTCCTCCTGCTGCAACACCTGAAAAGTGCACACACACACACAAATACAAAGTATGCACTCACACACAAAGTACATTTCATTGCCTCGTGAAGGCTCCAAACACACACACGCTGGTTTTCTGCGGTGTGGAGATGAAACAGCACTCCAGGGAGTGCATGTTGCTGACTCAGATGGAAAGTCAGGGCTGCCATCTCACCAGGCTATTTACAGCCAGTATCCAACCTTAAGAGTGGTTAAATATTTTGAATATCATCCCTGATTGAAACCAAGATCTCTACAAGAGAGAAAAAGTTTTCCAATCCCTAGGAAATGACCCAGTTTCAAGTAACTTTCAATGCATTGAAACTCTGGTTTAGCAAAATGAAGTAGGGTATGGCTCGGAGAGAATGGAAAGTGCTTTGGGAGCTGGCCCAGCCCTTGTATAAGTGAACCTTGTTACCATCAGTATTTTAATGGCAAAGGACCTGACCCTCAGCATTTTTTAGGGGTTACAAAAACCTTTTTTTTTTTTAGCAACTGGCAGTGTGTCTTCCAAGCTTTCGTATCCAAACTGTTTCTGGCTGTGGACAAGTCATATCTCTGCTCAACAGACTGAGGCAGGAAAGTGTTATTTGGTTTAAACTGTGGGATTGCCCCATTTCTCCAGAAAGGCAGGTTTGGAAAACTTCATGAACCTTAGAAACAACCATGGATAGAGAACTTCTGTTTCTTTTACACAGTCTCAACAGTGGATTGGTATTCTTTCTAAAACACCATTTTTAAAGGCAGTTGGAGATTGAACTAAACTATACCAAATTATTTGTAATTGCTGGCTGTACACTCTTCTCAAGAGACACAAAAACCCTATCCCCCTTTTCCCTGATGTCATCAAGTCATCTGTTAAATAGAGGACTGGGGGATTAGAATCAGAGAATGTTTGTGCTGGCATGACCTTTTGAGGCTTTTCATCTAACTCTGAAATCCCAGGAAACTGAGTCAGAGAGAGGACGCACAACTCACTAATCACCGAGTAAGTCTGTAGAGGAACAAGATGCAGAAATCTCTGATTCCCAACCCTATTTGTACAAAACCATTCTGCAATCCCTCTATCAATAAATGGATATTTCAGTGTTGTTATTTTCTGTTTTTGTTTCTGACTTGACTCTTTGATTTGAAAACTATACATCTGTGAAAAGTCTTAAATCTAGTAGTTATATAGTCTTAAGTTTTTGTTTTGGCTTGAGATTTTTCTATTATATTTTAAAATTATTTTTTTCAGTTACAGTTGACATTCAATATTATTTTGTATTGAGATGTACAGCCATTTATAAAATTTATGCAGTGATTCCCCCGATTAGTCTAATACCCGTGATATACATTCTTTTATTGCTTGCCTTAACTATTCCTCTCTGACTTACTAGACTCTAAGATACATCAGTACTTTTACTTTTGTATAGACAATGAAAAGTCAATAGAATTGTTAACTAACCCTTATGCTCTTTTCTACATTTGCCACCCTTCTTTCTCTTTGGGCTCTAATCTCGATGTGACAAATTTGAAACACGAATCCTTCCCCCTGGTGGCTGCCTCTCTCCAGGTGCGTGATGGGACAAGCCGTGGGAGCTGGGTTTCAGCCCCCAGTTGTGTCCTTCGGCAGGTGCTCTTGTCCAGTGTATAACCTGAACAAACATAGATGGGGGCCCCAAATCAAGAATTCAGTGAGGACTGGTCAGTCTTGGCGAGGAGGAGAAGACGCCCCATCTTCTGAGTAATTAGTGGAGGATGAGAGAATGAAGAGAAGACTCGAGGCAAAGGACGGCTTAGGCTCCAGAGACACGGCTTCTGCTACTTTGTCCCTGTCCCTGTTCTCTGCAGAATGGAGGGAACTTCTCCTCTCGTTCCAAATCAGACTTAGCGGGTTTTATGGTTTGAAGCTGTGTTTGTGTATTAGTTTGGCAAATTAAAACATGTAACCATGACATGTATTTTGTGCTGGCTTCTGGGTACAAGAGGCATAGTTTGTTTGGGAAGATGCCCAACACCTCACAGGTGATAATCCTAACTACTATGGAAATTCAGTTATTTCCTTTTTGCTTCTGAAACCAGTTAGAATTTTGAATTTCCCAAGAGGTTAGTGTTTGTTTTCTGTTGTTATTTTAAATTTTTGTTATGGACATAGATCATCTACTATTTGGGGGAAAGGGAGTTAGAGCTGATTGTTGAAATTTTCTTTTGGAAAAAAGTGAAAAGGAGTTTAAATTGTATTTTAAGGTGTGTTATAAAGCTACAGGGTATAAAACAGTATGGCACAAGACTAGACAGAACATCAGTGGAATGGAATAAAGCGTCCTGAAATTCTGATAGTTGTGGTGTTTAGTATCTAACAAAGGGTCATTTCAGATCTACATGGAAGGTTTAGGGACAATGGGTAAACTACTGGGAAAACATTACATTTTACTAGTGCTTTGATACATACGACACAGGAGAACAAATTGAGACAAGTTAAATATTTAAATATCAAGAATACAAGCATTACAATAATAGAAAAGAAATATAAGGGAATTGTACCAGCCTGGGTCTAGTCAGTAATTTAAACAGGAGAACTTTAATATCAAGAATTATTAAGTGTGATAGGACAGTAATGATAAGGATGGAGAGAGAACACTGAAGGGTACCCTAAGCCTGAGGGAGAATGCTCAAGGAGGACAAACTTGGAACGGGCCCTGTTCCTGCAACCAGTGTCCAGACTCCATGAAGGATGTCTACCTGCCAGCCACCGGGTGGTGGAGAAGTTCCACAGTCAGAGCTGGTTCCTAGTCGCAGGGCAGCAGGAAGCAACCCCTCAAAATGTGGTCCCCAAGCTGGGCTGCAAGAGGCTGAGAGGCTGCACCCTTTCCTCACCGCATGTCCCTACCACCTTGCACCGCCAACAGAGCTCACAGAAGGAACAATAAAGAGAAAAAAACATAACACTCTTAGACCAGGAGAGAAAGGTGCTGTCCTCCAGTCATCTCCTACTACTGAAATTCAGCACTGTGCCTGCAAAGGAGAAATGCTTAGAATGTCCATTCCATTATGGTACAGTGCATACCAAAGCTGACACTAAGATGCAATAAATTGGTAACTAGCACAGAAATATTTCTATAATCTCAAAGTATGTTTTTTAGTATGGCTCCAAGGATAGAAACTATAAAGTAAACCACAATGTCAGACTTGGCTACATAAAAAAGACAACTTTGGCAAAGTAAAAGGAGCCATGCAACAGTTAAGACAACTCTTTGCAACATAACAGAGTTGATATTCTTAACTACGAAAGGCTCTTATAAATTAACATTTACAAATAATCAGAGCATATCAATTGGCAACTCAGCAGCAATACACAACATATGGGGACATAAAACACATAGATAGATGCTCAGTAGCAGTCTCATTAATAATTTTAGAAGTGCAAGTAAAAAGAGCATGTGGCAGGTGCTTGATACTTGTTGAATGAATCATTTTTGCACATCAGATTCCCTAAATTTAAAAATATGACTAATACCTGGTATTGGCCAGGGTGTGGAGAAACAGGCACTCTCAAACATCATTGATTGGAATGTAAATTATTCCAAATTTTCTGAACAGTAACTTTGAAATGTATGAAAAACCATTAAAATATGCATAAAATTGACCCACAGATTCTACCTCAGAAAATTTGGCAAGTATGTCAAGAACTATTATATATTTAAGTATATTCATTGCACCATTGCTTATAATTGCAAAAAAATACATTCATCAATAAAGGATGGGTAATTAAATTATGCTACAGACACACATTGGCATACTAAATAGCAATTAAAAAGAATGGTAGCAATTTCTACTACCAGCATGGCAAGCTACCTAAACGTTAGTGAGTAATGACGATGGTGCAGTGTGTGTAACATGATTCCATTTTACCTAGAAAATCATGGGTAGATTAATGTATAACTATACTTATGCGTGTGTGTGTGTGTGTGTGTGTAAATATATACAACATGACAGCCTCTGGCATGGGTTTGCTCAGGGCCACCCTACATTTGGGAAAGGGGAGCAGTCCCTTCCTGGCCACAAGTCAGCATGCCACCACCAGCAGCCCTGTGGACAGCGGTGCCCAGGAGGGATCATCAGTCCCAGGAGCAGGGCGGGCTCCAGGGGACTCTCTAGCAGCTGGCATGCACTCTGAGTGCTGCCACTTTCTGACAACAAGACCTCTGGAGGCCTTGATCACTGTAATTTAGCCTTCAAGAAACAACACAAAACATCTCAGAGCAATATCTCATATCAGGAAAAACTGGTAACTGAAATTGTTATTAATTGCTGGTGGCAGGGTAAATAATGAAGGTACTTTGCAGGACATTTAATAACCTACATTTTCACATCCACAATCTTGTCTGACCCTGACAACAACCATTTGGCCAAGATAGGGTAATTTTTGTTTCCCCCTAATGAATGAGGAGACTAAGCTCGAGAGGCTGAGAGACACGCCCTCCAGCAAGGATACATCATCCAGCCCTCAGACTTGGAGAAAGGAGAAAAGGTTGGCATAATGAGAGGTCACGGTGCCCAGCCGCAGTCCTGGGCCACCATTGCGAGATGGCGCATGCTCTGGGGTCTCCATCCTGCTCTCTGGCTGACCTTCCCCTTGCTCCACAGTCACCTACAAACATCACTTCCATGTTTGAAAGGGAGTGTGAGCTTCTAGTGGAGCGGGATAAAAAGACAAGTGCTCACACATTTGTCTTCCAGTCAGAGACCATCTTGGGACCCAAGTGACAAGACCTTTTCGCTCCCATATCATGCCCTGGTAGCCTCTACGTTTCTGACCCACATGGTCTCTCCACAAAACCTCAGTGCTGCTGCATCTGCTTACTTAAGGTCTAGTCTGTTAGACAGTAATAGGCAAGAGTAGTTTTAATTTGACAGTTTACTCGTAATTTCTGTTATTGCATCAGCTGGTTAGGATTATGTTATCCTCAGTAACAGAGAGTCCTGTCAGGCTAAATGCTCTTGTTTCTGGAATGTTTCTTAAGGAGTAAATTCAAAAGTGGGAATTTCAGGAAGGGTGAGGAAGGTGTGATAAACTTTAATCATACCGGGTACCTGGGTCTGGTCCAGTGAGCCTGAAGGCTGGCTCTGTATGGAGGGACGTAGGACTCAGGGAGGCAACATGGGGATTTCCTGGCCTGCTCTGTGGAGGGAGGTCCCCAATCCTGCCCCGTGAGACCACTGAAGCACACTTTAATAATAGTGATGACTCATGAGGGACTTTTCTCTCTGGTAATAACACTGGGAAATTAAGGAATCCGATGAAACATTTGAAAGGACTGCATGTTTGCCAAGTTTGCCAAGGTCAAGGGGTCAGGAGATCACATGCCACCAGGAGATCTCAGGAGGATAATCCTCAGGGGTCAACAGGACTCTTCTTAGGAGCAGCCCCAGCCATGGCTGCTTAGGGTGGCAGTTACCAGACCAGTCTGCTGTTTCCTTTCCTTCTTCAGAACTTTCAGCCTTCAATCTCCAAGTATTCTGCAATCACAAGTCTGCTTCTGAGTGGAACACAGGTCCTTTGTTTTTATTTTATTTTGAAGGCATGCATGTGAAATAATAAGAAATATATATATTAGTCTCTACCCCCAGTTCCTGGCAGAGGTCCTAAAACCCTTGTAATTTCCTAAATGATAAGAGCACTAGGAGCATCTCTTATTCTAAACACCCACACATTTGGTGACCAGAAGTGTCAGAAGCGAATGCTCTCTGTAATGGTAAAGGAGACACACAGGGAAGAAACACACAGTAGCGAACAACTGGGTTTTTCCCTGCATAGGAAGGAAAATGATCTGAGTTTTTTTTTTCCATTATAGTGCTAATCACTTTTTAACAAGATATATTAGTAAGACAGAGGAAAAATGACAATCAGTAAAATTCCAGAATCTAGATATTCTTCATAACAAAGATCTCTGGCCTATAGCAGTTCCGTCTTTCTGAAAAGGAGCTGCCAAGTGCTCTCAGTTTCAGCCTGCAGTTTCACGTCAGTCAACAAATTTGTATTAAGGGCTTAATATGGATGGGGCATTGTCCTGGTGCAAGGGATACAGTGATAATGGAGAGAAAGACAGAGACAGAGAGAGAGAGAAAGAGAAGGAGAGAGGGGGAGAGAAACAGAGAGAAAGAAACAGAGAGAGAGAGAGCAAGGGAGAGATAGAGACAGAGATGAAGAGACATGGAAGGACAGAGAGACAGACAGAGATAAAGAGAAACAGAGGCAGAGAGGAAAAGAGAGGGAGAGGAGACAGAATCAGAGCAAGACAGAGAGAGAGAGGGGGGGAGAGAGGCACAGGGATGGAGAGAGGGAGAGAGAGGGAGACAGAGACAGAGATGGAGACAGAGGGAGACAATGATGGAGAAGGAGGGGGAGAGACAGAGAGAGGGACACAGCTGGAGAGAGAGACATCCATTCCTTACTTTATTCAATAGAACACATGACACTGAGTGGGAAGCAGTGAAGGCTCAGAGAAGGCTCTTCGAACTGCCGGGGGCCAGAGCGGAGAGAGGCAACCTCTGAAGACAAATGTCTGCTTTCACACTTAGAGCCCTTGGAAGCAAACTTCCGGCATATTTCAAATCATCAAGAGATCTACGAATGTGGAGAGGCAGCCTCAGGACATGCCTCTTCACAAGCAAGATTTTTATCTTTATTTCTTTCACGATTAAAAATGAGTAACATTTACTTGCCGGGTTTTTTTCATTTGGGGGT
>NW_017731441.1:1471191-1510041 GCF_001890085.2 Hipposideros armiger | reverse complement strand
GGTGGGGGTGAGGTGTTAGTGTTCTGGCACCATAACAAAGTACCACAAACAGAGGGCTTGAATAACAGGAAGTTATCCTCTCACAGCCTCTCAAAGACCAGAAGTCCAAGATGAAGGTGCTGGCAGATTGGTTCCTCCTGAGGCCTCCCCGCAGCATCTGGTGGTTGCTGGTGCTCCTTGGCATTCCTTGGCTTTTGCTGCATCGCCATGATCTCTGACTTCATCTTCCCATGGTGTTCTCCCTGTGCGTGTGCATCTGTGTCCAAATTTCCCTTTTTCATAAGGACACAGTCACACTGGGTTCGAGGCCCATACTGCTCCACTGTGACCTCATCTTAACTAATTACATCTGCAATGGCCCTATTTCCAAATGAGGTCACATTCTGAGGTCTGGGGATTAGAACTTCAACACATGAATTTTGGGGGGGACACAATTCAACCTAAAACAGAGGTAATATGTGTCGGGGATGGGGTGGGAGAGCCCTCTGGCCAAAGCAAGAACTGAGTGGACAGCCTTGTGGGAGCGTGATAAATCCAGAGAGGTGGGCAGGCCCCAGCTGTAAATACAGATTTTATTGCCCAGGGCACAATTTCTAAAGCAAGGTGTGAGTACCACTAACGGTGGGAGCAAATCTGGAAAGCACTTGAGCAAACTTAATTTTGTCATGTATTTGTTTAAATGGGTAAGGAGAAAATGTAACTAGCACCAGAAACTCATGGGTGTTTTGTTAATGAAAAGGGCATGAATAAGTTGGTAAGTTTTTAAAATTGAACCTATTTTAAGAAAAATATTAATAGCATGGATAGAAAAACCCATATAGATGTGGTAAAAATCCATATGGAGGTGGTATCTGAATGACCAAAGTTTGGGAAGTTGTTTGCTGTGGACTGAATATTTTTGTCTATCCCAAAATTCATCCCAATGTGATGCTATTTGGAGGTGGGGCCTTATGGAGGTGATTAGGGTTGGAGGAGGTCATGAGGGAGGGGCCTCCATGATGGGGTTAGTGCCCTTCTAAGAGGAGACATGAGAGAGATCACAATCACACTCCCTCCACCAAATGAGGACACAGCAAGAAGGCACCCATGGGGCTGGCCGAGTGGCGCGATGGTTAAGAACTGGCTTGGGAAGCCAGAGGGCCCCGGTTCGGATCCCACATATGAGGGCCAGTGACACTGCCCTCTACAGCTGAGATGCTGAACAACAGCTCAACCTGGAGCTGGGCTGCCATGAATCGCCGGCAACAGCGTAGGCTGCAGCCCCTGTGGCACTGGGTTGCCATGGGCTAAAAAAAAAAAAAGAAGAAGGCACCCAGGCACCCATGGAAGAGGGTTCTCACCAGAACCAGACTCTCCTGATGAAGAGACCCTGATTTTGAACTTCTAGACTCCGGGGCGCTGAGAATTCCATTTCTGTTGTTTAAGCTAACCACACTACAGTACTTTGTTATGGCTGCCTGAACAGACCGAGACATTGTTCTGATGTCCAATTTTAAGCAGATTTGCCTCCTTAAAACATGGATCTGGCAGCATGGTGAGAGCTGGATGGGAGAGGAGAATGGAAAAAGAGAATAGTAAGACTCTGGTCCCACTTTTATGGCAGGGTGAGGGCACCATCGGAGTGGGCTTTCCCAGCCCCAGAATCAGCTGTAAGTTGAATCTGGTTCTCCCTCCAAGCCCCATACCCTCCCCTTACCTGGCACCACAGCTAAGCCCCTCACTGGTCCTACTTTCAGGAATTAAGGACAGCTCCTCAGTATGGTGTATAACCTGGGGCCCTGCCTTCCTCTCCGATTTCATCTCCCACAACACACTGTTCACTGTGTCCCAAGTGTAATAACAGCACTCAGAGGAGGCCCATGACTGTCTACTAAGTATGTGGACACTTCTGACTTCTGCGCATTTCTGATTGGGACATTCCTTCAGCTGAACCCTGCCCCATTTGAGTAATTCCTCACACAACACAATCCTTTTATGGAAAGACAGAATGCCAATCCTAAACACAGGGCTTTTTTGTTTTGTTTTGATATATTGAGTTTTAAGTCTTCCTGTTTTCTTTCATGTATATGAATCATATCTTCAAATACCCAGCTTTGATAGGTTAAAGAAAAAAATTATAATTCGAACGAAGAAGAAAATTATTCAATGACACTTGTTAAGGCATGGTAAGGCAGATTTTATTCAAGGGAAGCCATCACAATGGGTGTAGGGACCACTGCAATGGGTAAGGTCCCATTTTTCTTGTAGTGGGGTAGAAAGATCGGACTTAGTTCTGAATACAGCATGGGCAAGTTGGAATGTATAGCCATGGGGCAAGGTGGGTGTCCATGGATGGAAAATCATAAGATCTATCAAGATCAAAAACATCAGCTAAACATCAGGGGTTCTGGCTAATCCGACCTAACAGGATTCTTGCTGAAGGCAGACAGGGTGAGCAGACATCACCTGAGGGTTGTGGGGGATGAGGAACCTGATGAGATATCAAGGGTGATCAGATATAGTGGATGGGAAATTCGAGCTAAACCAACTTATCAGGATTCTTGCTAAAACTGGACAATGCAGAGATGAATGTCCAAGTCCATAAATCGAGGCCTAGTTGAAATTCAGGGGAGCCAGATAGAGTTTGGTTAGGGAGTGAATCTTTGTCACTTATTTATGGCTGCTTTATCAAATAAAATCAAAGGATGTGAGCTATGAATCTACTTTTTTTCATTTTCTTTAGAACTTAAAAGAAATAAGAGTCCTAAAGAAAATCTGAAATTATTAATAAGAATTGGGCAAACCATGGAACCAACCAACTGGAACATCGGCATTTGGAAGCACTCAGTAGACACCCCCTTATTATTCTCATATCCACAATTATCTTGAAACCTATCTTAGGGATCATATATATGGCATCATATATATGTTGGTCTATTTCTGTACAGCTACCTAAATATGTATATAGTCCAAGCAACCCTAAAACACAAGAAAGTCATATTAATTGAGGAAGATACACTTTAAAAATCCTATCACTATACCCTACCTTATTTTCCTAGGCCTTAAAATTGTATACAAAATAAATTCCAAGGTTAAAAAAAAATTTAACAGTGGGTTGGAAACTAGGTCTGGGTATTATTCTAAGCTCTGCCACAGGCATGCAGTTTGTCCTTGGGCAAGTTCCTTAGCTTATCTGTGTCTCGGTTTCATCATTTGCAGAATGCAGGGTAAGGAAGAGTAATCCCTCCCTCTAATTATTATGGCTCAGAAGGCAAGCACATGTCCTTTGGCAAAATGGAATGCCGCTTTCCTAGGAAAGGTGGAAGTCATTACCGGGGTGTTATATCTTAAATAATTAATTAGTATTATCATGGTTTGTACAAAGAAAAATGACTGAACTCTGCAGTGGACCAAGCTTGAAATGAGTTTACAGCATATTTTTACCTTTTTGATCCAAACAAAAAAGTATTGCTTGAACAACTATTGAAATGTTTTTTTGTTTGTTTTTTGTTTTTTTGCCACATCTAATAGATTATAAACTCCTTGCGAGAAGACAGATTCTAAATGTCATTCATATTTCCCATTCATTAATAATTGCTCACTGACTTAATTGAAGGACTTGCTACTTTTTCTCACTATTATGAACATTTCCCAATGTTTTTTATTCACCATTGTACGCAACATGTTTGCTGTATGAATAGATGACTGTTATATGTTTACACCATAAGTTAATTTCCCTTTGTTAGGCACTAGATTTTTAACTTGTTTTACTCATATTAACTAATGCTGCAATGTGCTATCTTATGCATCAATATTTTCCTAGACACCTGGTTACCTACTTACTGATGATTTACTGATTTAGAATTTTGTAAAAGAAAAAAAGCAAAGCAACATACACAAGGAGAAAGAATATATACAAATCAAACTATATGGTTAAAATAGTACTATAAGTAAATATCCATAAACATGTGGACAAAAAAGGGGGGGTTCTGTGGAAAGTAACCCCACAGGGAGATCAGATCACAAATTCCTAACTGGGCAGGAAATGATCGATGGGTAGTCCTGCTCCAGGCTTGTAACTTCCTTAGTGAAAGGTTTTAAACCAGCCCTGTCCATTCTTTTTGTGCATCTAGGTTAACACACCTTAGAAATGCCAGAATACCCCTGGAAGGTATTAACCCTCAAGAAGGCACATAATCTTGTTAACCTGTAATCCAATTCCTCCCCACACCCCCTGCCTTATTTTTCCCACCTCCATGTAATCTTATTTTCCCTCCTTAATTTCAAATGTATAAAGGAAACTGCAAAACTGTTATTATGAGGAGCATTTGAGATCTTGCTCCCTGGCACATGTCAGCAATTGGGCTCAAACTCTTGTAAAAATTCTCTACAGGTTTGGAAGTTTCTCACAGCGACAAAGTTAGTGGTGGTTATTCCTCCATAGTGAAATTGTTTATGATACATGTATTACGCATAATCAGAAAAGATCTTATTTTAAAAAAATGATTCTTGGTCATTAAAGGAGAATTTCGTGTTTATTTTCTTGCGTACATTGATGTTGCTTTCTCAGTATTTTTGCTGTGTGTTCTCCAAATGTGTAGCCCACCTCCCCAACTATCACGCACTCAAATTAGGTCAGAAAGCGGGATCCTCGCTCAGCAAAGCGCCGGGACTGGAGTCTCAGATTAAGGAGCAGCCGATTCCCCCAGAGGATTAATCTGAATTACAGGCACGCGCCCGAAAACCCCGGGGCACCCGGCATCCTGCGTGGGGGTAGATCACAAAACCGCAAACCTGAGGCTCCGGGGCGCTTTTAATTAAGGGGAAGGGGCTTCTCCCCTGAGTTCTCCGCCGCTGGGCCGCCCCCGCGGGATGGTCGGGACACGACTGGGATCTGGGCAAGGTCGTGGCCCGCCCGCCCAGGGAATTGCTTCGGCAAGGCCCCCCGGCTCCAAGTCCGGCCTTCAGCCCAGCGGCCCCAAGCGTTTGCCCCAGGCGCAGTCTCGCCAGGCCCCGCCCCCTGCTCCCGGGCCCCATCCCCTGCTGCTGGCTCCACCCCGGCCTCCTCGGCACTGCCTTCAGCTCCTGGCTTCATCCCCTGCTCCCGGCACGCCCTCAGCCCCAGCCGCTCCAGACGACTGCCGCAATTCCGGCCCCGCCAGGCCCCGCCCCCACTGCTCTAGGCTTCCCTCCAGACCTCCCTCCAGACCCCCGGTCTCCCGGCGCCGGCCTCAGGCCCGGCCGCTATAGGCCCCGCCCCGTCCCGCCCCAGCCTAGTCTTTAGGACCGCTCGCAGCAGGCCCCGCCCCCGATCCCGCCCCCCGGCGCGCGCTCTGTTCGGCAGCCGGTGGGACGCGGCGGCGACGGTGGTGGCGCTGCTCTAGCTCCTTTGTGCTCGGGTGGCGGCGGCCTCTCGTGTCCTCACCGCACGTTCTCTCTGCCCGCCAGTTCGCGCTCTTCGGTGACGGACCATGGCGGCGGGAGTGGGCCCGGGCGTGGAAGCCGGCTTCTCGAGCGAGGAGCTGTTGTCGCTCCGCTTCCCGCTGCACCGCGCCTGCCGCGACGGGGACCTGGCCGCGCTCTGCTCGCTGCTGCAGCAGACGCCGCGCGACCATCTGGCCGCCGAGGACTCCTTCTACGGCTGGACACCGGTGCACTGGGCCGCGCACTTCGGCAAGGTGGGCTCGAGCACTTTAAGGCGCCATTTTCCGCGGCTTTTCTCTGGGGGTCGGGGAAGCTGGGGGCTGAGGCGCAGGGGGCGCGGGGCGTGCCGGGAGCGCGGGCGGAATTGGGGTTAGCAGCGATGGTGTCCCGAGGGTTTCGGGGCGCAAATTCCGCGGCGCAGGCGGTCGGGACCCCCAGAGGAACCCAGGGGGTGCCGGGAGCGCGGAGCGGAAGCGGGCCCAGCGGCGCCCCGAGGGGCTTGGGGCGCATGTGCGGCGGCCTAACTTTCAAACGGGTGGCCTCCCAGAGGCGCCGGTTTCCCCGAGGCTCCGCCCCTGGCCGAGTGAGGATTAGTGCCTGCGGTCGGGCGGGAGGTTCGCGCCCACCCTCGGTCGCCTATGCTGAGGGACCGGGCTTCCCGCGGCTGGCCGACCGACTTGGGTGATGGTGAGGAGATGAGGCCTTCAGGGTGGCGCGCGGGCTGCCCGAGTCCCAGTGGCTCTGGGGAAAGTCGCAGGGCGGCGGGCTCGCGGAGGCCCTATGCAATTGCGGGGGACGCTGTGTGACTGCTGGGCCTAGGAGGACTTTTCGTTTGTTCCCTCTCGGACACCTGCAGACACCCGTTGGAGGATTACAGGCACTGAGCGAAACAGCGCGAAATGCGGGTGATCGGTGGGTGGGGTCAGCTTCCCTAAATGCCGAGGGTTGCTGGAGCCGGAGGGGTTCTGCGCGTCTGTGGCCGTGGGAACCCCAGCCTCCTTGCCTCTCCCGAGGCGCGGGCAGCTACACTGTTAGGTGAAGGTTGTATTTCATATGATTATGGTGGTGGGAATAACCTAATTAAATTGTGAAGCCATCAGACTGTTGTGTAAGATGAATAGTGACTCAGAAAAAAATGCTTTTAGGGGATTTTGTGTAAAATGTTGTTTGTATGCTTTTGAGACTCTTAAGTTTGCCCAGATAGAGTAAAATCAGTTATGGTTGTGCTGTCTTGCATCTAAATTACTGTAAAGGTGTTAAATTAGGTAGAATTATCTTTTTGTGGAGCCTTTATATTACCTTTCTCTGTATCATTTTTAAAAGAACAGTGCTGCTTTAAAATTTTAGGTTAGATAACATTTTCCTCTACTATGCAGTAAATGGAGTTATTTATTTAGTCAGAGAAGTAGTCAAAGTGAGATTCACGGCGCATTTCAGAAGTGACTAATGATTAAGATTTATATACCAAAATTTAGAGACATTTAAAAATGTTTTTCTTCTGAAATGGTAAGATTAGGTTGAAATAGAGAAATGTTTTTGCAGAAATATATGCAGGATAACGTGAAAGAAATTTCATTTCAAGAAGATCTGAACATTTTAATATTTTTAATACCAGCTGATGAAATTGCTCTGTTTTGCTCTTATTGGTGCTGCGTTCACAATACAGTTGTGTCTTTTATGAAACAGTTTCTGATTCCCCTCATAAAATGGAAAAATCGGAGGTTTACTTTTCTGAAAGAAATGAAAGGGAGTTATGACAGTGGAGGTGAGGCAAGTAAGTTAATTACCCATGGGCTGTGAGATCCCATGGCACCAGTGTCTAGAGTTGTGCTACTATAGTAGTTGAAAATGAGCCTCCATGGGAAATCAGTCTCTTAAGGAACAAAAGTTAGAACCCTCTTTCCTGCCCTTCTCCCTTTAGCCTTGAATGTAGATTTCCCAAGGCAATCAGTAATCTGAGGCATTATTTCCCTCTGGAGTGCATCTTGTTCTGTTGTTTACTCTCAAAGCATTGGTTCTCAACATTTTTTGTCCCTATGTGTTTTGGGGAAAGACACCCTTGGAACAGGCAAGGACAGCTTTTTTGAAAAGGCTTTGATGTTGATTCGGATCCTTGGTTGAAAATGACACAGTATTTATTGTATGACACTTGAGTACATTCTGTAGAATGCTTAAACCTCATCACAAGTGGTCATTTATAATACTTATTTACCAACCCAAGGGTGCCTTCAGGTATCTCGAGGAATTAATGGTCATAACTGCTTTACTGTGCTTAATATGGTGAATTTCATGTGTATTTTATGATGATTAAAAATAAAACCAACTTTTTGAAAATCTCTACTTTTATAGAACATGAGTAGTAGATTAATCTCAGAGGCCAAATGTCGTAGAAGTAGTTATTTTAGTATTTTTAACTGTCATTAATCATGCCTGTATAGTCTTAGATACAGAAAGGGCCATAGAAAGCATCATTCAGTCTGTGAGAAAAAGCTGTTAGTGCAGACATTAGGCCAGGATTCAGGGTTCCAGGTTCCCAATGCAGCCCCTGCCCCTTGCAAACAGCTTCCCTCCTTTTATATACATTTAAGCCTACACTGTTCTTGGCCTGTGCAAGAGCCAACTTAGCATTTAGCACAGCAGTTCTCAACCTGTGGGTTGCGACCCCTTTGGAGGTCGAACGACCCTTTCACAGGGGTCGCCTAAGACCATCGGAAAACAAAAAGATACTTACATTACGATTCATAACAGTAGCAAAATTACAGTTACAGAGTAGCAACGAAAATAATTTTATGGTTGGGGGTTACCACAACATGAGGAACTGTATTAAGGGGTCGCGGCATTAGGAAGGTTGAGAACCGCTGATTTAGCATATTATGAACTATTCCCAACTTTCAAGCTTGTGTTCCTAGAAATGTGCCAGTTGTACACAAGTTTTTTACAAGGCTTATTTGTTACTGGAGGATGAAACATTATTTAAAATCTCTAATTACACCTTGTGTATTGAACAGGATCTTTCCAGAATTCCAAACCCAATTCCTAAATTGAACCAATAGTTAACCAATTTAAGTCCAGGGGCCTCTCAGTTGATTTTCAGATTGACTGCTTTGGGCATGCCAAGTGATTTTCATCCTTGTTTCATTTTTGTTGGATTTGACACCTGTTCATCTTAACACTAATATTAGCACTTTGATTTTTCACTAAGTACATTAATACAGGCAATATATAAAAATATACCAAGTTGTCTCTATCAGCCGTTGCTCCCAGATTGAAGTTCCTTGAAGACAGAGATCAGGTTTTAAATCAGTGTACTCCCAACTGTGAGAGTTCATCTCACAAAAATGTTGATTGCAGCGATCTGGCCTTTGCAAGGACAGGCTTAAGTTGCCAAAAGAGGATAAGAGACCTAGGGTGAGATGGGCATATAGCCGTATGTTCTTCATTTGAGATCTGTCCTCTGGAAGAGAAAGATTGTTGGCAGTTAGAGCTCTTTCCCTAACTGCGTTGCACTTCGTGAGGGGAAACGGAGCAGTCTGGGATCCAGGATCTGAGGACACACCGGGTGGAACTGTGTAAGTCTTTGAGAAGCAGGCCTTTATATATGGTAGGCACTTGCTAAATGCTTGTTGAGTGTGATGAATTCTTTTACCCAGAGGCTAGTATAATATCAGTACCTGGCTGCAAAATCATGTCTTGACTCTCCTGTCTTCCTTTTAGACACCTGCTAGGGCAGAGTTCAGCTATGCTCTAGGCCTTTTTTACATTGGGTTGTTGTTTTTTTGGTGTGTTTTTTTCCCTATACAATTTAAAAAATCTAAGTCTTGCCCTCTCACTTACTCTACACATCTTTTCCCTAAGAAAATAATCTGGATGGTGGGCCTCAATTGGGTATTCATCAAATGCATAGTATAAAGCTGTAGAGTCCAGTTGTGTGGACTACAGGAAATAGCCTTTGACTATGAACAGTTTACTGTGGCTACACAAACTTCTTTTAACCTGCCAACCACTTTTAAAATTTTTATGCTTTAGAATAGTATGTGAAAGTGGCAAAACCTAGTTTCGACAGAAGTCTGAATAATGCAATATAGTCTTTATTTTGTCTTTTTCAACTGTAAGAAAAACAAAATATTTAAATTTATGTAGAGTCAGTCTTTTTGACTTTATATTTTTATGTACCAACTTTTTTATAAGAAAAAATTTTCTTTCAAATGCCTTTTAAAATTTGTGTGATGTTGTGAAGGAATGACTTACTTTGTTCCTTTAAACAGAAAATTAGTAACAAAGAATGCCACTTATCTCCATTATAGACTTTAGGTTATTTGTGTGATATTTAATAGTATACCAATATTTATGCATGTTTCATCCCTTCTCCTGCTGTTTTGAAGTTGGAGTGCTTAATACAGTTGGTCAGAGCTGGAGCCACGCTTGATGTCTCCACTACGCGTTATGCACAGACCCCAGCCCATATTGCTGCTTTCGGGGGACATCCTCAGTGCCTCATCTGGTTGATTCAAGCAGGAGCCAGCATTAATACACCGGTAAGCAAATACCAGTGATTGACTTGGGTTGTTTTGTTTTCTTTTTCCAGTTATAATTACATGGTGTTGAGTTTTAAATTGAGGCCTTCGAGTTTGATGTTTTTACCTGTGGTCTAACTGGAATTTATGTTTATTGAGTGAACTTGTGGACAATAGGGCCTTTACATAGCAATGCTTCCTGTTTATAGAGTACCTGTTAGTGACTTACTGTGATCCAGAGTTACCCAAGGTGATTTGCCCAAGGTTACACACAGCTGGTAACTGAAACCTGGCCTCGAGCCCAGGTTTCCTGGCTCCCCTGCTCACAGCTGCCTTAGCTTCATTTCTACCGATAATTGTGAAAACATATCCATTCTAGCAAAAGAATGGCTATTAAGTCCTCTCTGGTTAAGTTAGCCTTAGCAGATTGACCAATATGAATTAATATTGCTTCAGATACAAGTTGGGGGTGATGACTAGATGCAGGTAAGTAGCCAAGTGTCATGTAGGAAGTGACTCCTGGACACCAAAATGCAAGGATTTTGTATTCAAGCATATAGACATGAACATGAGAGTGCCAGTTTTTTCTTGTGTTTTCAGTATTCCTTTCACTTAAGGCGGGGGGGGGGGCGGGGGGCACAAGAAGAGTGCTTAGCTTATTGGGAACTTGCTTGCATGGACAGGCTTTTGGTTGTAAGAGACTCCACAGATAGTCTGAAAGCAGCATACCCTGACTTAGCACCCTGCCCCAGGATAGATTTGTCTAAGGGACTTGTTGCCACAAGCTTTGTAGCTATTCTTTATACCTTTCTACTTTTCTCTTTTCCCTTTATCCTATTTTTATATGCTTTTTCTAATAATCATGAAGGGCCTACTATGTGCAAAGGAACTTTATTTCCTCTTTCTGCTTTTTCTGCTAAGATTCATCCTTTGATTGATAACCAAGTAGAAAGTAGTTGCCAGCCCCTCTCCTAAAGATAACTCAGCTACCCCACCTACAAAGCACATTTTTGAGGAAAGGTATTTTAGCAGTGACTTAAGTGGGAGAGTGGAGCAAGCGATAGAAGGGTAATTTTTCTTCATAATAGACTTAGTAGAGAGGATAGTAAAGGGGAGAGCCCTGGATTTTGGGTCTGTTTCTGTTACTAAGCTAGAACTCAGGAGTTGACATAATATTTAGGCTTGTGCTACTCCTTTCTCTTCCCTCGGCCTCCACGCATGGATGCATTTATGTGTACAGACTTCTCTATAGCCTTGTTACTATTATCCACCTATTTAGGAGTCATGAACTGGCGACTGTAACCATTGTTGCATAGATATTGCCTATCTCTCTCAATTAGGGTCATTCCTGGTCCTGCGTTCTCCTCTCCTCTATCCCAATAGAAAGGGCTCTGGGGCTTGATTCCACACTCGCTTTCTCATCTCTCTGGCCTTGGGCAAGTCATTTTCTTGGTCTGTGGCTCAGTGTCCTTATCAATAAAATTTAGATAATTCATGAAGAGCAGTAATTGATATTTAGTATAATATGGAATTTACAGAATATTCTGTATGTTAGCTTTCACTAAATTGTTACATAGCATCTAATTGACAGCGAAAGAAATTGTCTAGTGCTAGGGGCTGGCCGAGTGGCTCAGTTGGTTAAGAGCTTGCTCAAGAGTTTGAGCTCTGAGCAACAGCAGTTCGAGTCCAGCCCGAGCTGAACAGCCGCTGAGCTGCCAACAGGTAGCAGGATGGCTCAGCTAAAAAAAAAAAAAAAGAAAAAAAGAAAAAAAGAAATTGTCTAGTGCTTCTTTTCAGACCTTTTTAAATCTAGAAGCCCCTTTTTCTTATAATGTTTTTAGCAGCTCAGTATTTTCCACAGATAAAAAGGTTTGCCCCCCTCCCTTCCTCTGAGCTGCACCGTGTGGAAATCTCTCCTGAACTCTGCTCCCAGGGCAAGAGTTCCCAGATCCCACCCTCCTCAACCCTCCCTGTGTTTTAAATGCCCACCTGGCTCAATATCTCCAAGTCCTCTCCATATGTGAGGGTGTCGCTCGGGTTTCCTAAGCATCCTGGCATTGCTCATGAAAGGATCTCAGTTGGCTGTGGTCTCATGAGCTTCAGTCTGAATCTCAGATGTCATCTTGCTCTGTTAGGTAATGGTTGAACTGCTGTGACAGGCACCCAGTGACCCTGAAGTCCCAGTAGCCCTTTTGTTGGCTCTTGCAACACACTGTTGACTCATCTTGAGGTAGACGGTTTTTCTCATTTCCCAGATAAACTGTTAACAAAGCCAGATCTAGGTTTTTCTTACGCTTTTTTGTTTGTGTGAATGTAATTTTTTTGAACCTAAGACAGCATTTCTTAATATAACATTTGGTTAGTTTTAACACATCTTCTAGTTTTAAAGTCTTTTGGCCTGTTAGTTACTAACTGTTGTAAGTTTGTTTTCCTCAAGCTTAATGGACACTTTCTCTGCCATCTCTGAGGTTAGCATAAGGGGTTTTGGAAACTTAGATGTACTGTCTAGAGGCTCAGTGTTCTAAGTTTACAAAAAGAGGGAGAGAAGTTAGTTTTCAAGTGATTTATTTTTGTTATAGTGACTACCCATGGGCATTTCTTTTTGTGTTTGCAAGTCATCTCTTTAATACCCTTTCCAGAATTTTACTGGCATTTGATGTCTTTATAGTTTCTTGTAACTACATTAGAAACGAGATTTTTCTTAAAATTCAGGGTGACTTGTCTGTCTTCAGATTTCTGGTAACCTCTCCCACTTTATTATTCAGTTTGCCAACAGTAGTTCTAGAATTATAATACAAACTATTTGGTACTTTTAAAATGTGACTGGTTTAAACTTGAGATGTGAGTAACTTTTAAATGGCTCTTTACTCTTACTCTCTTGGCTTCAGTTTTCTTCTAATAGTGTTTATTCTACCCTTCCCGGCTTAAAGATGTTCTTGTATAACACAAAACAGGAGCAGGGTAGTTTTGCTTTTCCTGTCACCTGTTACTGTCCCACCATCTACTTGAAACAGTAGCAAAACCCTTTATTTTATTCCAAAGATCACTATAGAAAACCTTTTTTTCTTCTTGAGAGTTTTGTTTTTGTTTTTTGGGTTTTTTTTGTTTGTTTGTTTGTTTTTTGCGAAACCTCATCTAAATCTCAGTTCTACTTCTGGTAATACTCATGTAATTTTTTTTTTTTTTTTAAGATTTTTATTGAGGTATTGGGGGAAGGGGAACAGACAAGTTGCTGTCGTTTTGTTCTTCAGTCTAGTTGTGGAGGATGTTGCTTCACTGGCCCAAGTTGGCACCATCATTATGCTCTTCCCGGGCGAGGCAGATCAGTCGCCGGCTTCTGGACGGCCGCTCACACTGGCTGCTGGCTACATACAGTAGCCCATGGCAATCCACTGCCACAGGGGCTGCAGCCTACACCATCGGCGACCCACGGCAGCCCAGCTCCAGGTTGAGCTGTTGTTCAGCATCTTAGCTGTGGAGGGCAGTGTCACTGGCCCTCATATGTGGGATCTGAACCGGGGCCCTCTGGCGTCCCAAGCCAGTTCTTAACCATCTTGCCACTTGGCTGGCCCCCTCATATGTAATTTTTATTTGTCCTCACTATGTACCTCTTCTGACCCCTCCCCCATTTGGGGGAAAGATGAGTGGTAGGTTTTTGTTTTCTAAAAAATCTGAGTTCACTAGATCCCTAGATAGCCACATGGTTTTTTGTTTGTTTCTTTAAAAATGGGATTATTCTGTTTAGAACTTTTGAGTGTATTTTTAAATAAATGTTCACACTTTTCCCTCCACTAAGCAGTCAACTTTTTCATATTATATTTTTCTATAAAATAATCTACCACTCCTTTTATTTTAGCCCTCACCTCAGTTTTTCCCCCTGTGAGTTAACATGCATTCGTGAAGGAGCTAAAATATTGATGGCATTTGTGAACTGTTTTCCTAAGTACCACACACTTTGAGCAGTTGTCCCACTCCTGCTTTATATCTTTGTCCCTTAATTATGTGGTAGTTTTCTTCTGCCAAGTTCAGCTTCCAGTTCAAGTGTGATTGATTCAGGAACTGTTGCTGCTTAGCTACTCGGAATTTCTCAGGCAAAAGGCCCTAAATCAATTTTCTAGCAGAAATGACTTCCTTCTCCTGAATGCTTTTTCTTTCTTTACCTCTTACTCACCTGAGAGCTTATGAATGAAACTGTATTTCACATTTTTTTCCATTCACAGAGGGGTAAACTACATCTTCTTTTGGATGATTGCATTAGTCTTCAAAGTCCTTTCCCTGAGTCTGCTGACTTCCTCTGTCTCCTAGTCTCCTAAGACGCACATGCTGTCACTACTGGAGGCCCCAGGAATGCGGTGGTTTATGGTCTATGTTAATTATTTACTTTAAAATGTGGAGGTCTTGTTGGATCTGAGTATTTGCGTGTTGCTTTTTGTTGTAGGACTGTGAGGGCGAGACTCCCATTCACAAGGCAGCTCGCTCTGGGAGCCTAGACTGCATCAGTGCCCTGGTGGCTAACGGGGCTCACATCCAGTAAGTGTCTTTGTTTATTTTTCCCAGCCAAGATGTAGTCAAGGGTGTAGAGACAGCATTTAGAGCTTTGTTTTTAATATTAGTAATATAATTTTGCTTTTTAGATCAGCTAGTGTTAGTGAGCAAAATTGTTGTGTGGGTTAAATTGACCACTAGCAGAAGGAGCTTTAATTTCACAGCTCTATCAGAATTCTTGCCATGAGAGAGAGCATAGTAGGATGAAAAGAACAGTTAACGAATTAAATTTGGAACCTGGCATCATTGACTTTGCCACTAACTGGTTGCATCACCATGGGCAAGTCTTCAGACTTTTTTGCCAAGTTTTAATCTTGAAATGAGGGCCTTTGATTGGATTAGAATATTTTTTCAGGCCTCAGGTGCGTGCAAAAAAATTCTGCGATTAGCTTTTCTAAATTTTTATCTCCTCATCTTTTAGCAGATGTGAGAAAATTATGTTTTAAAGCCTATTTTGACTTAATGATTTATAACTCTTTGTAAAATGTAAATTTATACGTTAAATACTTCAAACTCATTTGAGCTTTTGATACTGATGGCATTATTTTAGCATATCCTTGTTTTAGTCCAGTTTACATCAACTAGCTTATTTATAGTTTAGTAGAACAATATTAATATTTAAGCGTATTAATTAAAACGTTATTTTGTATACAAATCATTAGCTAGCCATGGCATTGTACAATTTATTTTAGGTATTAAATTCATTTGTATTAACTTTCTCTTAAAGATTTATATTATAAAAATTTTTCTTCTGCAGTTCACAGCATTAACAAAATGGATGCGGTTTTCACCCTTAAATGTTGAGTGTAAGCTATAGAGCTGGAATAACCAAAATAACTATGATATAATATCAAGTTTTTTGTTTTACCTTGAGTGTCTTGAATATTTCATAAACATTAATTACAAACCACTTTAATTGGAAATGTGAAATTTTAGACTTTGGGAGAAATAAACCCCACAGAACTAACTTAGTTTAACCCTTTGGTTTCCACTTCATTGTTTTGACTCTGTATATAATAAATATTGAAAATAGATCCTGGACAGCAAAACCATATACGTTAATGCAAGGCCTATCTAATACCAGGGGCTGTCATTAGGCTCTTAGTATCTTAGCTTCTGTTTTATTAAGTATTACTGTTAAGATTAGTCATTAGTTTGGGCTTGGATCATTTACTTATGTAGCAATTTAGTATTATAAATATGACCTGATTAACTGTTACATTGCAGGGAACCGTGTGACTTCATATGTAGTTATGACTTAAGGTAATGTAAAAACAATTGAATATTATACAATGTCAAACACATTGAGATGATTCTCAATGAATTGCTTTAAAGCAAAGATATATATGTGCAGTTTTCTTAACTGTATTTAGATTAAAAACTCAAATCTTTAATAACAGAAGCTTTGATTATAAAATACAGAGTCATATAAAATAATCAATTAAATCACCTAATTGCCATTTATTGAAATAATACTTAGAAATTGATCTTTTTAATGACTTATTTTTCAGTAATATTTAAACAGTACTCTTAATTGGTCCTGAACATTTTATTACTAAGATGCGAGTTTTATTCATTTTAATGGATAGCTTAATCCTTTAAGCCAGTAAATATCTATTGCTATGTCCTTTTAATAGGTGTCTTTTTAAAATGAGATCATTTTATTTACAATTCTGTCCTTGGTTACAGGACCCTCCAGTGTCTCTTTTCCACCAAGTGTGACTGAGCATGGCCTCGAGTGCCAGTCTGTTTTTCCTTCTCAGTATAAGAGCCACTCCCTCGAGACCCTGCATTATGGTGATTTCCCTTGACTGAACTTTGAGATTACTTTGTAGAAGTATTTAGCCTGAGCCACCTAGCCAAAAGTCACTCTTAAAATTATAAGTCTTTGGCCTGGAGATGGAGCACATGTAATCATTATTTATTGCAATTGTATATTGTGTTATTTATTTAGTTTTAACATCTAGATAAAATGTCAGTTTTGCCAGTAAGCTAAATTGTAAATTGGTTTTTTGTATCTGTGTTTAACAGTTTTAGTCTACCAACAAATAATAGTTTGATTCCCCCAAATTATGACACTTAAATCTATTTTACTTGTTTCCTATAATGCTGCTCATATGGTAAAGTGCAGTCCTAGCAAATGAATGCCTTTTTCTTTTTTTAAAGAGGACCAGGGGGCACATAATTTACTTAAAGTTATTTTTTTCCAGTTCAGAATGGGCCAAATTAGTAATTCTTCCTATTACATGCTATAATACTTAGGAGATAATATAAATTTTTCCTTTTCCCGTGAATAGATTAAAAACTGTCTCATATGAGTATTTTATCACACTTGGTGGTATTTAATAATTTTGTTATTTATTCCTATTTTGCTTTTTATATATCTGCTGCATAAAGTGGCCAAACCTTAAGTTGCTGCTTTTTGGTCATTGGGTAGATAATGGTGAGGGCAAGTGTGCCACACATCTGTGGGTAGAATGGTTTGTTATATAACTTAACTTGTCAATGTAGGCTGCATCTGTAAGATAACGCATGTCAACTGCTGTGCATCGTATTACATTTTCTAGCACCACACGTGAGTATATTAATGGAGTTTTGGTTTTTTTTTTCCCTCTTACTTTACACCTTGAGTTTTGGTGCCAAGTTTTCTTTTTCACGTGAGGTTTTATTTCTACTTATATGATGGTCATTTTATTATTTGCCATTGTTTACATCTAAAACTAAGAATACACAAGATGAAATGTCAGTTCTGTGACCAGAATAAATGTTTGTGTACTTTAAATGATCTGAAATTCTACAGATGCTTCACCTCATTTTTTCTCAAGTATGTCAAGTGTGGAGTTTTTGTTAAGTTAAATTGTCATCATCCTTAATGTTCTTGTATGGAAGTTCAGTTTTTCATTGCAGCCAACATTTGAATGTTGCTTGCTTCACACTTAGGATTTCTGATTGGAAGATGGGGATATACTAATGGAAAAGTTGTGGCCTCATTTTTCTTTTGGTAACACTATAAGATTGTTTTAATGTGATTTCAGAAAAGGGTTTTGAAAATTTGCTATCTGCTGACAGTTAAGAAAGTATTTTTACTACTAACATTGTAAAGTGCAGATTTTGAGCCTTGGATTATCTTTTTTTAGTATTTTGGCACCAATTCATTTTGGTTACTTTGTATTTTCTTGAGAGATTAAAGTGGAGAATGTTTCCGTATCAACCAAATATTAAAGTAGGCTTTTTTATGCCTCAGAGTAAAAATAAAGAGATTTAGTGGGACTTAGAGTGAAACCAGAATTGCTTGTATCAGGCAAATTTGCTAGTCCATTTTAATACCACATTATACAGGTGCCCATGTTTAATTAAGTTATGACAAAGTCTCAGCTTTCTATAGGAGAATATTTCTGTAGAAGCCATTAATTCTGTGGTAACCAGATATTTAAATAGGCTATATATATTTTAACTTAATTATTTTTATCCCAAGAACTTAACTGATCATCAGATAGCTAGAGAAGCATCTATAGCCTTATATAAACAAGTTAAGTGACTCACTCTAAAGATATCTTTCTTACCTAATTTAGAAAACAGGCACAGTTGGCTATAATAACAAAAGTCTAAAATGTGATCTGAATAGACTAATGTTGGAAAAACATTGTTAAATTTTTAGGAATTTTTCGTTGAAACACGGAGTTCTTTTAGTTTGGTTCATAATTGGTGGCCATGTTTGTAACCCACCTTTGTTTGTTTACTCATAGAGCCCTGTCTGGAAGCAAAATTTTCATTACGGAAAACCATGTGATGAGTGTGTTTTTAATATTAGTTCAAGACATTTGTTTGCAGCTTTTGCCCGTGGCAAAATGTAACCCAAATTTACTTTATTAGCCATTCGTTCATGTTTGAAATTTGTAGTTTCTTTTCATTTGTTCACTTTTTTGCCCTTCAGAATAATATTCCAACTATGAAATATATTAGAATTATAACTGAATTAGCAGTTTCTGATTTTGGATCCTCTGCATTCCCGTCATCCTTATCTCCTAGTGTTAACCTCCCTTACTTAATTGTCACTGTAGCAGACTTGTCTGATCTTCCTATTTCCTGACTCCTTTTTCCTTTTATTAAAGTGTTAAAGCAAGGTAGAGGAATTACTTCATGAAATAGTTGTTCAAATTATGCCTGCTGGGCAGGAGCAGATGGTAGACTGATGATATTCCAGAGTTGTTGACAAATTTAGTTTAGAATTTTGACTATTTTTCATGCTTGAATAATAACATAGGTTTTAACATTTGTTTAACTACGGTTTTCATAAATCGTGCTTTCAAATAAAACCTGTGATTTCTAAATCCACATTTTTTTCCTTTGCTAAATTATAGTGGGAATGTGTTAAAACATTTCATTAGACTGTGTGAATGGTGCACTTATATTTTAATGTATGCAAACATAATTGGGGTTCAGTTGCAGTATAAAACTATCCTCACTAATGTTGAACTTGAAACGAAAACTTGGCACCAAATTTATACAGGTAGAAACTTTAAAAAATAGTTTCTTCCTATTGTTACCTAATGAATATATTTAAGAAAGTCTTCATAATTATTTAAGAGTTTGGATACCAAAGGGTTAAAAATACACGTTTTTCTTTTACTGAAGAAAATTTAGATGTTTGCTATGTTTTGTTTGTACAAATGGACATTTAGTAATGTTTTTTTATCTTTTTTTTTTTTTAATGATTCCATGTATTTGCTTATTTCCATCTAGGAATAGTTACTAATGTATTTGAGATACAGCATACCAAATTTTAAAGTAACCAGAATCGTGAGTTAATGGTTTTTAGTCCATACTGTTAAATTTTGTTGAAATATTGACATAATTAAATTGGCTTCATGCTAAAAATTACTAGAAGTGATTGAGAAGGCAGTGTTTTAGAGCAGTAGCTCTTGGTCGAGGAGGTCACATGACAATGGCTTATGCTCAGTAAATGTGCTGCTGCACCTCATGTATGTATATGTATTTTTAATCCAAATGTTGCCTGCAAATATGTGATCCCTTATTATTTAAGTTTCCTGTTTTATGAACCATTGCCCGTTTTAAATCACACAGAAGATTCTGAATCTGTAAAAACTACACATGTCAATGTTTTACAGCTACGTAATTCGAATTGACTTGATTTTTTCAAGTAATCCTAGAAAGGGGGAGCATTCCATATAGAAACTGCTGAAACTGCCACAGGTGCTTCTCCGAAAACCTTACAGTTGTGGCATTGAATGTTCAGTATGGCTTCCTTTCTCCACACGAGGCATACTGTTGAGGTATTTGTTGCGGTGATTGGTTTTAATGCTAATCTAGGAATTCAGATATAGATTCTTTAGATTTGCATGCTTTGCTTACCCTAATTTATGATATCTACCTTTTTATTTGTAAACTAACAATAGTTAAGTTGAGATCAGAATTTTAACAGAAATATCATTTATATAAAAATTGTGGTTATCTTTTATTGTCACATGGCATTAACAAAAATAAAACATCCTGAAGGTGATGTGACAACTCAGATTCTAAAAATTACATTTCAGGTATTTCCTGAGCCGTGGTTTTTCAAATTTAAAAAAACAAAAACACTGTTCTTATTGTAGAATGGCTTCTCACATATTCTAATGTGACACTGTAAGTGGAAAATAGATGGGGGATTTGCTGGCAGCAGGATGGAGTTTTAAAGTTCTTTGGGGAGACATTCTTAGGTATAATAAATTTTAATATTCTACTTAGAATTTTATTACAGAAAATATATAAGCATTAACTTTACTAAAGTTAAAAATACCAGTTTGATTTATTTTGTCAGTTATTCGGCAGAACAAATAGTTCATAGTAAAGATTATTCTGTCTTCCCATGTTTTCATTCTCCAATTTTAAAAGAATACTAGGGACTATTGGGAGAAAATGGGTGGCCTGTCCAAAGATGGCTTTTTCAGGTTCTTGCTTACTGTTACAGGAACTAGAACCTACAGATAAAAGCACAGTCATCATAGCTTCCATAATAAATTGTAGCAAATTGATCCTTCCCAGCCTAAAATTTGATCATATCAATTTTCTTTTAAAGAAAATCAGTTTTAAAACTTAAACTAGAGCCCATTTGAACACCAAGTTGACTGATGTCTAATTTTTTTAAATCTCTGCCCATTATCAAAGCTTTTTAAAGTGGGTATTAGAGAGGACTAGAGAGGGTTAAGTAAAGTTTTAGAATGACCTAGTCCCACGTGGGACCTCTTTTTTCAGAAATGGACAAAGGAAAATTTTAGATCAGATATATAGTCCGTGTTTGCCCAAGTGCCTCAAACTGAAGATGCTAAATTCAAAAGGTTGTTTTTAAAAGATTTAGTCCAAAAAAATCTACACTTTGATTACTACCCTAATTTTCATGCAAAATATTGTTTTTGAGAGTCATTTTGAACATTTTCTTCCAGATACTGTAAAGTAAGTACCATATTTGAATGTGATGCTACCATAGAACCTGTATGTAAATCCTAAGTCACATTCATGTGCCCAGCTCCCGTTGAATTTTAGGAAAATAATGGAGGGTAGCTTAGGTTTAATATCTACTTAAATGTGGAACACCAAATAGAGTTTGAAGGTTTAATAAATTAATAATAACATTTTAACCAGAATTAGTTTCATTTCTTAATTAAAACAATTAAAATTTTTTAAAAAGTCAAAATTAAAACATGCTTAACAAATAGAAAAGCTTATATGAAAAAAGAATTTAAAGACCTGAGCCTCTTTTGTTAAAAATTATAGTGTTTTGAGAATGGTACCATATAATGATTAGAACTTGGAAACCCATGTGATTTTCAGCCTCTCTTAATACATTTGAAAGTCCTCTCTACTTATTAAATATTAAGAAGTGATCTAAGGAATAAATATCTATAGTTTTCACCTTGTTCATGTTAAACACATTGCCTTATTCAATTGTAAGAACTTTAACAGAACTTAGAACTTTAACAGAAAACACTCAAATGAAATAGGAATGATAAAGTGCTCTCTCAAAGTCTTTTATTTTACATTCTTCTAAAGTTTACCCTTAGATATTTTTCTTAATATTTAACATTTTGTGATTTAACAGATATGGCAACTTTTTGGAAGTTATCTTTTTGTTTGAATTTAATAGTACATAAAGTTACTAGAAAGACTTTTTCAGGAACCCATAGACATCTGTTACTAAGAGTAGAGGACTAGTTAACCAGTATCGCCTGTTGGTTAAATGTTACTCAATATATCTAGCCTACTGCTTGTTTTTGAATGGCCCATAAACTAAGAATGGTTTTTACAGTTTTAAATGGTTAAACAAAAATCAAAAGAATATTTGATGACACAAAATTATATGAAATCCTAATTTCGATACACATAAATAAAAGTTTGTTAGTACATAGCCAAGCTTGATTGTTTACATATTGTCTGAGGCTGCTTTCAGATTACAACGACAGAGTAGATTAGTTGTGATTGAAACTGTGGCCTGTAAGACCTAAAATACTTTCTAGCCTTTACAGAAAAGGTGCCTACCCCTGGATTAGATGATCCCTGACATTCCTCTCTGACCACCTTCTGTAATACACACTCGACGACTGAGCAGCCACTAGCAAGTTTTTAAATGTGAACACAGCAGAATTAGGAGTTAAACATTTCACAGGGGTAGGGAATGGAGGCATGAATGTAGGTAAGTAGGAGAGGAGATGGAAAGGAGAACCTTCGGAGGCAGGAGAGAGAAATGGAGGGTTGGGTTGTTGGTTACCAGAGGTGTTAACAGATCTTTTACTTGAGAGGAATGTAAGTGCTATTAAAGTAAACTATATATTGTATACACTCAGTCCTTAGTAACATGAGAAATAATGTAGTTGAAATCTATATTTCACTAGAAGCAGAGAGGGGATACTTTATGTCTACTTCTGAAAATACTATAGGGATAGTGCCAAAATTATAATCTCCCAATTCTCCCACAGTCATCATATGTCCCACATTCTGATATCTGATATTTTCTAGAATGTTTAGATCTCTCGTTTGGATCACTCTAACTTCTGGTCCCCCAAAGTTATGTGAGGAATCAATAAAAGTTCAGTTTGACTTGTGATTTTCTGTCTTACTTGCTTGGTTCATACATGGGGAGTACATGGCATGAGTTGACTATAGTTATTCTTTTGAGTTTTGAAGATAATTCCTCACACAACTTGGGCATATATGGTATGCCCTTTTTGTAAGTTGAGTGATGTGCAAGTGTTTGACTACTTTTGGTAGGGGAGGAGGCAGGGCAAGGAGACGTAGGCAGTATTATCTTAGGGCTGGGCAGATGCTCCCACTCTAACATTTACAATCTCTGGTCTCCAGATATTGGCTCTGATTTGTTGTTTATTTTTCTTTAAAGCTATGTTTGCTTGGAAGAACAGTAAACTTGCTGTTCTAACCAGAATTCAGTCTATTGTTCAGTTTCTGAATGAAGAGAAAAGGAATTGAGTGTATTTTGAATGTTATTCTTTATAGCAACTTCAGAATGTTGGCATGCTCCTTACGCCTCTCAGTTTTCCTGGGTGAACTGCCATTCATGGTGGTAAATGCCTTTTAGAAAGTCTATTGCTATTCTTTAGTCTCTGATCCACTAAGGAGTAATCTTTACTGTCAACTTTATTTGTTCTAATTTTAAGCAGCAGCTTCTCATTTCTATTTTCTTTGATTTTGGAGAGCAAGTCTGTATTTACCTGTAGAAATTATCATTGTATAAACTTTGCCTATGTTCGGGGTTTTCATCTTTTCAAATTTTGAAGACTTACATTTTGTTTTAATTTTCATGTGGCAATTTTTATTTTTCTGTTTACATTTTTGACAGAGTAGCCCTTTTGGGACCATCTTCACTTGTGCTATCTTCTGAAAATGAAATAACACCATTTAAATACTTCAGCTATTACACTCTACTTGAATGTTACATTTGAACATGTTGATAATTAAAAATCAAGTATATGATCGTTTTATATACGCATAATTTGTTTTGCTGTTTCCTTTTCATCTAATACATATATAAAAATAAAAATATTAAGAAATTCTAAAATAATATTCATCAGAATTCACAGCCATGTGGTAAAATAAAAATGTCAACTTTAGTCCCCAGTAGTCCTGCACACAACTGCCTTATATACTTAAGGAAATATTGTTGGTTTTGGAGATTCTCAAGTCTTGTCTCTTTTGTATCTGATCAAATTGAGTTTGGGCTTTCTTTATCTCATGCTTTAAGATGTGAAGATGTTTAGTGATTGTCCAAAAATACATAGATTTTTCATTGCTGAGGTTGGAGCTTTATGAGTATGATGGCAGGAAATATGAACTCAAGACTATTGTCTTTAAAATGAAAAACTCCTATTTGTCCCTGTTTCTGTAGTTTTCACTCTGAAAACTTCCTTCTTTCTTTTTTTTTCTTTCCTTTTTTTCTTTTTTTTTTTTTTTTTTTTGCATTAGCGTTAACCTGGGAATCGGGCATTCTGCATTGGTTATTTTACTGACACAAAATAAAGCCTGTATTTGAGCATACCTTCGCTCTGTGCATAGCATAGCTTGCTGAGTAGGTGTGGGAGGTATCTTTGCTGCTTAGTACTTCCCAGTTTCAGTTTACCAACCTGTAGCCCGCAATCTGTTTTGCTGTTTTTATAGATTTATTTCACAGAGCAGTGTATTTTCTTGTGTTTCAGGGAAGCTTCAACATGGAGTTGCTTTTGTTCTCTAAGTTATTATTGTTTCTTAATTAAGGTTTACAAGCTCAACTGATCTGTTATATTCACCTTATTCAGATCCTTCACTTATGTTCTGCCACCACTTCCACCTTTACTTTGAATCTAAGCTGTAGAAGACATTGGATCTTCACTCATTAGTGTTATAGCCATGTAAGATGTTGATTGTTTTCAGTGGTGGGCATAGGGCATGAGTTCCTATAATGGTATTAGAAGGCTTTCACAGGAAACAGCCACTCACATGCTCTAGAATGCCAAAATGTAATATTCCTACAAGTTTTCCCAGCCAAGGCCAAAAAATAAAAGAAAAAACTCAGCTTTTGAGATCTCCAGTCTGATGATAAATTAATGTCAGGACATCCTTCTAAACTTCCACTTACAGTGTCACATGTTAGCATAAAGCCTGGCTTGTCATTAAGCCAATTACCTTTGTTTTTAGGAAGCTGATTGTTAATGAATGCCATGGACAATTTCAGTACATGTTTGTTTGTTATGATTTTACTCAAGCTAAAGGAATGGATTATTAAAATTAAGTGCAGATAGTATAGAATTCAGGTTAAGTCTGAAGTTAGCATAAATTTAGGTTCTTCAGACTAACAAAAATGATTTTGAGAAGTTAAATAGGAAGATGCTTTTTTTTTTAAGTTTAGTATATTGATTTTTAAATTACTATCTCCCAAATCTTGCTTAGTAATCAAATGTGCATAAGAGAGAAGTTAGTTACAGAGCTAGGATGAGTAACGCCTTCTTTAATGAAGACTTGCTGTAAATCTGTATACTCTTTCATAACACCTTCAGATAGTTAGTCAGTTCAGCAGCAGAGACCAGATGAAAATGCTAATGGGACGTAATTCAGTGTTTTTGTATCGTACAGCCTGAGAAATGCCAGTGGCCTGACAGCAGCAGACATTGCTCAAACCCAGGGTTTCCAAGAATGTACCCAGTTTCTCTTGAACCTCCAGAATTGTCATCTGAACCGTTTCTATAATAATGGCACCTTAAATGGGGGCCATCAGAATATATTTCCCAATCATGTTAGTGTGGGAACAAATCGCAAGAGATGCTTGGAAGATTTGGAACCCTTTGGAGTGAAGAAAGCTAGAACCGAAGGTGAGACAACTTTGTGGGCGGGAAAGAGCAGACTTGTTTACTTTCTTTAACATGTTTTCTTTTTTATGGCTGAAAGCACCTTCGAGATGAGACCTTCACTAAGGAGGTACTGTGCCCGGAGGACTCTGGTGCAGGGATGGTGGAGTTTTTCCTGTATTGCCACTTGGAAGATTGGCCATTTAACAAAAGGGAGGATGTAAGGGCAGGATTGACAGCTCAAACATAAATGTGTGTCTATAACTTTTCTGCACACCCAGGTCTGCCTGCCATGAATTAGAAAGATTTTTCTCATTTGTTGTACCTGTTTCAAATATAACTATTAAAAAAAATCTGCCACTGTGCCTGATTTTTTTTTTTCCTGTAAATGTTCCTGAGCTTACAACAATTGTTGATCTGGTAGTAAAACATAGTTTCACATCTGGGAAGGTAGGTGGTTGCTGTACTGTGCCACTTGCACTGTGATCTGGCCTCAGCTGGCCTCCATACCCCATAGGGTAGTAGTGTGTGTTTGGCACAGATCTGGTGTGTCAGTTTGATACTGAGGTCTTAAATCTCTAAGGTAAGTTATTTAAGTTTCAAGTATTCTTCCACCGTTTTACTTTTTAGTTTTGGAGTTTGCAAATAATCAGAATCAGCTAGTCGTTTAAGAAAAACCTCCCTCTTATCTAGGGAGAAAATTGTGTGTGTGTAATATCTTACTCAGAAGACAAATTAATAGCTTGGCGGGAATATTTAGCGAACTTATACAGAAAGAGAAATTTAGAGAGAACAGGGAAAGGGAATCACTCTGAGATTATGCACTTAGATAAGATTTGCTGAAAATAAATACAAAGTTGTGTCCTTTGCCTTTAAAAAAGAAATCAACCACACAGCATAGTATGAGTAACCCGTGACTTACTAGAGGTTTTAGTTGGCTTGATGTGGGTCAACATCTTTTTTCCAATACATTGTCTCTTTACTTTAACTGGAGTATATCCAAAAAAAAAATTTTTTTTTTCTATGATTTTGATAAAAATTGCCTACTTCACAACTTTTCAAATCTTGGTCACTATAAAAATTTATGAATGTGTGACTTTTTTGTAGAAATGAATGTATAAACTTATATGTAATAATTTATCAAATAAACAGCTCTTTCAAGTTAATGGGCCTAATCTAGAAAGATGCTATAATAATCATAAGAACAGCATGGAGGCATGTCTAAACTTCAAAAGTAGTGTTTTTTTAATGGTGAAGTATTGCTCAACATTGTCATTTATTTGTAAAATGTTTTAATATATTTTTTCTAGTGTATTTTAAAAGCTCTTTAAGAGTATCCACTTTTTAAAAATATTCTGCTTTATTTATTTAATGCCTGATTAATGTTTTGGAATGATATTGTTACCTTCATTTGCCCTCGTGCAAGAACTGTATATCTATCCATGTCCATGTATAGAAGCTTATAGGAGAAATCTTAAATTCTGTTTAATTTTTTTAAAGGATTGTCACTTAATATCCTAATGAGACTCCAAAATGTACCTAAAGAATTTTTAAATTTAGTTTCTGAAGGTTTTCTGATCAGCTAAAATGGCCAATATCTCATTGTTTTATGTGTCCTGAAAACCTTTCCAAGGATTCCTGAAACTTGAAGTTTCTTAGACTCTGTTACTACCGTGTTTCTCTGAAAATAAGACCGGGTCTTATATTTATTTTTGCTCCAACAATCTACATTTATTCATGTACAAAAATCTACATTTATTCAAACACTCATGCCTGGCTGACGATCTTAACTGGGGCTTATGTTTGGGGTAGGGCTTATATTATGAACATCCTGAAAAATCATGCTAGGGTTTATTTTCCAGTTAGGTCTTATTTTGGGGGAGACACGGTACACAGATTTGCTTTGAAGCATCATTCCTAATGCTCAGCCTGAGGATGCCAATTCAGAAGAAAGTGTGGTTGGAGTTTGGCATTCATTTAAGCTGGCAGGTAATATGCAAACCTAAAGTTGAGCACTGCTCCACACATACCCGAACCAGCAGTATCCCGTCACCACCACAAAACAAGCCTGCTTGACACCAGATGCACCTTCCTTTTCACAGCTCATCTCCCAGTATTCATTTGTCTGCTGAGCGTTGTTTTAATTATTTACTCTCTAAACTTTCTGATACTCCAGTCCTTGAGGCAGTGGTAGTCCTGAGATTGTCCCACATGTCACTTAAGAGTGTGTGTGTGTGTAAATTTATATTTGTAAGCAGAGAGAGATGTCTTCATCTCACGCCCATCCCCACACCTGCCGCCACTCTTTATGGGAAAGGAAGAGCTGATTTTTCTTGTTTCGTGTTACTATTATATACTCACTGTGAGTGGGGTATTGAGGCAGTTACTCTCAATTACTAAAACAAGATGCTTCCCCCAACTGCCTGAATGTTCTAAATGAAGTTGTCTTTGCTTCAATTTCTACATAGTTATTCTTTGACCAGTTTTTTTAAGTGTGCAGCTCAAGGTAGGTTGCCTTTAGTTCATTTTCATTCATCTTGTTTTGATTTGCTATTTAAATGTGCGAGCTTGTTTTTGCTCATTCTGAATTACTCATTTTGTAGGGAAGATTTTGGTTCTTGTGCCAAAGTAAAAGTGTTTTTTCTTCATGTAACATATGCTTACAGAATACTGCTTTGAGTAAATTGCATGTAAAAGTATTTAGAAGAGTTAAAAATCTTTTTTTTAGGTACAAGTTTGGATTTTTCTTTTAGGCACCTGGAATATCTTGGCTACATAAATGCATAGCTTGAAACAACTCTTAAAGATGTGCCCTGTAAAATTCATGTTTATTCTTATTTTCAAATATAAGGTAATTAATTGGAGTGATTTTCCCTTGGAAACTATATTGATGTAAAAACTTAACGGAGTAATAATGCCTTGGCCTTTTTGTACTGCTCTAATATAAAGTGTCCTTTGGATGCAAGTTGTACTACAGAAATTCATACCTTAAAATAACTCACACAGTCAATTCACACTAGTATCAGAATGCACTTTGATCGTAACACAGACATGATAGATGTGGCCATGAACTCTGTAGGGCGAAATAATAAAATCCAAAATTATCTGAACGGTTGATTTTGACGAAAAGTATTTTAGGGTAATATTTTCCTTAATATAAGGCATGTGCTCATTTATGTTGGTGCAAGGAAGTATCTATATAAATTAGGCTTGGTTTTTTTTCTTTTATCCCCATTTATCAACCATTTGCTCACAATAGAATAACAAATTGACTTAACGACTTGAGCTGCAGCTGCTTTATAAAATCAGTTTAGTTTTGGTAGCATTCCTAGTTACTCTTAAGGAATAACACTCAATACTATCATTCATAGATACATGGAAAACTTGTCAAAATTATCATTGATCCTGGTTAGAAAAGCATGCCATTTCCATCCCAGAGAAACCTCCACCTTGTTTTTAGACAGTAATTGTTGTGGATACAGCTCCAGTCTTGAGTGGGGAGAGGCAGTGTGAGTTACAAACTGACCCAGTAACCCACAGTTTTATTTACAGGAAACAATTGCCTGAGAAGTACACTGGTGATGAACAGATTCAAATGTTAACTTCATGGTTTTGTTTCAATCAAATAGATATATTACTGACTTGAGCATTTCATACATAACATGTAGATATTTAATATAAAACAGCCTTTGAGGAAAAATTGTTTTCACATATGACTCAGTTTAAAATTAGCAATGAGAAGTTTCTCAGCACACTTCTCAGGATGAATTTAACATAAAGAGTTTTCACTTTCTGTTAATTATTAATGTTGATCAGCCTTGATTAATAACGGGGGAAGGAGGGTGGATGTGACTTCACAAGTTTGTTAAATGATATTAGCTAATTACTTAAAACATGAGATTCAAGAAATCAGATTTTTAATGTAGCTCCTAATTCCATATATGATACACATTTGAAAATACTAAGGATACCAAAAGTTAAAGTCATATATAAAAAGAGGCAGAGTCTCATACAAGCTTAATTTTTGGTGTCCTTGGCAGTCTCATGCTTGCAGTAAATGGCTATATTTGTTTTTAAAAATTTGATAGAGAACACTCCTACTCGTGTTTGAATAACAAATGTTTTGTCTTAATCCCTAAAGACAGCATTTTATAAATATGATTGGAGCGGATTACACTTAAAACCAAGCGATTTCTGTGATTTCCACTGTTCCTGTTGTAATCTTGAATTCAGCACCCCTCACGTTCCTCGTTTGTTCCTAGCAGTGTACAGCTATGGTGGAATCAGCCAGGCTACTGGCCCTGGCACAGCTTCAGGACCGACTGTTTAACATGCACCTTTCATCCCGTGTTTTAACAAGACCCCAGATGCCTCCTCAGTGTTTACAGAATTGTCACTGCTGCTCCTTGTCTTTGGCATCTCCCCACCCCAGGTCTGCTACAGTTGGGGTGTGAAGTCTTACGAAAGGTCACGTGACAGTAGAACCACCTTTGCTCTGGCATTAGATACTATTTTGATTTTAAGGTGAC
Source organism: Hipposideros armiger (assembly GCF_001890085.2). NCBI lineage: Eukaryota > Metazoa > Chordata > Mammalia > Chiroptera > Hipposideridae > Hipposideros > Hipposideros armiger. The sequence goes on along the minus strand of NW_017731441.1, from coordinate 1,480,221 downwards.
CTTTCTTTAAAAAGGCAGTTACTTGGGTAAAATGTGTTTCCATAGAAGAACAGAAAATAGTTCTAATAAGTGACGGCTGGTAGGAAACCAGCAAGAAAATATTTCCTGGCTGCTTTAATGGAGAACTGAAGTCTAAGCTCCCCAGTTCAGTGGAAAGACCACAGGGTGTGCGGTGTCCTGGACGCCCTGGCCACTGGCACTGAAAGGTGCACGAAGCACGTTAGATCGCTAATAACCCCACACTTCACAAACCCACTATAGGGTGTCTTGTATGGGGTAAAACCTTTCTTACATTTCAAACTGCTTTACTGTAGTTTATGATACTCTTCTCCCTGAGAACTGGCTTTAGGGGTTGTGTTCAACTCGAGTTTTAGATGAAAATACAAATGCAGACTTAGACTTGTGCGTTGTCCTGGACACCTTCCCAAGCGGAGCTGCTTTTCTTGCCCCTGATGTCAAGGATGAGAGAGCTTGGGCAGTGGTCACATTTACTTGTGACTTCGCTTGGGTTTATTTGAGCCAATCCTAAGTGGTTTTCCATCAGATGTGCACTAACGTGTACTAGAATCTCAACATACACCTGCTTTAGCAGTCAAAAGGAAAGGACACTACACAATGTCCAGCAATTTTTCCTTTAAACTGTGGCAGTCAATAGGAAAATGGAAAGTGCTCTTCCAAAACTTAAACAGGATCAAAATTTACAACTTGGGAAGATTTTCTGAAATGTCTATAGGCCACCTTTCTCAGATGTAACATGGAATATTTGAATAGCTCCTTTAGCAATGGCAATACGTATGTGGGAGAAAATGCCACAGGTGACATGATGTGTGGTGGGTGAAAGGAGCCAACTCTACATGCAAAGTACTTAAAATTCTGAGGCCAATTTTAATTTCATGGCTTATGAAATACAATTTTAAAAAGCAACTACAACCCTATGCCCCATCCAGCTAATTGAGCACCTATTGATGCTAAGGATAAAGTGAAGGCACGAGTATAAAATACGTTCCCCAAAGTTCTGGGGCAACTGGGTTGTCCGCCAAGTTAAATATTTTATGGGGACCTCTCTATAAAGAGGCTATATATAGACAGAAATTCTAGGCTGACTACATTAACATAAGCTTCCCACATTAAAGAGTGCCAAAAAATGAGAGCCTTTGGTCCGTTTCATTTTTCTGTGCTATTAAACTTACCTGCATTAACAAGACATCTGCTAAACAGACGTTTCAGAGTAGAATTCCTAGTGCACTGCGTAGGTCTCTAGTTAAGGGGTTGAGTTTTGCTTTAAAATGGTGGTGTGCCGGCCTCTACACCTTATTTTGAATGTCCCCAAACCCTTTACAGCCAGCTCTTCTGTCCCCCTAGTGGCAGGTCTGCCTTCATGTCCCACTTCCACTTTGTATCCTTTGATTTTTATTACTGGTTACTCTAGTTACTCTAATTTTTCGCTTCCTTTGTGCCTTTTCTGGCTAGAACATGGACTTCATTTGTTGATATGGGCACTATTCTAGGCACTGGGTTGAGGGAGTTGACAGCCCTACGTTTATGAAGGGTAGGCGGGGGGACTGGTAACTTAATGTCTTAAATCTTGTCAGGTTTTTTTAAACCTGCTTTTCAGAGATCTAAAATTACAGATAAAATCTAGTTGCCACTTTCCCCAGGGAACACTGGCACCTGAATTCCAAAACAACCAAACATTAAGAGTATGAATACCTGAAGCTGCATTGTATCCCCCAAGTGAAGTCCGTCTTTCTTACAAGGACGTTTGTAGTTCTGCCGTGAGAGCCTGCACTAGTTCTCGGTAAACTACCCGATTTGCTTATCAGGCGTTGGAGAATGGAAGAGAGGAAACCAGACCCGTGCTGACTCCAGATTCCTCATCTCAAAAAAAATAGGCTAAGAACTCCCTGAAGGTTGTGAGGATTTTGTCAACTGGTACCAGGAACACCCTTCCCCAGCACCCCTGCCACACACACTTCAAAATGGTCTATTTACCACTGATTTCTTGAAAGTACCTTGTTTCGTAGTGAAGATAAAATCACTGTTTTGGGATTTGTGGAGGATTAAGAAAAGCTTTGAGTGGAAAAGACATGGTATAATGCCTCTGGTTTCAAAACACCCCTGTAGAATGCTTTTGGCCCCATACTTATATAGGCTTTTGTTTTTTCCCCAACTGCACAAGTCAGTTTCAGTTTCTCACGTGCTAATTCAGAATTTTTCTCTTAAGACTATGTTATCTTTGTTTTCTACAGTTGTAATAATCTGGGACAGGCATACTCGGTTCTATATTGAAAATGATTTGTGTTCCTCTAAAATTAGTAATTTAAAGTAAATTAGAAGTAAACTAAAGATGGAAAGTTCACATCGGTTTTTAAATGCTTATTTGAAAGAATTACTTAGCACTGCAAGTTGGTACTTACTTGTATCTATCCTTTATTCCAAAAATAATTCTGGGTATTTATCTGAGTAAAGAACCAGAAATGTGCATGCACCAAGGTGCATTTATAATTATGGTATTCATGATAGGAAAGAAAACATGCAACCCAGACAGTAGTGGGGAATTTGGTGGTGGGTGAATTCTAATACAGCCCTTCAGTGGATTATTATTCAACTTTAAATATTCTTTTGAACTTAGTTGATGGGATACATTCGTGCCATGGTCAGTGAATAGAAGGAAGGCAATAAAAGTGATTTTTAGGATCTGATTTTCAGAAAAATGCAAGCTTAAGACTAGAAAGCCATACATCAAATGAGAATGGCTGCTCCTGAGACGTGAGGATTACTAGGGTTTGCAGGGAGAAGTTTCTGCATGGAGTATGTAATACTTGGAGCAAAAGTGGTTAAGTGTGCACATTAACTTTTCTCCCAATACAGAGAATGATTATAAGAAATGTACATATATTGCTTCAGCTTCTAATAAGCGTTAGAACTAAGCCTTAACGTTCGTTTGCAATTTTGTTGTATCTTGAAGCACAGCTAGTTCCACACTGGGACAGCATTGACAGACCTGTCTTGTCTTGGCCTGTTGCCATATTTTCTGTTACTGAAGTTAGTCTTTTTTTAATTTGAGGGTCATTTTAATGGTTTTTATGTTATTCAAGAATTGTCCCAGTATTTCTTTATGAAAAACAACTGAAGGAACGTTTGGGAGCATAATACAGAGTATGCTGAATTTTTAAATTATAAATGTCTCTGGGTTGTATAACTGTTTTCTCTTGGCCAAATAACAGCCTTAAACAACAATTTATGCCATCAAGTAACTCTAGGATAGGTATCTGAAATTCCATGACTTAATTGAAACTACGCACTTTAGGAAGTAACTTTTTATTGTGGAAAAGTTACTTGGTAGTGTACTAAGTTCATTAATCTGTAAATTATGAAATTATTTGACAATTTATGATGTCAGTGTTCTGACAAAAAGGAATGAGAAACATTTGTCTTAAAACCTTTACGTACCAGGGAATCTAAAACTGCCTTTGTTTTCCATGCAGCTCAAAGCTTGGATTACTCCATGCCACTAGTGAACGGCGAGGTGGAAGATGATGCTGACAAAATGCACGTCGATAGAGAGTTTGCTGTTGTAACAGGTGGGAGTGGACAGTTTCCCGTTAGCTGCGGCAACAGTCCAATGGTCGAAGACACCAAACAGCAGGAGGGTGGTTCTGTTGGACCAAAAGAAATAGAAATATATACTGTTTCAGCAATGCAGACCCCTTGTCGTTGCAAGAATCAGTATGCATATTATTTCTAACAAGTCTCTCTCAAATGAGTTTTGCACTTTTGTTGTCCAGCATTTTAAAGAATGTTATAATTTGCATATCTTGGGCAAGTTTGTAGATACAAGGATAAGTGTTTTTGGTGCATTCTATGGATGTGAAAAATACAAGTGCAATCTTCCTATTTTGATTTTAAGCTTTTGCTTAATGTGCCTTGTTTAATTTTAATGAGGTTTTGCATTTTTAATTTTTGGATGAATATACAGGGTGAACATCTACTGCTAGTAATTTCAAAGAGATAAACAGCAAGAAGGGTGATTCACTATAAACATTGAAAACGAATAAATGTGGTTTTGACTCAAAACTAGTCACACCACTAGGAAATTTTTTACTTGATGCTCTTGGTTGCTCTGGTTTCCGTGGCGTTCACTAAATCTAGTAAAATGCTTAACAGCGTTTCTCACAAAACACATTCTATATGCTAAAATTTTTAGCGTATCTTACAAATTTAGTATCAGTAGTCATTCTCAGTTTTTAAAAGGCAAAGGCTCAGTTTCTTTTAGCATTTAGAATAAGGATCTATCCACTTAGTGCTTTTTTCTACCGTCTTTCATTTAGGTGATCGTGAAAACATTTTAGCCATTCTCTTAACCTTTTCACATATTTAGAAATAGATACTGGTTTTTAAAAAGTTTTATTATGTCTTTATGCTAAATTCTTCACTGGGGATAAAAAATGACGTGTATTGTTTCCCAGACTAACATGAAAAAACATGAAAAGAAAATGTGTACATCTTTCTAGAAGCTATAGAATTGTTATGGGTTGGAGTCATCCTTTTACCAAATAATTAAAGCGAAATGAGTAGATTTTCCAAGGGAAATTCTCATCGGATAGTACATTTAAAGACCTTGGCTAAAGATAAATAACAAAACTCAAAGCCAGCTTTTTAAAAAAAAAGAAGTCATTGTTACATGCTTTTAAAAAGGCAGAAGCAGTCACTCTTTAATCTTCAAACATTCATTCCCTGGGTTTTCAAGTTAAATTTAACCCAAGCTTGAACATAACATTGAAAAGGCCATACTTTTTCAAGCTCAGCTCATCCCATATAACAGATGCCAAGTAAGCATTCCCCATACTTTCCATCATTTTGTTTATAACACTATCTGACTGAAGAAACATTTGTAAATCGCTAGAGACTGCTTGCAGTAGATAGGCAAATAGGCGAGAGGGAAGCACGAATCCCCCAAGGCAGCTTGGAACAGAGGAAAGGCCAGTAATGGGGATAGCCCGTGGGATGCGAGCCCCGGCCACACCAGGTTATGTCTTATCCAGTCTCTAACGTGTCTGCTCAATTTTATTAAATTTTCCATAACAATGTGAGGTTATCAACTAACCTTGGTTTTGAGATTGCATAATGGAACTAATGTATGCCTTAATTGGGCACTAAAGAAAAGCAGTACACACAGTGAACATGAAATGAAAAAGTGAGTCTTGTTAACTCAGATTTCTGAGGCAGAGTTTATTTACTTTTGCAGGCCCCATCACCTGAAAATATAATTTCATGTCTGTTAGTAGCATATCAGTTATTTGTCATAACTGTCAAGGTTGCCATCATATCCATGCGTTTTGTCACCCAGGAATAGTTGTTTATACTTTATTTTTGAAAAACAACTTTAACATAAATATTTCCCTGGGAACAACTTGTTCTATTTCTTTTTATTTTACTTCATGTTTAGTTCTTGAAACATTTGTTCTCTCGCCCTGAGTTGTAACTAACTAGAAAAGCTGTCATTTAATTTAAAGAAAAAAATTCATAATCCTCTGAAGAATTTATAGCAATTATTAAACTATAATTGTCACTTAAATTGCCAGAAAATTGATGACTACAGGAATGTTTAGAAGATGCTTTTGTTCACTGAACAAGCCGTTGGCAGGGAGATTTGCAGGACACACAGAAACCTGTGCCCGTGTGCAAATCAGAGGATTGTAGATGGTGAACCGGAAAGCAAGCCAGCCCCCCGTGGGGAGCATCATGCTGTGTGAGATGTGTTAGGGTGCTCAATGTACAAAATAGAACTCAGCGCTTCTGTGTGTAATATCATAGCTTGCTTTTAATAGCACAGAACATTGGGATAAAATTTAGTATTATCGAATAAGACATAATTTTAGATCATTCTTTATACTGTTCTGTGAATTCCTGTGAATATGAATATTAACTCTCTAGTTTCATTATACAGAAAAATAACCTTGTAATTGCCTAGTCCCATGTGCCCAAATGTTTTGTGATTGACAATTTTTTGTAAGACATCTCTTAATGGATGTCTGTATATGCATATTAAACTACCAACATTTTTTCAACGTAAGTGGTTTTTGGAAGTAGCTTAATAAAGTGGAACCTTGGAGATCATAATCACCCTAATTGCTGGACTCAGAAGAAACTCTTCAGAACTGCTGTTGGCCCGAGACTGTGCATGAGAACCATTAGTATCCATAGTTTCTTCCTGTAGTCGCTGTACTCTCCTCTCTGCAGTGCTGCTATGTGGCATGTTGCAGTACTGTGTAGAATGAGTGTCACTGAGGAAAAACGGTTCCTTTTCGTATTCCTGTGTATGCTTCCCTGACTTGTGGAGTGTGACACTGCCTCACCTAGTCCAAGGAGCTGCCTTAATTCACCTGCTTCATCAACCACTTTCATTTTTGTCTTAAGAGCTGGAGAAGTTTGTGTCCTATTTTAACCTTTTGTGGGAATCCTTACATTCAGTTCTGATGGACTTTTTCAGGGGTGATTTTAAAAACCGCTCTGAAAGTAGCCTTAAAATGAGAACAGTTTTTTGACAGCTTTTCGGTACTATTGGTCTTTTTCATACAGTATATTTGTCCGCTAACGTTCTTAAATTTGGCTCCCCAACACTACTGAAATTTATAAATGTTTCCTATTTTACTAGTCAAATGCTACTGTTGTAGTTTATCTTTACATCTACCTATGCACAGTTTTTACTTTGGAAAAGGAACTGGTTTGTTTAAAAGAAAAAAAAAAGAAAAGAAACTAAATGAATCCTTTAACTTGTAGTAGCCATGAAGCATTTTATAGTTTCTCCTCCTCTCTGGTTCTGAATTTTGGTGACAGGTGTATTTCTTAATGCAGATATGAAAAACAGTAGCTCCGTATCGAATACATTGACAAATGGATGTGTCATCAATGGACATTTGGACTTCCCTTCCACGACACAGCTCAATGGGATGGAAAGCAGGAATGACCAGTGCTTAACAGGATCTAATGGAATTAGCAATGGATTAGTTCCAGGACCAGCATTTTCGAGTAGCCAGGGTTCTCTGTGTGTTAATGGGTCTGAGGAGCCAGAAAAGCCCATGAGTGTTAACCCTGAGATGTGCGGTTCTCTGCACCTGAATGGAAGTCCAAGTAGCTGCATAGCTAACAGACCTTCCTGGGTGGACGATATTGGGGAAAATTTGCACTATGGACATTACCACGGGTTTGGGGACACTGCCGAAAGCATCCCTGAGCTTAATAGTGTAATAGAGCATTCCAATTCTGTGAAGGTGGAAGAAAGATATGACAGTGCCATCTTGGGCACCATGCACCTTTACCATGGCTCCTAAAAGACGAGTGGTCAGGCTCTGTCTGTCTGGACGCATTAATCCTTCCTAGTAACCAACTCAGAATGCTAATGTAGCATCAACTTAGAGGAATGCCACAACTTGTCCTATTTTTTTATACTTTAGCTTTCTGAAAAAGTGAACTTGTATTTGACAAGTTCCTCGTGAGTCCTAGTGAATGCACTGTAGGGCTTATTTAGTGCATAAGCGTTTCTTCCACAGGATAGTGGGCCTCTTACACGATGCACTTTGGAATTTAATTTTTCTGCTGCCAGTCTCAATGTTTTGAATCCTGTTACCATAAGTTGCCATTTTTCCTTTTGTCAAATTATATCTGATGAAGATAAATTGGAGGCAGGAAATGAGGTGCCTGGTAATTTAACTCTTTGCACATGGGCATCATTTTGAAAAGCTTGCTTTTACTCATTCCTGTTGAGTTTTTCACAGAGACAGCTATTTCCCTATGCAAGGTCCAGCCTTACAAAGATTACTTGCAGTGATTTGTATGAAGAGAAGAACATTTGTCTTTTTCAAAGTCTTTTCCTTGAAACTTTGCAACTTGCCATATGGTGAAGGTTTTACCTGTAGACACACACAGTGGTTTGGGGGCATAAGTGGTCTCCCTTCTTTAATGATATAACTCACCCCCTGAATTTCATTGAAAACACATGCAGCCTGGGACTGACTGCTGATTGTTTTTATTACACATTTGTTACTTTGTCTCTAGAATTTTTACCACAGATAACGGTTTCCTTTATATGTAGTGGAAGTTACTATTTGTAGGAACTGTCAGGTCAAAATATTTAACTGACTATTCTGACTTATATTTTCTTTTTTTCCTTGTTTTTGTTTTTTGGGGGTTTTCTGCTTTAAAATATATACCACTATGTATATCCAGTTAACTGAGAGGATTTTGACTCTCTCTTAATAAAACTGCATTAAGTTTATGGTTTTATAGAAATTAGCTTTTGTTTAGGTGACTGACTAGTGGTTACACTGTGCAAATATTGTAATAAATTTTTACTTTTCTGATTTTTGTAATAAAAATTGGTGACTATAGAGAAAATGTCAAATGAACAAACCAATGTTATAAGAGTGTTACTAACATTTTGTTTTTAAACTGTCCTTTACAAATTGAATAAAAACACTCACACATGATTTGTTCCTAGGGTGTGGTTTCTTTCTGGGCCATGAGGCTTGGGGGTGTCCGTGGAAGGAACGGGAAGGGAGGACCCATTTAGTAATGCCTTTCATTTTGCTCGACTCTTCTGATTCTCCCTGCACAGTATTTTTTATCACTTTTGATTTGTTCATATGCTCTAGTTTATGAACACTTTGTCTTGCTGGATCTGGGGGTGGGAGGGGTGTAATAAATTGCTGTCAGCTAACAGTATTGCCCTGCATGCTTATTTTCTAAGGGACAACAACCATCATTTACTGAACTAATTTGAGCCAGCACATATTAATGAATATAAGCCTTTTCAAACTACAAATTATGGTTAGTAAGTACATGGCCATTCTGGTATGCCTATGTATGTTATTTAAAACACTCATTACTGAGCCGGCCGAGTGGCGCATTGGTTAAGAGCTGGCTTGGGATGCCAGAGGGCCCTGGTTGGGATCCCACATGTGAGGGCCAGTGACACTGCCCTCTACAGCTAAGATGCTGAACAACAGCTCAACCTGGAGCTGGGATGCC
>NW_017731441.1:1464794-1468486 GCF_001890085.2 Hipposideros armiger | reverse complement strand
GGCCGGCCGCAGAAAACTTTTGAAGAGTTTTCCTGAAAGGGGGAGCCAAGAAATATGCAATAAGGAGAAAGTGGACATGTCATCAAGAGAAGGGGCAGGTTGTCCCTACCATGAGGGGCAGAGTGCTGGTGCGGGAAGCTTGGAAGCCTTCTCCAGATCGCTTCCATTTCCCCAGGGGAATTGTAAGTCACCAACTTAGGGGGCAGATGGGACAAGGAGTTAATTAGTGAGGGACAGTGGGAAGGTGAGAGAGTGTCTAGGACAAGGAGAGTAAATGGACTGGACACGTGGTATGGTTTCTGGCCAAGGGAATGAGGGGACAAGACAACAGAGTGGAGGGGCCAAGGAACTGAGTCACTTTGTGAGCAGTGAGTTAGCCCCAAGTCAGGACCGGGGTGACATATAGAGCAAGAGTGAGCCAGGCGCACAAACCCTCAAGAGGAGAGGAAGGATCCAGGGAGGCAGGGAGTGAGAATAGTCCAGAAGCAATATAGGGACCAAGAGGGCTTCTCTGGGCTGGTGTGAGAGAACCCAGGCACCTCCGGAGGCTTGAGAGAGAGCCCACCCTGCGGAGAGCGGCCTCAGGAAGGGGAAGGAGGAAGCAGGGGGCGAGCTAGGGCAGGTGGGGTTTTGCTAACGCCTGGTCAGGGTTCCAGGGGGCCCCATGGAGAGGAGGGCAGAAAGAAGCACGGAGCAGCGAGTGGGACTGGAATTGGAATCTAAGGGGAGGGGTGATCGTTGGGAAGAAGTGAAAAAACATGTTTAAGTCTTAAAGATGCATGTTTGCCAGACTTCCTCTTAATGATGCAATAAAATGACCAGTCTATTATACAGCAAAACCATTTGTAAGGGAGGAAAAATAATTTTCCGTCTACGCTTCTGAGTTCTGCTGGCTGGTCTAATAATCAAATTGACATGAGACAGATTAACAGGAGAAAATAACCAAATGTATTACTTAGGTGCATACAGAGGTTCCCTAAGAATGTGGGACCCCAGGACAAACCCAGCAGTTAAGGCTCGTATGCCACCCTGAGCTAAAGAGAAGGGGTGGGATGCGTGTTGTAGTTCGGGACTTCAGAGGGGAGGAAGGCAGTTCAGATGAAAGCAAATGTTTGGTAAATCAATGCTTGCTGGGTCATCTGAACAACGGGACACAGGACTTGGATCAAACAGGCCTTGCTAGGTTCTTCCTTGTCTATCACACCCAGTTTGTGCTCAACTATGGTTATCTATAATGATGACTCCCTTTCTGGAGCAGGTCCTCTATCTAAATTCTTTTAGGCAGTTGTGGGGAGGTCGAAGTTTCCCCCTGAATGTTTTTTTTTNACAAAAGGACAGCAACTTGTCTGTTCCCCTTCCCCCAATTCCCCAGCGCTGTTCCCATCCCCCAGTTCCCCAATAAAAATCTTTAAAAAAAATAAAACACTAATTACTTTATGCAGATTGTAAAACTTTTAACAGACCAAAATGAGGGACCGTTAGGCTATGGACGTGTCGCAAAAATGACTCGTGAGAACAGAAGAATCTGCTTGTTTGCGTCATAGCCACCTAATCCTGTGTTCATGACAGGCATCAGAAATCAAGCTCCACACCCAGGTGGCCTTGGAAACCTTTTTAATAGACTGAGAAACCCCCCCCCCCAAATTGTTCTGAGTTTGCAAGAGAGAAACCTAATGCCATTATTCCCTGCTGGGACTTTTTTTTTCTTTCAGGTATTTCAGAGACTTCTTGGGGAGTTAATATTTACTGAAAAACATTAAGTGAATATCTTAAAATACACTAACGATCAGAATATTTGGTGAGTCTTGGGAATTGGACAGAATAGGACTGCTTCTTGAGGGTAAAAACGTTGCATAGAATCTATAGTAGAGCAACATCCACACTTCAGTGGGTGACAGTTAACAAAGCTCATATTGTATGTAGTTCAGAATCGTTGACACTAGTACATCAAGTGTGTATTTAGAGATACATAAGGAACTTGCTATGATGGAATTGAATCATGCCTGGAATTTGCTTCAGAATAATAAAGGCAAGTGAGTGGAGACAAAGCTCAGGCGAGACTGGGTATGAGCTGATGTAGGTACGTGAAGGTTCATTATTCTGTCCACTTTGTGTGGATTTGGGAGGAAAAAATAAGACTTCAAGAAGAAAAAATGTTCTGTACTTTAAAATAGTATGGACATCATTTTAACATTGATTAAGAATAGGTTTATATGTTGCTATGCTTAACTCCAAAATTAAGTTCATGCTGAACTATTACAATAGTTCACTGATTCTTTTTTGGTTTGAAGACCCTTTTAGGTGCTTGTACTCTTAAATACTAGTGGCAAACATTTGGAAAATAAGTCCATTTAAACTAATGCCCAAACCATAAAATACGTAGGAAAGTATCTTGAAAGGCGTTCAAGACCACTACTGAAAACTAAAATACTGCTGAGAGAAAGAAGGCCTAAATAAATGTTTTGGTTGAAGTAACTAAAGAAAATGTGCCTCATACAGATAAGTAGTTGAGAAAGGGAGGGATATTTTTAATAGCCTTTGCAGGTAATTGTGGGTATTTGATACAACACCAAAACACAGTGGTAGTTTCATAAAGGTTAATTGCAATGTTGAATCAGAAACCTGTATCAATAGATTTCTTTTACTCAGTTACATTAAATCTGTTTATGTTGCACTGTGAATGGACCTCTGACCCATGCATGATTTTATACCATGCATTAACTATTTGGAAAATATTTTTTAAGTTCTACAGATCTCCCAAATGTTGAAACATTTCATTATTTAATATTTTAAAATTACATATCACTAATAACCTCATAAAAATCGGAAGCACGTGGTAGATACAAGTTTTGCAACATTCTAATTTTTGCTTGAAAGCTCACATTTTCTCAATGGCCACAAATACTGCCAGTTGTTTTCCTTGAAGTGGCAGACTCACTTGGTTAATTTTTTTAATCATGGCTGCCAAACACCCAAGTCTTAACCATAGTTTGTCAACCATTCTTTCAAATAAAAATGTTTCCAGAAGAAAAAAACCAATAAACTAGTTAACGTGGTAATACAACCAGCCAGCCAGACACGTGCTTTTCCTGGAGACAACCATTGTACTTCGGTATGCAACAGAAATCCTTTATGCATGCTTTCCACTTCATCACACAGAATATGTACTCAGTGGTTGAGATTTAATAAAATTGTTTTTACTGCATCAAGGACATTCTTAAGTGAAATTGGCTTTTTTTTTTTTTAACTTGAGTGCACAGCATTGAGGAATATAATGGTAACCAGGACAATTGTTGCTAAGGCTTTTATCGCTGCTTTTGAACCATCAGTGCAAGTGTCAATCACATCTTGGTAATCCAGTTGTGACTTGGGTCCCCTGAAATGGCCCTGAGGCCCCCAGCAGTCTGCAGATCACAGTTGAAAACTGACTGAATAACTTCCTTTAGTGTTTGGAGCAATGAGATCTCAGACACTAAGTGATAAATTCTGGAACTCGAAAGGGTTGTTCTTTGAATTGCTCTTTCAACTTTTCTTTAGGTTGATTTTTTTTTTAAGATTTATTGGGGAATTGGGGGAGGGGAACAGTGCTGGGGAATCGGGGAAGGGGAACAGACAAATTGTTGTCATTTTGTTCTTCAGTCTAGTTGTGGAGGATGTTATGCACTTTGGAATTTAATTTTTCTGCTGCCAGT
>NW_017731441.1:1456831-1462713 GCF_001890085.2 Hipposideros armiger | reverse complement strand
CCCCCCCCTGAATGTTTTGTTCTTTAAATACACCCAGGTTAAAATAATCGCCCCCAAAAAACACATTTTTTGGGTGGCAAGCTGCTTCCCCTCAAATACACGACTCAGGCAAACGGGATGTTTATGGTGTCTTATTTTTTTGCTCTGTTACAAATAATGCAGGAATGATCGTCTCTGTGCAAACCTCTCTGGTTTTACAGGGTGGGGAACGAAGATTTGATTGGCTCTTAAAAACCTAGGTCTTAAAAACAGAATAGCCACATTGGTGGGTAATCCTGAAGTTAGGAACTCAATATTTAGATGGTGATGTTAGAGATGAGAATGAGATTATGAGAGAGAAGCTGCTGAGGCAGAAGTGGGTAAAAGAGGCTTGAAGGTGGTTGGGAAGGGATGGACTTAGGGAAGGAGAAATGGCATCCTCGGGACATCTGTATCCTTCTGGGACCCATCAACAGACCGAAACCACACAGTCATTTAGAGGGAAGTTTAATATAAAAAACTACTACGCTATGATAGGAGGATAATTAGTTATACAGCTGGGAAGAGAATTGTGAAAGGTACTTCAGGGAGAGGACTCCAGAAGTGGAAGCTTGGAAAGGGGTCTCTTGTTTAGGCTGCAGTTCAGGCCTCAAGGGGGAACTGTGGTCACCGCTGGCTGGATAGCAGCAGTGTCCTGAGTGCCTGGACCAGGGCGGGTCACAGACCCAGCAAGCAGGGAGGATGTCCCTGCGATGGAGGCCAGCTGAGTCTGGTGGGGGCACACAGAGGTCTCAGTGCACTGAGGCAGCATGAGGCCTGGAGTGCCCAGAGTCAGTGGGAGGGGTGACAGCAAGGTGGTCACTGGCAAGGGCTGCGATGTCACTGAGGAACTATGGGTCAGAGCACCTCCAGATATCACACACACACACACACACACACACACACACACACACACACACACACCACTGATGAGTGTGCAACAGGGGCAAAACAGTGCCAAACAGCACATCCTAACCAGAATGAGTCCCCTCCCTCCTGCCGTGTTCCTTCAGCGCCCTCCACTGACCGAGCTTAGCGTCGTGCCCCTGGGGAAGGAGAAATGCTTCGAGTTATCACAGAGCAATGCTGAAGGGTGAGTTTTGATTTGAGAAGCCATGGGTCCACAAATGGCACAGCATCCGCTCTGGATGACATGCCAGAGAGAAAAGAAATCTCACTAAAACAAATTGGAATGGGACTTGATTAAGGCACAGTCTTATTTGGAGCATAGAATCATGTAGCTGTGTGGACAGCTGATCCTCATTATCTGCAGAATCTGTATTTGTGAGTTCACCCACTCCCTAAAACTTATGTGTAACGCTAAAATCAACACTCATGGCGTTTTTGTGGTCATTCACAGACATGTGCAGAGTGGTGAAAAATTTGTCTCCCAACCCACATTCCCAGCTGAGGTTGAGCAAGGTGGCACTTTCCCTTCTTGTCCCAGCTCTCATACTTCAACAAGTGTCCTTTTCATTGGTATATTTAGTATCACATGTTTGAGCTTTTTTTTGGTGATTTCACTGTTGAAATGGCCCTCAAGAGTCTAAGGTCCCTAAGTGCAGGATGGGGTGAGGTGCCTTACAGAGAAAATGCTTCAATCAGGAGTTATAGTGTTGTTTACCCTGAGTTCAATGCTAACAAATCAATAGCATATGGTAAATTAGGTATCTTTCATCAGAAACACACAGAAAACAAGGTCATGAATTGTTTGGTTGGTGAAGATGATGTGACCAGAGTCTCGCAGGAACTTAACCCTGTATTTCCCTAGAAGCAATGGCTCAGCACCTGCTAATTTAGGGTTGGCAGCAATTCTACAGAGCATAACTACTACAAATAATCAACTGTTTTAATAAAAGTGTGGAGCTGGAGACCAGCAACCATGTACAAAATAATAAAACAATGAGGGGTATAGAAGAATGCTGGGAGTGACATGAAATATATGAATTTATGCCAAGGACAGATAAAAAATTACTGGTATGAGTTATAATTGAGTCAACTATTTGTTTCTAATTCAATAGCTTTATATGTAGCTTCTTGACAATTACAATAAAATGGGAGACACTCATACCAAAACCCAGTAATCACAATTTTAGTAGTACTCTGGCGAAACACTCTCAATTTACACTATGACATCATGCCAGTTATCAATTGCCGTGTAACACATTGCCCCAAAACTTAGAGCCTTAAAACATTTATTATCCCTCAGTTTCTGTGCATCAGGAATGTCAGTGCAGCCTTGCTAGGTGCTGTGAGCCAGGTCTGCAGCCTCATCTGAGAGCACCACTGGGGGGAGCGGGGAGGGGAGTGGGGCGCTCTATCTCCAAGCTTCCTCTCACTGTTGGTGCGGGATTCGGTTCCTCAAAAGTTGTTGGATTGATGGTCTTATTTCTTTACTGGGTATTGGCCAGGTGCCACATGGGCCTCTCCATAGGGCACTTCACATTATGACAGCTGGCTTCCCTCTAAATGAGCAAAGGACAAAGTGAGAGGGGACACCCATGTCTGAAACCACAGTTTTCATAACTTAGCCTCGGAAGCGACATCTCTTCCCTTCTGCTGCCTTCGGTTCACTAGAAATGAGTCAATAAATCAATCCCATACTGAAATGGGAGGGATTATGTAAGGGCATGAACATAAGGAGTTCGGTCATTGGACCATCTCAGACACTGCCTACCACAGATACATACAAGGATGTTCATCGTAAGAGCAAAGAAAGCAGGAAATTCCCCATGGGAAAGGTCCTCTTCCTGCACCCGGAGGGAAAAAGCATCTTTGTCACCAGAGATAGGGAATTCAGGACAAAAAGGCTGTATAAACAAACTGTTACTTCTTCAATGACTTGCTACCCCAAGCCCAAACCCCTTTGTCAATTTTTCACAAATAATTGTTTCTTTGTTTAAAAGGTATAAAAGCTGCCTGCTTTGGTCACCTCTTTGAGTCTCAGATTACTTTGAGTTCCATATGTACAAAATTCGATTTGTTTTTGTCCTGTTAATCTGTCTTATGTCAATTTAATTATTTGACCAGCCAAAGAACCTAGAGGGGAAGGAGGAAAAAAATTCCTTTTCCCCTGCAGGCCTCCACCTTCAGGAGAGGTTACCTCAGGGAGGGAGGGAAGGCAGTGGGTGGGGAAGGGCACAAAGGAGAAATTAGGCTTTTCATTTTATTATTTTTTTAAAGGAAGATATGAAACAAATACATTAAAATAAAAACATTTTAAGGACGAATTAAGACAGATTGAATTAGAAGAACTCTGCTTGGTTAATCTAAGTCCCCGCCGCTTTCCACAACTCCACTCCTCTGGTACCACCCTCAAGTTTAAGATTCTGATGTAGTGGGAAAAACTTAGGTTTTTCTGTTTTACCGTTTATGACTGTCACAATGCGATCACCACTGAACTTTATTAAAATGTTTTTAGAAACAGCTACAAAAATTGCAACTCAGATGCATCAGCGAGTCAGTCAGTCCCATTTCCTTTCTGCTAAAAAAATTTCATTACCATCATTTGCTGGTATGGCTTTCCTGACAGTTCATATAATTCAAAATAATCTAAGCCAATTTTGCAAGCAGAACAACATCGGCAACTACATGAAATAGCACATTAGGTTTCCAATACATAACAAGGACATTTCCTTATTTCAGTAATTTTGAAATTCTCCCTGGAAGAGAAAGAGGGGGGAAGTGAGTGTGAAAGGCCTCCAGCAGAACAAGGCCACCTTCATTCCCGGCAGGATGGATCCTCTGCTTGGAGGCAGGGAGACTCAGGATTAAAATTACAGCTATGAAAGTGTTGTGGATAGGTTACATAAAAAGAACAAAAATGTTACTATATACGCCAGTAATGACACCCATTTGCGGTCTCTACCCCTTGTGGGCATCTGGGTATAACAATGGCAAGGTCTTACAACAAAGGGAATTGATGTATGTAGCATTTTCCATGTGGAGGGAAAATCCCCTTAATGGACAGAGGTAACGTCAACCTCTGGGTCAGGCGAATAGCTTGGACACTGCACAGACACATTCCAGTGAGTCTCTCATCTTAGATTATGAGGCACATAAACATTCGCCATGCGAGCAGCAGCACATCCTGGCAGCAACTATATAAAGAAAGAAAAAAAACGCCAGGTTGATGACTGCCAGAGGGAAACCTGACCAGAACCTCCATCTCATGTCTGCCTGTTAATCTAGTTGACAGCTCCTACCTGGTGAACACTCTGCGTTAATTTTTACTGTTAAAGTAATTGGCGTGGTTTTGGTCTCCCGGTGGGCCCTGACTGACACACTGAGTGAGGTTGTTCTCACCTGTGTTGGATGCTGACCTTCCACAAACATGAAATCCTCTCAGAGCCTTCCAGCCGGTCAGGCTAGAACAAGCCAATTTTAGCATCAGATGGAATTTCAATTTGAATCAAATCACAGATTTGTTGAGGTGACATCTGCCAAGTATAGTGTTTGTGTAAAAACCACTCTGTCACCTTTGATGAGGGCCCGGGAGGCCTCTCTGATGGAGGACAGCCATTGTGATCCAGGACAGGAGCTCATGAACCTGAAGTAACGATTGCTCTCAGGGGCCCGTGGGGACAGGGATGTGTGCAGCCGTCACCCCATGAAGCTCCAGCCAAGGGCAGCAGCAAGAAGGAGAAACAACAAAGGAAGGAGAAAGAGGAACCACCTGAGCAGCACAAAACTTCATTGTTTTGGAGCGGGAGAGGTTGGTATCAGCATTAGCTGCTGACAGCCAGGTCTGTACTCACAAGAGGAGAGGCAGAGGGGTATGTCATGGAGACAGACAAGCACAGGGGAGTTTGATTTTGTCCTGATCCAGAAAAAGCATTTTCTACCTAAGATTTACCTGCGTCAGCCTGGAGGCCACCATGCTTACTAAAGGACTTTCACTTTTCACTCAGGTTTTGTGGTTTAGGCGACACACAAGAGTTATGACATCATTGGATTAATAGGAGGGAGGGTCAGGTTACCAAGCACCAGCAGATACATTCATGCGAATGGGGTAGTCGAGGCTTTCACAACAAAGACAATCTGAGAAACCTACAGCCAAGAGCCTAGGGAGGCATGGTAAGTAACGTCACATGGTACCGAGAACAGAAAAGGGACATTAGCTAAAAACTAAGGAAATCTGAATAAAGTACAGACCTTCGTTATGACATGTATCAATATTGGCTCCTTAATTGTAGCAGATGTACCATACTAATGTAACATGTTAATAATAGGAGTGTTATATGGGAATTCTATACCATATTTGCAATTTGTCTATAAACATACAACTGTTCTAAATGTCTATTTTAAGTGAGTTCTGTAAAACTTGCCAACATTTGCAGGACATACCCCGGGTGGGCACGGAACTGACCCTCAGAGAGAGGTGTGGGAGGTGTGGGAATCCACCTTGTGGCCCCTGTTACTCTAGGGGGCAGCCAGGAACCCTTTCCAGTAGGGTAATGGGTGTTGCCATTAATGAAGAATTACTCCCAAGTGCTGAAAGAAAAGTGATGTTTAACCTAGAGTCCTATTACCAACCAAGCCATCATTGAAATGATGGGGTAACAGTTAGGAATATTTGTTACTCACTCATGGTTTTGGAAAGAATTCCTACAGGACGTGCTTTGCTGGGCTGACCAACTGTCCAGATTTGCTTGGTCTGAGGACATGGGACTTTTAATGCTAAAATGAGGGACGTCCTAGTCAAACTGGGGTGAATTGGTCACCCCCACAAAAACAAATCCATAATAACAACGGTATGATTGAAGAAACAAGTAACATTCAGCGTGGTCCGTATAATTGTTGTTTGTATAAATATGGTATGTGTGTCTGCAACCAAAATCTCAGATTATCTCACAACGAGTGTT
>NW_017731441.1:1448700-1454066 GCF_001890085.2 Hipposideros armiger | reverse complement strand
GAGAAGGAAAGAAAACAGCTCAGACACATCACTGGAGGAAACCCAACACAAATGCTGGCTTCGGTATTCTCTAGGTAACCCCTATTTTCTGTCATAGGTGACTCTAATAATAGTCCCATTGTTACAAAACCAGTCCAAATCCTACCAAGTTAAAAAGAAGTCCCTCAGTGACTTGTTGGGTGTGGGTGGTAACCCAAGTCTTCCCCCACCAAGAGATCAGTTCTAGCAAAAAGTGCCTCCATGGCGCTATTGTTAGAATGCCTCAGGCCAGGCAGTCCCAGCGATGAAATGCTGGCTGAGATACCGGGCTGGAGGAGACAGGGCCTTTTTCCTGTTCCGTAGAGTCCCTAACAGACTTTCAGCCCACACTTTTCTCCTGAAGAAGGAGGCTTCAAGTGCTTTAGGTCTTGCACAGAAAGCGTAGACGGAAAACATACTTTCCATCAGGATTAAATCAATCGTCAGTGTATTGTTGTGCTAGCAAGTCTCTATTGCTTTTCTCGTTTTTTTTCAAAAGACCCCATTTTATTATACTTATTTGGTATGATCTGGGTTCCTTGTAGAGGGGTGGGTATGTGCTCTGCCTCAGTAATGGAAGGAGGGCAGATAATCCCATTTTTACTCCATAAATAATGAAGTTATTTATATCTTTGAGTGGTGGCTTTTTCTATATTTGGTATTATCTCCTGTGGGGGAGAAAAAATAATAATTTTCCTTCTACCTTCTAAATTCTTCTAGCTGGACTAATAAATTAACATGAGACAGAGTAACAGGAGAAAATGACCAACTTTATTACGTATGTACTTGGGGGGGCGTTCCACAAGAATATGAGACCTGAGGACAGATGAGGCGTTGAGGCGTGTGGTGGGAGGAGGGGTTTGTGGTTTGGGACTGCAAAAGGCAAGAAGACAATTCACATGGAGATGGAGAAACAAATGTTTGGCAAATAAATGTTTGCTGGGCCATCTTGAACAATGGGACAAAGAGAGGATTTTGATCAAATAGGCCTTACTAAGGTTCCTCCTTGTCTGTCACACTTAGTTTATACTAAACTATAGTTATCTATGATGATAGCTCCTTTCCTGGAGCAGGTCCTCTATCTGAATTCTTTTAGGCATTTGGCAAGAAGGTCAAAGGTTCTTTCTGAGTGTTCTGTTTCTTTAAAAAAACAAACAAACAAACAAAAAAACAGCTTAAAATGACATCCCAAAAGCATATCTGGGGAGCCAGACTCTGGTTCCCCTCCTCCCCAAAAGGAAGACAGCATTTAAATTCTGGCACACTCAGTTTTAAAAAATGTTGTGTGGGGGGACAGAGGTGGGGGAGTTAATTTTGGTGGAAATTGTAGAAGTCTGTGATAAGCGAAGGCTAGTTTTGTGCTTGTAGATTCTCTAAGAGAGGGATAACTAATTCTTCCTTTCTTAGATACCTAGAACACCGAGTGTCCTACCATGCACCTGGTTGGTGTTTGTTGTTGAAAATTAAGTGAAACAGATATTGTGTATATCACAAATATTTAAGCCTTAACAGAGACTAAGATTTCCTCGTTCCTTGCCAAACACAAGGGCTCCTCTGTTTAATGAAAAAATATATATATATATAGCCAAGTCATATAAGAAATATCTTTTTAAAAGACTGGTGCAGAGAGAGGGATAACAAGATGACAGAAAAATTAGCATCACATAGAAAGTCTGGGACCAGATGGAGCCAAGAATAATTTTGCCTCCAGGAGTACAGAGTCAAGGACAAGATTCACCCTCGGGGGTGTCACTATCATGATTAAGACGCTACCAGAAGAAAGCCTTGGGGAAGCTGTGTTCTCTGGTTTGCCCCAAATGCCCACCACGATCCGGTTTCTTTTAATTTCATCATTTTATTCAAATTACTTTAGCTGTCAATCCTGGAAACCAACTTTAATTAAGTTGGTTCCTTGACTCTGTGTGGATTTATAAAGTTGAAATGGTGATACTTAAAGTATTAGTGGCTATTTTTTAAATGGGAAAGGGAGTAATTCATTTCACCTTGAGAGAGGCAGCTCATGGAAAAGAAGTTAGAAACACATGAAAAGAGAATTCAAAATGCAGTTAAAATTGAATCATCAAATTTGCTGAAGTTACATGTGCTATCATATAGGAAGTCATCAGCTTTGCTCCTCCTACCCTGCTTTTAATTTTTGTACCTTGTAAAGAATTAAAAAGTGGGGAGACTGGTTAGCTTAGTAGGTTAGAGTGCAGTGCTCATAACACCAAGGTTTGCTAGCTCGATTCCCACATGGGCCACTGAGCTGCGCCATCCACAACTAGATTGAAACGATTACTTGTCTTGGAGCTGATGGGTCCTGGAAAAACACACTGTTCCCCGATTTAAAAAACTTAAAAAAGAATGAAAAAGTTTCTCTGAAACTTTTTTATTTATGGAATATGACAGAATGTGTTTCTGCCAAAAGGAGGAGTTGTACCCTTAAAGTGATAAGACAACTCATTTGATCAATCTGCATAATGATTAAGAATATGCAAATTTTTCAAAAGCAAGAACTGTCACTAGTGCTTGCCTGATTTGATCAAAATGAAAAGGTTAGATAACATGGTGAGAGGCTGGTAAATGGGCTGCCACAGCTGCCCCAACGCATCAATTGCAGTTTCCACAAGCAACTTCTTAAAATTTCAATATTTTTTTAACGGGACAAAATATTTTCAGCTGAATTTAAATAAGGGTTTGACCATAATTTTAAGCCAGTTTCAGTACAGGGAAATTTCAATCTTTTTATATGCTAATTGGCCATCTAAATTATTTTTCTGTGACTTGTTCTGTGACTAGCTTTTTTATATACCAATTATACCAGGTTTCTACTGAATTGCCTTTTTTATTGGCTTATATAAGCCTTTGTATAATATCAATCCTTTATGTGTGGCACGTATTTTCACTTTTCTGTCACTTGTTTCTTAACTTTGCTCTAGTGTCTTTAACCTACAGAATATTTTTATCAAATCTGTACTCCTCCTGTTTGGATGTTTTTGAATTTAATTTCTTATATAAAATTGCTTTCCCAACCATAGGATTTCAAAAATATTCTACTACATGTTCTTTTAATTCTTTCATGATCTCGTTTTTTATATTTAGTTCTTAATCCACTTAGAATTTATTTTTGCATATAGCGTGAGACCAGTATTAGCTTTTATTTTCTTTTAAATATATTGAGTGGCTTCTTTTTCACTGTTTTGAAGTACCACTTTTATCATATAGTAAATTCCTGTATGTACTTGGAAAAGCCTCTAGATTCTGTTGTTTCTTCTAACCATTTGACTATGTTTATGCCAGTTTTCCACCATTTCTTTTNATGTTAGTATAACCGGGGGAGGGGATGGAGTTGCAAAGAGGGGGCTGCAGGTGACTGAGAGGAAGAGCAGAAGACAGTGGGTGAAGAGTGACCGTATCTTCTTGGGAATGAGGAATAGATCAGAGAACAATAGAATCTAAGCGTACTGTTTGAAGTTACAATGACAATACACTATTTAGGATTAGATTTGGGTGCATATAACAGGAAATTCCCAAATTAGAGTGATTTAAAATAGACATTTGTTTCTCTCTCGTGTAAAACAAATCTGAGAGTAGATGGCCCCGGATAAGCGTGATTGCTCCATGGCATCACCGGACCCAGGTCCCCAGTGTGCCTCACTGCCCTGCCATGTGCCATCCTCCCAGCCAGGTGCCCGCTACACACTGGGTTTTGCTAAGAAGGAAGTGGAGAATGGCTGTAAGAAACCACTAGCAGTCTCTACCACAGATGATTAATAGAAGAAAAAAACTTAATAATATAATTACCTATATCTGGCAAAAGAGGGAACAGTAGACTAATAAGAATAAGGCAAATCCTCATCTTTCATCATGGAAAGTCAAGAGGTAATGTCTGACGTTGATAAATCAAGAAACCGAGATAAGAGCAAAACACATTTTTGGTGGAAGTAAAAAGTAGGAATGGTTATAAGATGTCTGGAAAGTGGAACTAAGGGTGAGAGGGTCTGTGCTCTTTACCTGATTACCAGGTACATTCGTGGATTTGTTAAACATTAAAAAGTGTTAGGTACATGGTTAGAAGTTTGCGAACATGTGACACAGACAGGTGTGGAAAACAGATGCTCTGCTGGGCGAGGGGGCCTGGAAAGTTTTATTGCTTTGAGAAGAGTTTGTCAACATCTATTACCAATTAAAATGTTCAGAACCTTCAACTGCAGTCCACTACTGGGAGGAATTTTCTGCAGAAGTATTCACTATTGCAAACAAAATACACAAACAGTGGTGATCATTGCAATTTTGTTTGCTGTTTCAAAACACTGGAAGTGACTTAAATGCCATCAGCAGGGAATGGTTAAACGTGTTCCGGTGCCACAGGATACGGGAGACTACAGAGACGAAAGAAAGGAAGGAGGGTCTCCAAGTCCTGACAGGTAGACACCTCTCGGGCACCTCAGCAGGTTATAGACCATGACTGTGGCAGAATCCCACTTGTATTTTAAAAGGAGAAAAAGACCAAGTCCCAAGCTCCAGGTCTGTGTATGGATGTGTGTGTGGTGTGTAGACACCACACAGCTGGGAGAGGCTAGGTCTGGTGGAGAGAGGTATGATAGAGAGAGGGTGAAGGGCTTTCACTTGGGGGCTAGGCTGCCTGGGTTCAAATACTGATTCTACGTAGTGCTGTGCAGCCCGGGCAAAATACTTAGCCCTCTCTGTGCCTCCATTTCCACATCTCTAAAGTGGGATCTGTAACAGTGCTTACCTCATACTCATAGGATTGCAGTGAGGAGTAAATGATCTCATCCTTGTAAAACAATTTCCAGGCACTCCCACACCCTGTGAAGAAAATGGGATGTGGAGTGAGAGAGGGGGCAGGTGGACGGTTGGGGCAGCCCTGTGACCAAATCAATAAATGACTGGAACAGTGTAACTCAGAGGGATGGGTGCTGGGGATGACTCCGGTCACCACATCAACCTAGACTCCCCACGCTGGCTGATTTGGCTTCCAAGTATTATTTGTTTCTGTTTTAATGTGTGAAAAGAGAACTTGAATTAGCAATACGACTTGGAACATTGCCAACTTTCCTCCTATTTTACACCTCCTAGAAGTAACTTCCGAGATGACAGCCATTTAAACAAGGCAGAGAGGCTGCAGTGAAGCAGCAGCAGGACTGAGCTTCGCGGTCACATTATCACTGGGCCAAACCAAACACGCCGGGAACTTCCCACGCCCCATCACCAGCTGGGGAGTAAAGCAGAAAATAGGTTTTCACAAGTACCTTTCAAAGCTTAATTTGACCCAAACAAGTCTTATTGAAGATGAGTTGGAAAAGCATTCATTTTGACAAAACTAT
>NW_017731441.1:1422508-1444649 GCF_001890085.2 Hipposideros armiger | reverse complement strand
TCTCATATTCAGCCATGCTGAATCCTCCTATTCATACTTTTTTTTATTAAAGCTTTTAAATTTTCTAGTAATACCATACACAAAAATTAACTCAAAATGAATTAAAGACTTGAATGTAAAAGCTGAAACTGTAAAACTCCTAGAAGAAAACACAGGGGAAAAATTTCTTGAGATCAGTCTCAGCAATGATTTCTCATATATGACACCAAAAAAGCACAGGCAACAAAAGCAAAAATAGACAAGTGGAACTACATCTAACTACAAAACTACACAGCAGAGGGAACAACAAACTGAGTAAAAAAGCAATCTACAGAATGGGAGGAAATATTTTCAAACCATGTAACTGATGAGGGGTAATTTCAAAAATATGTAAGGAACACTTACAACTCAATAGGACAAAAACCAATAACCCAATTAAAAAATGTGCAAAGGACCTGAATAGACATTTCTTCAAAGAAGACATACAAATGGCTAACAGGTACATGAAAAGATGCTCAGTTTTTTTTTTTCACTAATCATCAGGGAAATGCAAATCAAAACCCCAACGAGATATCACCTTACATCATTAAGATGACCATTATAAAATTTTTAAAAAGATAAGTGTTGGCAAGGATGTGGAGAAATTGGAATCCTTGTACACTGTTGATAGGAATGTAAATTGATAGTGGTACTATGGAAAACAGTATGGAGGTTCAACAAAAAATTAAAAATAGCACTACGTTATAGTCCAGCTATACTACTTTTGAGTATTTATACAAAGAAAATGAAATCGATTTCAAAGAGATAACTGCACTCCCATATTTATTTCAGCATTATTCACAAAAGCCAGGATCTGTAAACAACCCAAATGTCCATCACCAAATGAATGGATTAAAGATACAGACAATGGAATATTATTCAGCCTTACAAAAGAAGGAAGTCCTACCATTGCGACAACATGGGTGGACCTGGAGGATGTTACGAAGTTAAATAAGCCAGTCACAGAAGAATAAATACTGCATGTTTCTCTTATATGAGACATCTAAAATAGTCAAACATATAGATGTAGACAACAAAATGATAGTTACTAGGGGATGAGAGGAGGAGGAGAACAGGGAGTGATTGCTCACTGGGTATACAATTACAGTTACACAAAATAACAAAATAAGTAATTTCCAGCGATCTGCTGTACAACGTAAGAGTTAACAATAAGGTATTGTGTACTTCAAAATGTGTTGAGAGGGTAGGTCTCATGTTAAGTGTTATTACCACAAAAACAGCCCAAAGAAACACAAGGAAACTTTTCGAGATTACAGATATGTTTATTACCTTGATTGTGGTGATGGTAAACACAAGTGTATTATACATATGTCCAAACTCACCAAATTGTACACATTGATTAGATGAAGTTTTTATAGACCAATTATACCTCAGTAAAGCTGTAAAAAATAAAGTTAAATTTCAGCCATTTGAAAAAAATAAAATTAATACTCATTTGGTTTTTCTTTGACAATATTTATATTCTTAAGTTTCTTGCTTTATTCAGAAATTTCTGAAGCAATATTACGTAATGGGCATTTCTAAATCATTTCTGCCTTTAATGCCTTCAGAATTTCATCATTAAGGTCATATTTGTTCTTGGTTTCCAGAAAATGCTTTTTGGGAAATGATTATTATTTACATCAAGTTTGTGATTAGGAAATCTGTTCAATTTCATCAGGTGCATTTTGGTCCTATATTGATAAAATCAGGTGGTATTTTTTCTTTGGTATGTTGGATGTAATGAATAGTGTTGACGGATCTCTTAATGATGAAGCTTACCCATGTTCTTAAAATAAGTACTGCTTGACCACAGTGTATGTTTTAAATATATTACTGGGTGCAGTGTGTTAATATTTTACTTGGTATGCTTGTATCTATACTCATAAGGAAGGAATGTCTGTAACCATGTGGGCGGGGGGGGCATCTTTGTTACGTTTTTTGTGAAGGTTTAATAAAGTGATTCGCAGTTTATATTTTTCTCTGTTCTAGAATAGTTTGTGTAAATAGGAATTACATATTCCCTGAATATTTGGTAAAATCACTTGAAAAATCTGGTTTTGGCAGCTTTTTATCTTTTTTTAGTGGTGAGTCTTTGCTATCCTCTTCACAGAATTATGTGGCTATCAGCCTATCCAGACTCTAACTTTGTGGGTGGGTGAATTTACCTATGAAGATATTAATTTCATTCAAATTTTCAGATTTCTTGACAAAAAGTTGTGTAGACAGCTTTTGCAATTCTTTTCATCTCCTTCATCTCTCATTGCATCTCCTTTCTCATTCTGAAATTTGATTGTCTATATTCTCTCTCACTTTTCCTAAAAGTCAGGCTTGCCAGGAGCTTGTCTTTCCTAAATAAAAATTTAAAATAACCAGCTTTTGTATTATTAGTTTAATTTTTTGTGTTCTACTTTATTAATTGTATCATTCTTAATTTTATCCTTATTCTCTTTTGTTTATTCTTTTTCTGTTTTGTTTTGTTTTTTATATTGAATGTTTAACTTATCCATTTCAAACTTTCTTGCTCAACAATAAAAGTAGTTATGGGTAAAGCTATAAAATTTCCTCTGACTATGACTTTACCATCATTGTAAAGGTTTTCAGATGAGATATTTCTTATTGATTTCTATGTAACTAGTCACTTACAAGTTATTTGCCTTTTGATCTGGAAATTATTTTTAAAAGTGTTCTTCAAATTTTCAAGTGGATAAATGTTTTGGCTTCTTCTTATTAATTTCCAGATCAGTATGTTCTCTAAGAAGTCTACTTTTTCACAATTTATGAAAAACTTCTTTGTTATCAGAATATGATGAAATTTGGGGAAATTTCTTGTCATAAGAAAAGAATGTGTAACACACACACACACACACACACACACACACACACACACACTTCTTATTTGAAACCTGAATGCCTGTTTATTCATTTCCTTCTTGACTGGTCAGATTCTGAGAGGGGTATGAAAACTTTTCACTGAGACTGGAATTTTAATACATTTTTCTTGTATTTGGGGGGTTTGCCTTATGTGTGTGCTTTGATACATTGTTTACCTTTTTCAGCTGACTATTCTTTTTAACTATGCAACACATCCCTGTGCCCAGCTGATGCTTGGATGCTACATGGGTCCTTCCAGGCCCTGTCCCTTGCTCACTGTCATGGATGACTGACCCACTATGGACAACCTCTGTGCCCTGACCTGGGGCTGGTCTCAGCAAGAAGAAGGCCTGGCAGATTGGAAGGAGGAGGCCCCACTTTTATTCCCAGCTCCTTTCCTCTGGGTTTGCCTTAAGTTGACATTTCTCACAGTGACCTTTTCCACTGACTCTTTCCCTCTGGGTCCTGGTAACCCTACCTCACTTATCCTTTCAAAACTTGGAGAAAAAGCAGCCCTGCAGCTGCCAGCCACCAAGTATCATCTGTGGGTGCTTAAGACACTGCCCTATCCTTGTAAGTGGTCCTGTTCCCAAGCCCTTCTCCAACTATCCAAATCTGAAGGTGCCATCTATTTCTTGTCATCTCTCCTTTGGGCCTTAAATTTCACTTTCCCTGTTTTTCTGTTGTTTTGTATTTGCCTGTTCTTTTTTTAATGTCTTTAATTTTGGGGGGTCTTTTTTGGCTGTCTCATAAAAATAATATTCTTCAGTTTCATTTTGTTTTCTTTTTCATCTAACCTGAGTGATTGGGAGGGAACACAAGGGTGCTTCTGGGGCCATGTTCTATTTCTTGAGCAGGATGATGGTTTCACAAGAATGTTCACTTTGTGATTGTTCTTCATACAATGGTGATTTATATACTTTACTGTGTATGTGTTATAACTCAATGATAATATAAAAGCAGAACAAAACTGGTGCCGCTCTTTTGTGATATTGACCGGTCCCCAGACAGCGCAGCGAAAAGCGCCATTTTTCTTAGTGTTATAGAATAACAGGGCCCCAATGGGAATATTCTCTCCTCAAGAAAAGTACAAACAGCATT
Organism: Hipposideros armiger; assembly: GCF_001890085.2. Classification (NCBI taxonomy): domain Eukaryota; kingdom Metazoa; phylum Chordata; class Mammalia; order Chiroptera; family Hipposideridae; genus Hipposideros; species Hipposideros armiger. The sequence goes on along the minus strand of NW_017731441.1, from coordinate 1,440,656 downwards.
TGAGAAATATATTTACTTAGACACTCAGCAGAGGAGCAAAGCGTAGACTTACCTGGAGTAAAGACAGAAGTGGAACCGGAGAACCCATCTTCTCCTTGTTCATGGGACGGGGCCCAGTCTCCTGCCTGCCCCCACTGTGCCTACATGAGCAGAACATCAAGGTGCAATGGAAGCCTAGCTGGACATCAAGGTCCATCCAACACAAGTCAGACCTGAGCACCAAGGTCCATCCAATGGAAACCTGAGGGCTCCTTGAAATGTCATGACACAGGGAGGGTCCTGCCCTCTGTGGAAGTTTCCTGAAGGGAGGGCTGGAGACAGTGGCTTGAGAGACCTGTAATGTGAGGTCTAGGTATTATTAACCCAAGGGTAGAGGAGCCAACTTGGAATGGAGGCAACATCTCTGATTCTGTATCTTGAGGCAGCTCTCCCAGCCAGTGCATCGGAGGAATATTCTTTCTTCTTAAGCAGCTGGGGATCAGCAAACTTCGCCTCACACCAACGGGCCTGTAAGCCTCCTCCCCATCTCTATATGGGAAAACTGGGGCACCAAAGCCATCGTGGATGAGAAGCACCCTCAGTGGCCCCTAGAAGACAAAGCTTCAGATGCTGGTGGGACCCTCTCCAAGCTGAGACAGTAGGTCAGCCTTCTCCTTCTCTACAGTAGCTGCTCACTCAACCAGCTGGCTGGAAGGTGACAGAAGAGGTGATAATCACACTCACCTCTTCCCAGGACTACCTTGATCCCATGTCTGTGAACACCACTTGCCTGCCTAGGATCCTGAATTCTGTTTACCGGTCCAAACCATCATTGAGCTTTAGCTCCAAATATTCATCTGCCTTCTAGAAGGCTCTATTGGGGTGCCTCTTTTCATCCCCAAACCCAGTAATTCTCCTATATTCCCTATCCTGGCTGATGGTAACCCCAGCCACCCAGCTCCCAAAGCCGGAGGACATGAGCATTCCTCGACCCCTCCCTCGTCCTCACTTCCAGCAGCCACACACCAAATCACGGCGCTTAGAACTCCCGAGTATGTCTGAAATCTCTCCTCTCCTCCATCCCCACTAATGCTGCCTTCATCCAGGCTTTTATTTCCTCTTATTGGACTATAACTATCTCTTTTGTTTGAACATGTCTCTCTCACTTCCACACCGTTGGTGGAGTTCTTTCTAAAACACAAACCTGGCTGTAACAATAGCAAATTAAGGCCTTTTAATGAGAACTGAGTCCAGACCCCCTTATTGGGAAACCTGAGGAGATACGATGGCCTGATTCGTCTCCCCTTTGCCCAGGGGAGGTTGGGGAAGGGAGGTGAGAAGGAGACAGGCTCACAGCCACCTAGACAGATGGTTCTGGTGGGAAGAGGGACATCAGAAAGGCGATGGCACAGGCTGATTTTACAGACAGGGAAACTGAGGCCCAGAGGAGGAAATAAGCACATAGAAGGTTGGTGGCAGAATTGGAACAAAACTGTGCTGACACCCATCATGAAAGTGACGTTTTAGCAAATGCTCCAGAATTGCAAATTTAGAAAACATGTTGTCCCTCAAAGTCACTTCTGTGGGAGGTGGCGGACTTTTTTCTAGTGATGTTGCCATTGTTCCAACCTCAGTCTCCCCAGCTGTGAAATGGGGAAACAATATCTGTTCCACAGACTAGTGTAAGAATTAAATTAGTCGACGCATAGGAAATCCTTAAAAGGTGCTTCACACTTGGCCCATGGAAAGCACTACGTAAGAATTAGTTGTTATCACCCATATCTGTCTCCTGGGACCAAAGATAAGAAACACCACAAAACGGGGAGCTTAAAAAACAGAGATGTATTGTCTCCCAGTTCTGGAGGTTCGCTTGCAGTTCCTTTTTTTTCCCTTTTAAGCTAAGACTTTGAAGTTACTTAGATTGATTTCATTTTTGTTTTCTTCACTGTGTATTCATTTGAAATACAGTAAGGTTTACTGTTTCTGTTTGTATTCAATTTAAGTTTTTACCCCATTCTCCACTATTTAATTTTATTTTCTTAAGTATATAAATCATTAACTGCAGTTCAAAATTTAAAATTATGTATAAAGAGGGGCCGGCCGAGTGGCGCGCTGGTTAAGTGTTGGCTTGGGACACCAGCTCTGAGCAGCAGAGCCCCGTTTCGGATCCCACATGAGGGCCAGTGACACTGCCCTCTACAGCTAAGATGGTGAACAACACCTCGATCTGGAGCTGGGCTGCCGTGAGTCACTGGCGATGGCGTAGGCTGCAGCCCTGCTGCAGTGGGCTGCCGTGAGCTACAGTGAGTGGCTGGCCAGCGAGCGACTGCCTCACCCGGGAAGAGCACAATGATAATACCAACATGGGCCAGTGAAGCAACGTCCTCCACAACTAGACTGAAGAACAAAAGGACAGCAACTTGTCTGTACCCCATCCCTGATTCCCCAACGCTGTTCCCCTTCCTCAATTCCCCAATAAAATATTTTTTTAAAAAAGTTTAAAAAAATTATGTATAAATATATATTCCTCTATCTCTTTCATACCATTATCACCCACTTCTTCATGTAAATGATTTCATTCATTTTTTTATTTATCCTCCTTGTGTTTCTTTCTGCAAAAAATAAGCAGACATTTAAACTCCAGAGTGGCAGCTCCGACAACGGAATAAGTTGACACTCCTATTTGCACGGCTGCCCCCATTCACACTGCTGTTAAGATACATTTACTGCCTCATTTGCCACAATGAACACTGCTTTTATGATGATGAAAAATCTTAAGTTTCTGCCTTTTGCCCAACAATGAGTAGATTAGACAACATCTTCATAAGGTGGAAGGAGGGGTTGGTTAGTGGACAGTCGATGTAGTTGTGGAAATGAGTCCTGACTGAGCTTTTTCAGGCGCCCTAACCCTGGCTGACTTTGTGCCTGGGTAGCCTAACCTGGAAGGTAGCATGTGCACACATATACATGCACAACACACCCTCAATGCACAACCAGGACAAACATACAACACACAACACACAAACAGACACACAACACACAAGGTACACACCACACATGCAACACAAGACACACACAAACACCACACACAGAAGACACAACACAAGAAATATACCACACCCACACACAGAGACACACACAACACAAGACACAGACCACACACAAGACACATACATAAACACACAACACACACACACACACCAAAGAAGCAGTTGTTTTCTGTCTAGCACCACCAGCCCAGAGCCTTCTGAGAGCCCACAGTCATGACAATGATTAGTTGAAATGGCGCCACCATTATCTTGAATTACCTTGTCTTCAAAAGAAAACTTGCTAATCATCTTTTGATCCACCGTGGAGGATCTGAAATTTGGAACAAGTAAATTTATCTGTCTTTTTCTCTGAATCATTATTTCTGTTCTTCCTTGTGAGGCTAACAATGTAATTGAGCTGTCATCGTTCCAAGTTAGATAATAGATGTTTCTGGCAAAATGCTTCAGACATACTATGAAATGGAAGGTGAACCTGAGGCATGCTTTTCACACGGTGTTTGGGCTGGAAACATGATGTCGCTGGAGCTCTCTTTTTGCATTTGGACCTGAGATGAAAATGAGTGTTTAAATAAATATTCTTACTTTCCTCCCATCATTTCAGTTCTTGGGCCCTTCATCAAATAATTCAAGAACCTTATCTACATGTAGACAAAAGTGTAGTGCGATAAGTAGCAGTACCTTTGTATCTGCTATATCTCATTTTGGTCAAATGAACCACTTCATGCTAGACTGCTTCCCCAAGCATCATGTAGAATTATTTCGTGTGTTTGTAAAATCACATGGGGAAAATTACTAAATGCTTTAGAGATCTGTGCCAATCAAATGTCCTCTGGTGTGATCTGTGGATGTGAGTTGCAACTTCATTGTGGGTTGCAGGCAGAGACTGGGGCGAGGCAAGAAGTTCTAGTTCTGCCCAAACGCAGATTCTCCCAATCGTTCCAATAGGGGTTTTTTGTTTTGTTTTGGTATGAAACTCAAAAGCCAGGGTTCTGATACTTTTTCTCTGGTTTAAGTGTGACAAAATGCCTGGTGACCCTGCAGATCCCTGTTATTATGGCTTAAATTGGGGAGAGAGGGGGGAGAAGACAAGGAGTAAAGGGAAAGGGAGCTAAATCAATGGACTTAATCCAGTGATCCTCCACACCAATTTGGGCAGAACCTTTCCTCACCTCTTCCATCTCCTGCTGGTGGCTGGTGTCCTTTGGGGTTCCTTGGCTTGTAGACGCAGCACCACACTATCTTCCTCCATCTTCCCAGGGTGTTCTCTTCGTGTCTCTGTCCTCACACAGCATTTTTCTCCTCTTATAAGGACATTAGTCATATTGGAATAAGGGCCCGTTTAGTTGACCCCATCTTAACTTGATCACATCTGCTAAGACCCTATTACCAAATAAGGTCACATTCACAGGTATGGGGGTTAGGACTTCAGCATATCTTTTTGGAGACACAAGTCAGCCCATAACAAGTTCCAACTCTGGGCTTTTTCAGATTGCAAATGAGACCCACTTGAAACCCAGCTGATGCCCGCTGCAGTTCTGCGTGGGGTTGTGTTCATGGCAATGACAGTCCCACACCCCAAAGTGACTGGTGCCTTCATGAGGGTCTCTGCAGAGAATGCCAGAGAAGACCATTTCTCAATCACAACCAACCTTCCCTGCATTCAGACACTCCCTTGGACAGAAAACATCTCCCTCTTCTTCCCCAAACCCAGCATCTTCACCACATCTACCTCATCTTTTCTCCTCCAGACCCACTTTGTCTTCTTGCCCCAGATACTCTCCTGCTGTTTTAATGTAAATATGCTTACCTTAAACCCTGAGTCTCCCGCATCCCCCCCCCACCACCACTACCCCCTTGGCCCTGAGGTGGCGAAAGGGAGAAGTCCCACCACTAATGCCAGATTTTACTTGTGGGCATGGCGTCAGGAGGAGGCAGCAGCTGTGACTACTTGGACACTCTTTTTCATCCCTGCCACTCAAGCCACAGAGCCAAATTCCCTGGTTTAATAAAGAGAATGGAGACGTGGTCCATGGGGGACAGCCCCTCAGAGAGGCTGACGTCATCCCTCCTCAGCCATGGGATGATTGCCCTCTCTTCCGACTCTGTCCTCAGAATGGCTCAGCTCTGCCATTTCACTTCCTGCTCCCTCAAGCTGCCCGGGGAAGGCCTGATGGTCAGCTGGTCCCTGCCCAGTTTGTCTCTGGATCCCGTGAGCTTTGGGAGAAGCTGGACATGGCTCAGATGCAATCACGGTTCAGGTCCAATCACAGCAAATGAGGACAATGTCACAGTGAGGCACCTCGTAGGGGCTGGTAGCACTCCAGGTCATGGGGAAGGGAGAGCACCAGGGAGCACTTGCTGTCCAGGCAGAGGGGCTGGTGGCCTCCAATGGAGGTGGGGTGAATGGCAGCAGGGGGGTGTAGGCAGAGCCAGGATGTGTGAAGGGCTAGGCTGCCACTAGGCTGTAGGGTGAAGAGGATCCATATGGGAATATAGCAGGGGTGCGAGGTGAGGGGCACAGCAGAGGCCCCTATCAAAAGTGAGGAAACCTGGGACGGTATTCCCATGTGTGTGCCATATACAGTTCAGGAGTTGCCTAAACCTTAATCCAGCTCAGCAGATAGTTACCGATGCTTTATTCAATTTAAAACACCGTGCTGGGTACATGAAAAGAGGGGTGGGGTACCAAGATGAACAAGAAACACTTCGGTCCTCAGGAAGTTCCCATTACTGCAGCAGGGCCTGGGACCTGTCCATGGAGAGCCTGATGGGGTTCTAAGTGTGTTGCATTCTTTCTGCTTCCTCAGTCCCTGGCTCCTAGCAGGAGACGTTGAGTAACTATCCCCAGATTGATTGATTTTTCCCACAGTGAGATGAATTCTCCTTAAGCAATTTGTGCCTGTCAGTAGATCAGCTGTGGGCCGTGAAAACTTGATTTGCTTAACCTTTCTTTGAAAGAAATAAAACTGTCTGGCAACTCAGTGTTTGACAAATGACAGCGCTGGCGTGGTGTGCTGATGCATGGTCACACAAGACAGCAGAACGTTTATAAGCTCAAAGCCTCCATCCTCACTAACCTAGTCCCACAACAGCTTCAGGAGCAGGACAGGAATAAGTCAACAAGTCCTGAAGGCTCAGGGGTCTGGGAGTGTTGCTGACGGCAACCCCCTGGAGGGCCCTGCTGGTATGCATGGCTGAATATCTGATGAGCCTGTCCCAGGTTTGAGGTGAGACTTGAAGAAGATGACGCTGGTGGGAGTCCCAGCTCAGAGACTGGAGGATGTGAGAATGTCAGTTTCCTTCCCTTTCTTTCAGCTCTGTCTTCCTTACCAGGAGTTTTTGATTTCTATAAGACCCTTCAGGTCTAAGTGGGGAGCAATTTGGATTTTGGTGGGGTGGAAAGGTAATCCTCCCTCTAACTTGTGATAAATATATGAAGAAACATGGATCATTCGTTCATCCATCAATCATTTACCCATTAATACTGCTAAGGGCCAATTCTCTTTAAGGCACAGTGCAGGAATCCCAGAAGATTCAGAATCTAAAGGATTCAGTGGGCGTAGCACCTAAGGAGCCCACAATTTATCAGGAAGGCCAAAAAGACAGACATTCCTATAACAGGAGCAATATGGTGAGAAGAAATCCCTCTGCTTTGAGGATGGGGCACAGCACAGAAAGAAGGATGGGAGGACTGGTTGAATGGCAGAGCTCATCCCAACACAGCTGGGGTGTTCCCGCAGCTCTTACAGTCCCATGGACTGATGCCCCAACATGACTAGACACAGCTTCCATCCATCAGGAGACCCTCACATGGACATCGCACATGTCCATCATCATTGGACACTGGGCACAATGCCCGGCCATTCATGCTTCTAAGAATGCCCAGAGGGGGCCGGCTGAGTGGCTCAGTTGGTTAAGAGCTCGCTCAAGAGTTTGAGCTCTGAGCAACAGCGGTTCGAGTCAGCCCGAGCTGAGCAGCCGTGAGCTGCCAACAGGTGGCAGGATGGCTCAGCTAAAAAAAAAAAAAGAATGCCCAGAGGAACAGGTTCCTTTGTGTTTGAGGAGCAGACCAGCCTTGGGACTCAGAGGGAGTAAAGGGCAGGCAACAGACCAGAGATATACCTCGCTGGGCTAACTCCTGCTCCCAACAGCGATGGCTTTGTACGTGATAACAGCAGTAAGAAATGACATCGTGGTGAGCTGTCACTGTCTAAAGCTTTCATCCTCAGACAGAGTGTATTTTCTGCTGGGTTTAATTTTTAATGAGGTGTTGGATGAGATTCATCTTTGATCAGTGAGTTGGCTTGAAGTATAAATATATGTATGCAATTAGTCATAAGCTCTCAAACTTGATCCTTCTCCTTCTCAACCTAAAAATTTTCCTTCAGGAAATTACCAGAAGGAAATCCAAAGATTTGGGGACCTTGAAGTTCTCTGGGGCTTCCTCCTATGGAGCTTTTGTGATGCTGACCAGAGCTCTGCAGGAATCTTAGAGATTATGGCAGATGAAAAGGGAGCCCAAGGCATATACATGACTCCATCTTTCCCCAGATAGAGAGCGTGGATCTTCAGATAGTTTCCCAGCACCTTCTACCTCCGCTGTCCAGAGTACTAGGGGCACCAGGATGCAGGAGGTGGAATGGCTCCTGTCCCTATGGAGCTCACAGTCTAAGAGGACTTTGTAAAAATGCCACATCAATGTACAGTATCTTCTAACCAGAGCCCCCAAGCATTTTGTGAGAAGGAACTACTATGTCTTTTCCCTGAGGATGGGCTTCCTTCTGTGGAGTGGGGCAAGGAGCGATCTGTGACGCCCTCAAGTAAAGAGCAGTGACGTGTTGGAGAGTGTCCAGGGGCAGAAGTGGGACTGTTGGCCGAAGTCTCCTTCCCAGAGGCCTCCTGGAGGGAAGGCCATGGCAGTTGAGGCTAGCTTGGATGGCTGTTGTTAAATCTCCTCCTACTGGCAGGAGACTGTTCTAAAGGGAGAGAAACAGAGGTCTGGAGAAGGGAGTTGGACCTGTGTTGTCACGCAAGTACTCACTGGCAGAGATGGTTTCTTGTTGGTGAGGACCATCCTTCCTCAGGCCTATCTGCCTGGAGGAGAGGAGCTGATGAATGCCTGCCAGCACCTTACATCCTCAGTAACTCACTGGGTTACTCCTGGGGGGGAGGGGGGAGGGCATTTGCATTTTCTAAGAGGACAAGACAGTATTAATCCAAAAAAATGCAGATTCTGAATGCCAGGTTTGTGGCTCCTGGACATGGGAGAGACTGTAGGTGAGGATCTCCCCAGAAATCTCACATCATGTTGTGCAGGCTGACTTTGTCCCTACAGCTGGCCCTGTTTCTACTGACACTTTGAGCAGAAAAGTCGGAGAACCAATGGAAGTATGTCACAGAATCACAACATCTGCTCCACCCTGTCCTTGTCTCACATTCCATCAGGCTTTTAAACCATTTCCCCAGATGTGCGTTTGTTAATATATTTTTTGCTGTCAGTACTACATATACTATTATTTGAATAAAAGAAAGAGGAAGGAAGATAAAGAGTGTTCATGTAAATAAAATTTTAAGTTTTCAAATTTGGGGAACACATTTATAGATTTTACTCATATGTACTTTAATGGGACCTTCCTTGGAAGGGAAGGCAGTTAAGATGCAAGTGAGGAGAAGACATATTAACCTGGCCTCCTTCGCCCTTTCTATGTGCTCAACTAGCCTCAGGATTTGGGAATCACCTGCCCCTCCAAGTGAATTAATCAGTAAACCCCACATTGTCAAATTCACCATCAGCAATTTGAACCCTCATTTTCTACAGGGGGACATAATATGAGTAGGCTATCGGTTAATTTTTGTAGATAGCTGATTTCTCCTACAAGTAGCCAATTATGAAAGCCATTATCCTCCAGATGAATGGTAAGCCAACCTGCCAACATCTGACCCAAAAGATGGAACCTCCACTGGTTGGGGAGATGGTCATAGGGGTGAATAACTAGAGGCAATTCATTTGGGAAAACCAACCATTTGTAAAACAGGTCTCCTCCTGAGAGTGACTCACATCAGCCTGGGCACACTGGGAGTTCCTCCTCAGGTGACTGAGATTTGAGAATCCCTGAATGTCCCCTTCTCACACTTTGTGGCTCAAGAGCATGGCTCCAACGTTGATGGGGCTGTGTTCAATCAGCTCCATCCCTCACCACTGTGACCATGGACTAGTGTCCCAGCACCCAGAACTCAGCTTCCTAGTCCTCACGCCGGGAAAATAATAGTCACCCGCCATGATTGTTGATGGATTAAACTGTTCAACAAATGCTAGCCTCCACCCTACTAGTCATAATGAGCCTGTTGTAGGAAGTCATCCTAAACTAGCCTCAGCTCATCCTCCCTTTAAATAGATTAATCAATAAGCACCACATTGTGGAATTCACTATCAACAAATTGAACCCCCAAATTATACATCCTAAACACAGGATGACACAGTGGCTGTGACAATGAGGGCTTAGGAAGAGGATGCGTTATCAGCCCTATTTCCTTTTCCAAATCCTTATAGTAAACCTTTTTTACATATATCCTATTAGTTTTGTTTTCCTGAAGAACCCTGACTAATATAGTCAGTCCCCAAGAAGCCAGTCTCCTGGTCAACAATCTTAGGTTCTCCCTGAAGCCGGATGGGGCCTTGAATAAGTCATTCAAGTTGTTTCGAGTTTTTTTCCTTTCAAAGAGTAAAATGTACAATAGCATGACAGTTATTCATCAGGTTTCTAAAATCATTGTCATAAATTTGAGCTGCTCATAAGCAAACCCTGTATAAGCTGGTAAAAGTTTTAATAAAAAGCATGTAGTGAGGACTGAATGTGACCAAAGAAGCCCATAGCCTGGGCACCTAGGGCCACATGAGGTGTATTTACCTGGGTCAAGTTGCCTGCTTCAGGATCTGGCCCACAGCCATCCACATCCAGCCGGCCTACCAAGTTGATCTGTGAATGAACTTGAAGAGGCTGCTTTGAGGATGCTGACTTACGCTAACAAAGATGACAAGAGCAGAGGGATACCCCAGAAGTCAGTCATTTGTTCTGTTTTTATTTGGTATACAAAGCACAAGGGCACATAATGCAGGTCCATCCCATACCTCATGGAGCTTACCTTCCAGTTGGGACACATAGCAAACAGGGCGTTACAATTCGGTGCCATTGAGGGGGTTGTACAGGGATACATAGGAGACGAATCGCCTAGGGTAGGTGGTGGGGGTTGTCAGGAGATTTTCCAGAGGACGAAGATCCACGGGAATCAGGGGTGGACACTGCCAGAATTGACTCGGCTTCCTTTCCTAGTCTTCCTTTGCGGGCCACCCCCTCTTCTGAATGAGACTGTGTTCCTTCAGCTACTTTAATGCTACTTCTCTCGTGTTAAAAAAACAAACAACCCAAGGTTCTAGCACATATTCCCCCACCCAATGACCATGCTCCATTAATATTAGATTCAATATATGAAGGTTTTATGTTTAGTTTTTCAAATTATGACAGATGATCACCCATTATAAAAATAACTTTTAATGTCTAATAATAGGAATTGACAATGTTTAAACTACCTGATTCCTTACACAAGACATGTTTCTTATAATATCTAACAGATACGCATCACCTACGGTATGCATTCATAATCTTGGGATGTAAGAAATGCAGGCAAGCTCAGGCTGGCTGAAGTAAGGAAAGGAAATAATGCCCATGTAGTACAAGGGCTGCCCCCTGAACACTAAAGCTGGAATGCACCGAAGCCTCAGGAAGCACCTCAAACCAGAAACTGCAGAAACCACAGCGTTTGCTTTCTCCATGTTCAGTCTCTGTCTCTTTCTGTGGAATTGCTTGGTGTTCTCAACCTCTCTCTCTCTCACTCTCCCTACACCTCTCCCCTCCTCCCCACCCAGCCCACTGGCTTTCACTGGTCTCTGATTTACACCGGAGGGTTCCAACCACATGAAGAGATCAAGAGGCAAAAGGTGAAGCCCTATTTTAAATTCCCAGCAGCGACTGCTGGGCCAGTCGCTGTGGGTGGGAAGTGGGCTATCCAGAGCACATGTGACTGCTAGGGACAGAGCTTTCCTACTATGGAGGGAACAACGAGGAAGGACGCTGTTCCCCACAGGGTCCAGCACACTTCGGAGAAAACGTAACGGCATACCTCCGCAGCCTCCCACTGTAGAGGCATTTCGCATACCTGTAGCCCTGTCCAGTGTGTATTTATCTCATACTTAGAGAGTTAAACTCTCAGCGATAGTAATCCCTTATGTGCAAAGATTTTTTTTAGGTAGATGACAGGATGGATAGGCAGGAAGCGGACTCGTAAATTTTAACTGGAGACCTAACTGCTACAGAGAGAGGCAGCCCTTAAAAGTCTCTGATTCACCAAGTTCGTTTACAACTCCATCATTCTACTAGAAGTCATCTCCCCATAATAACAACTACAGAGACAGCAGTTGAACTTCCCAGGCCAGCCCCCCAATATACAAAATATTTTTTTTGGCATTTGACACATGTTCCTAACCCCACAAGGCCATTTTTTTTTTCTTTAGCTGAGCCATCCTGCTACCTATTGGCAGCTCAGCGGCTGCTCAGCTCGGGCTAGACTCGAACCGCTGTTGCTCAGAGCTCAAACTCTTGAGCGAGCTCTTAACCAACTGAGCCACTCGGCCGGCCCCTACAAGGCCATTTTTTAAAAAACAAAATCTTAAGCATTTTAAAAATCATTTATGTATTGAAAGATGTTTTCAAGTGGTATTATAGTTATAAACATGCATAAATAAAGTTATACTGTATATTGGAATCCAGTTGAGATGATACGTTTTAGATGTGTGGTAATTTTCTACTACTTCTGAAAAATAAAAATGGACCACATAGCTACATGGAAAAATATTGTATTTGTAAATACTGTTACATAGAATGCAACTAAACACAACAAATTTACTAGCAAGTTTACAGTAAATACTTCACATGTCATATAAGAGCCAATGTGGAAATTATATTCAGGAAATACCAGTAATTAAAAAGCAAGCCACAATATAAAATAAATTAAAATGAATTTACTTAAAATTCATTTTAACAAAGTAGATATATTACTCAAAATTGATACAAAATATAAAACAAAATAAAATAATAAACTTGAATGATTCTTTAAAAAGGTGTCCACAGTACATGTAAACAAAAACATACTCTAATAAAAGTGAATACACAGTGTAGAACAAAATAATATATTTGAAATAATTGCACTGTCACGTATCCAGGAAAAGCAAAAATTTCACTAAATGCTCAATATCTGGTGAATAGGAGGGTTAAAGTAAATTCTGCTTGAAATTAGCCTGAATCTAGTATCAAATCCACCATTGCTTTGGAGTCATGTATCCAGGTAGTATTCACTTCAAATCTTAGGTGTAGAAAAATCCTAGATTCTGCATCTGATGAGCTGTGTGGCCTGTGGGAGAAAGGTACACACAGATTGTCTTTGTTCTGATGTTTTACAATGTCTACCTCCACCAGTAGGGGGCAGCAGTACTACCCCTATCACCTTCCTGGCCATCTGTTAAGCCCCACTGAACTCACATTCCAAGAGAAGGAAATTGGAGGGAAAGTGAGTTTAGGGTATATTTTTGAGAAAATAATACATATTATTTTACATATAATAATACATATAGTACTTAACACACAATATCAAACCTCAATTAACTGGGTGTGATAATTATGGGAAGTCGCTGATAACTCCATATCAGAATGAAAATAAAACCACAGCCAATTCCCAAGTACTTAGGGAGAATGAGGAATTTCCAGGCCCTCTACCTGCTGTGAGCCAGGAAATTCAGCAAAATGGATCATCTCCTGCCCCCACTCCCAGTAGGAGCCCGGTCCTAGTGCTAATAAGTGCTAAATTGTTAATGGATTATACCAACCCACCCATAAGCTATATGGTACTTCAGAAAATCAGAGACATTTCAGAGGAAAAATAACTATTCACAATTAAACTAAAAAACACTGTTTTTTCAACATTAAGAATTTTTATTTCAGGTGGTCGGTTAGCTCAGGTGGTTAGAGCTCAGGTTCATAACACCAAGGTTGCTGATTCGATTCCCACATGGGCCACGGAGCTGTACCCTCCACAACTAGATTGAAACAACTACTTGACTTGGAGCTGATGGGTCCTGGAAAAACACACTGTTCCCCAATAAAATTTCTTTAAAGAAAAATGAAAACTTTTATTTCATAGGTTTTTATCAAATATCACTTCTTTGGATACATACATAGGAAAACAAGGCAAAAAAAAATTGGTTAAGATTCCTTTGTGCTTTGTCAAGTTCAAAGTCTGTTTTCTAAATTACGTTCCATCCAGGGATGCACATGTCAGGATCCTCACACCACAGCTACACCAACCAGGAGCATTGTCGAGCATTTATGAAATGAAAGGTGGCCCATTCCTGGATCCACAGCGGCTCTGTTCTGGAAGATTCTATGCAGGTGAGGGGACAATGCAGTGAGCCAAGACTTCTGCCCTGCCAGAGTGACTAGATGAAGCATCCTGAATCTAGAGGTGGTAAGATGTGAAAAAAATGGTATCTCAGAATTGATACCATATGACATGTAGCACATATACATTAATATATATGAATGTATACATACCCACTCTCTCTATATATTTATATTTATTCAATAAGTATTTTATATATAAGAGAATATATATAATAAGATAAAAATGATATATTAAAATGTTAGCAATGCTTATCTCTGGTGGTGGAATGTGAGCTGAATTTTAGTGATTTTTCTTTTTCCCCTTTCTGTTTTATTGTTTCCCAGTCTTGTACATGAAGCTTGAATGTTGTTTCTGGGTTAAAATTTTTACGTGAAGAAAATAACAACATAAAAGTAAAAACAATCTTATACATTCAACAAAATTTCATTTAAATCACAATGATGTTTTGTTTTTCTTATGGAACTTGAAAAGCTGATTCTCAAAATCTTATGGAAAAAGTGAAGGTCCAAGTGTAGTCGAAACCCTTTGAAAGAACAAAGTTGGGGACATGCCGTCCCAAAGATGAAGATAGCTCATGAAGCTAAGCAGTTAGAACAGTGCGCTTCGGGTATGAGGACGCACATAGAGATAGCAGAATAAAAGAAGGAGCCAAGGGGCCGGCCGAGTGGCACGTTGGTTAAGAGTTGGCTTGGGACGCCAGCTCTGAGCAGCAGGGCCCTGGTTCGGATCCCACATGAGGGCCAGTGATGCAGCACCCTCTACAGCTAAGATGGTGAACCACAGCTCGACCTGGAGCTGGGCTGCGGTGAGTCATCAGCGAAGGTGTAGGCTGCAGTGGGGCTGGCTGGCAGCTGGCATGAGCTTTCGTGAGCTGCTGTGAGCTGCCATGAGCGGCTGTCCAATGGCCTGCGAGCAACTGCCTCACCCGGGAAGAGCACAATGATAATATCAACATGGGCCAGTGAAGTGACGTCCTCCACAACTAGACTGAAGAACAAAAAGGACAGCAACTTGCCTGTTCCCCTCCCCCAATTCCCCAATAGAATCTTAAAAAAAAAAAAAGGAGCCGAGAACCAAGCCACTCATACTTGGAAACAGACTTATGTTAGAGCAGATGTGCCGTATTTAATAAATGGTAAACAAGTACTATTTAATAAGTAGTCCTGAGGCAATACACTAAACACAGAGGAAAATAACATTACCTTCTTATTTCATGCCATATTTAAAACATCATTTCCACATGGATTAAAGACTTTTAAATGTGAAGAAAACAATTTTTGTATAAAACTATTGCAAGGTAATATAAAGACTCTCTCTTTAACCTCAGAATAGGGATGGATCTTAATACACATGCACACACACATAGCCATAAAAAAAAACCTCATAATTTGAACTTTGTTAAAATTAAGAACATCTATTAATCAGAAGATGCCATCAAGAGATTGAAAAGCAAGATGATTAAGTTCTATAGATCTGCTATACAACATTGTGCCCGTAGTTACTATATTCTACACTTAAAATTTTAAGAGGTTAGATCTCATGTTAACTGTTCTTACCACAATAAATTTTTTAAAAAACAAATTAAAAAAGAGATTAAAAAGACAAGCCAGAAAGTAGGAAAAGAGGCTGGCAACAGATACAACTGACAAAAGATTAATGTCCAGAATATGTAGAGGATTCACATAAATCAACAAGAAAACACAAATAACTTAATAAAAAATATGCAAAAAACACTTTCAGACAGTTCTCAGAAAAGGAAACACAAAGGCCCATAAAAATATTGAAGGTCTCAACTTCATTAGCAATCAAAGAAATTTAAAACCAAATAAACTACCGTTTCACACTTAGACGTCAGGCAATAATAATGTTGGTAGGGAGGTGAGTATAACAAAAAGGGGCTCTCATCCAGTTCTGATGAGAAAGGAAACTGGCACAACCACTTTGGAAAGAAGTGGGTATTGTCTAATAGATCCACTAGCAGTAAAATGGATAAATAAGTTGTGGTATATTATATAATAGAATACTATACAGTAGTGATAAAGAATGCAATGAAGTGATGTACATTAACTTGATGTATTTTGAGCAAAAGAGACAAGTCATGGGAGAATACATAATGTTCAATTCCATTTGTATAAGTTTCCAAAACCACAAAACCACAGGATATAGGTATATAGTGAAACATACGTAGGTGGTAAAACTCTAAGGAAAAGTAATGGAACATTTGCCCTCAATGGAGGGCAGATGCACAAATGTATGGAAGTTAGCAGGAATCAACTGGACACAACCCTCAGGAGGCTTGCAGCCCACCAGGCAGGGACCCACACTGGACATTTAAATTGGTCTTATGAGACCAGTGGAGGCATCAGTTCTTAGAGCTGGACCACAGCTATTGGAGTCATCCACGCTCAGCCCTGCCCCCCGCAGCTGAAATCTAAAATACATGCTCCAAGCAGCCCTCTGATTGTCCTTTGTTTCCACACGTAGATTTGCCTTTAAAGAGATGCTATACTGGATGTCTGTGTCCCCCAAAATTCATATCTCCAATGTGATGGTATTTGGAGGTGGGGCCTTTGGGAGGTGATTAGTCATGAGGGTGGAGCCCCCATGAATGGGATTTGTGCCCTTATAAAAGAGCCCCAAGAGAGCTAGCTTCCTCACCCCTTTTGCCTTATGAGGACACAAGGAGAAAATGCTATCTATAGACCAGGAAGTGGGCTCTCACCAGAACATGGAATGTACCAGCACCTTGATCTTGGACTTCCAGCCTCCAGAATCATAATAAATAAATTTCTGTTGTCAAAAGCCACCCCATCTGTGGTGTTTTGTTATAGCCGCCTGACAAACTAAGACAGGAGGGACTATAAGATCCCAAAACTCTTATATTTTTTCCACTGGGTTATAGTTCTTGCTGTAAACTAGCACATTGACCTCAGATTTTTGTTAGTTTATTTAGTATTAGTACTTTGACACCTGATTAACTATTCTGTACTAATTACTGAAGTTCTGAACTTGCAAGACTGTCCTCATAAGGGCAGACCCTGAAATGTGGCAGCCCCATCAAAGCAATGCCACAGGCAACACAGGACTGTCCCTGTTGACACCAGGTTGTTCCCTGCCTTTCTGATGGGTAGTTGATCCCAATGTGCCGACCTGATGACTGAAGTGGCAGAGGACTTAGGTAAATCGGCCAAGGTCACAGAGCTATAAACAGGAAGCCAGACTGGTTTAATGGCCACTTCAGAGCAAATGGGAGATGGATGTGCTCGGCCATTTGTATGTCTGTGTCAAAGCTTTGTCACTTGGGGAGTGAACCTGCTACACATTTTTGGTGTAACTTGATTATGGAAACTCTCCAATGTAGATTAATGTCCTTGTTTTTGTATCATTCCCTCCCCCTGCTTGAGACTCTCATTTCAAGTGCTACGTTAAATGGATTGAAAGATGTCACTTGCCCAAAGGATCCATGGCCAGTTGTTTCTGGAACGCTATTTTGTCATTTTCTAGAGCAACTGTTCTTTGAGTATATCAAAACAAATACATTTAAGCTCTTGTGGCCACAGGGAAAGGACACACACTACTTAGAGCTAAAGCTCTTTCCTCTCTTTTTATCAACAAGGACACAAAAGGGCCACAAGCGATACATTCACTAATCCTTCTGTTCTTGATGATTTCCTAAAGACTTTCCAACAAGAATTGAACGAAAATCCCTCGCAGGAAGTGAGACATTGAATAATGTTGTAAATTACGTCTACTTGTGAAAGAATTGCCTCAGTACTACACGGAGGCTCTCCCAAACTTCCTCAAGGTTCCCCTGCACTAGAGGAGGAAAACCGGATGTGCCAAGGAGCTCAACAGCATTGCAGCGGCAACTTCGACAGGGATTAAAGAAGAAAAGGTCTCTGATGGTAAGAGGTTTGAGTCTGGGAAGCAGACAAAGACACAGAGAGGCCAGAATGGTCAGGACTCCACAAAGCAGCTGCCAGTCTCCTGAATCACAGAAGCTGTGAGAAATGAGTGTGTGTTGTTTCAAGGGTGCTAAGCTGTTGTATTTTGTACACAGCAATAGAAAACGAACACCACCCCATCACAGTTGGTCCTATCTGTGTGGGGGGACTACAAGGCATTGCAAATGAGCTCACAGGTCTCAGGAGCTGAGAGATCCTCATTCCAGTCCCTGATATGCCAAGCTGTGTGACCTTGCAAATCACTTGATGTCTCTGAGCCTAGTTTCCTCACCTGTAAGACAGTGGATCGCTAAGATCCTTTTAGGTTCTTGTGACTATCTTATTCCAGAGACAAGAATGTTAAGAATTAAAGGAAATCAACCATCAAGAAAAAACACTGGAGAGTGGTAGGGTTAGTCTGCTCTAACATAAGTCTGTTTCCAAGTATGAGTGGGCTTGGTTCTCAGCTCCTCTTTTTATTCTGCTGTCTCTATGTGAGTCTTCATACCCAAAGCACGCTGTTCGAATGACTTAGCTTGCCCCTGAGAGACATGCTGTAAGGTGAGCACCTCTCTTTCTGGGGCCCCCTGTTTTTCAGCCCCCCTTTACTCTCTGTGCTCTTCCTGTCTCTGGGCTGGTGCTGTACTGACACTCCCCACCCCC